>NC_090650.1:436937374-437244874 GCF_040937935.1 Hyperolius riggenbachi
GGGATTTCACAGGCATATTTGCATGACAGAAAGGACACAATGCTGAGGATGTACTTGCAAGGCATCAGCATGAGGAGAAAGATGGAGGTGCTACTACAGATGGAAAAAACAGGTAGATTTTAAAGAGGAACTCCAGCCTAAACATACTGACATTAAGTTACATTAGTTATGTTTATTAAAATAGATGGGTAATATATTTTCTTACTCACCCTGTTCTAAAAGAACAAGCAAATGTTTGTGATTTCATGAGGGCAGCCATCTTTTTGGTTGAAAGGAGGTGACAGGGAGCCTGGGACACAGTTCCAACTGTCCTGTGTCCTGATCACTCCTCCCAGTTGCTAAGCAACGAGATCATCATCAGAAACCCCATCATGCTTTGCACAGCATCAGGGTAAAAACGTCCGGGCGGTTTTCTGTGATGGGGTGGAGCTTAGCTTCTGCACAGCTAAAATTTAGGCTTTGGTAAGAAAAACAAAGCTCTGATGTTGTGAAACTTAAAGAACTGCCAAGCCTTTCTGGAGGTTCACTTTAAAGTAACAATGCTTTTCTCCCGAGGAACTCCTTGCCCCCAAGAAGCTACAAAGACCTTCAGCCAATTAGCAGAAGCTCAATAAGCCATTAGTGAGCATTAAGGACCCCTTACTGATTGGATGCTGGACCCAGCCTGGATTTGAACCCTGGTCTCCTACATCAAAGATGGTGCCCTCAACCAGCCACATCTAACAGTTCCTTTCTCTTCCAATAAGAGTTTCCATGTAAATAGATTTTATTTGTCTCCCATTTATAATCCCGGCTTTGAACGGCGCATTTAACGTTGGGTCTGTTAGAGTGAAATTTCTGCTGGCACTAATTCGTACTGTGGGAGGTATAAAATAATTTTCTGCAACACATTCCCGCGCATATTATTAAAACATGAAATAAGCGGATGTATTAAGAGCTCTGAATTTTTTTCTTCTACATTATGGAAAAATCGCTACCAGTTTGTTTCTGCGTGAAAATTAAAAACACTCGACATTCATTTGGATAATTTATCTGAAAGGCAATCACGGTGTAATATTCTGCTCTGTGCCGATTGGCTGGATCTCGCCGCGGCACAGACGGCATTATAATCAGGTTCTCAGAAAATTTGGTTCTACTTCTTCTCCCGTGCCCTTTAAATCTTCTGTGGTGCGAAAGGGCGGCAGGGCACCGAGCTGTCCCGCGGAGATAAACCGCTACCTGCAGATAGGCCGGAGCAGTATTTAAATTGGACGCCGCGACGGCGTCTTAAAAGGTTACGCAGTTTAATTGGAATGCTTTACGATCAACTCAATTAGGGAGAAAATGACGCCAGCGAGAGCGGCTCGGAGGCTGGCGTTCTGCTCCGGTTTGGCTCGGTGGTAAATAGTCTCACAGATGGGAGAGAACTCTGCAGAGGTGAGTGTTGAAGGTGCCTCATATCTGGGTACCCTGCGGTGGGCAAAATTAAAAATAAGATTTTCCTGTCGCTGATCACCGCCGTGCATTTCAATGCACTTTCTTATCGTGTACTTCTACTTAAAGGGCACCTGAACTCAGAACTTCCTCTCTGCTCTAAAAGATAAGCAACAGCATAATAACCATTAAAGAAAAACATTTCTTTGTTACAGCTGATACAAATACAGCAGTAAATCTACAGTATGTCTACTTCCTGCTTTCATGGAAGCAGACTTAGGGTTAATATCCTGTGTTTACTAATGAGCTCTCTGCCATGGCAGTCAGGTGACACAGATGAGAGAACCAATGAAAACTTGTGATTAGACACAGATGTGGGGGGATTAGACAGGGTGAACTCTCTAAATAAAATTTCTCTCTGTTTCCTTCTGTCCAGTGCAGGAGTTCAGATACACATTAAAGTGAACCTCCAGACTAAGAATCTACTCTACTTTTTTTATTTTTATTTTTTTTTTACAGTTTCACAGCATCAGAACTTTGCTTTTCTTACCCAAGCCTCATTTTTAGCTGCACAGAAGAAATCTGCCCGGGCATTTTCCCCTGATGCTGTGCAGAGCATGATGGGATTTCTGATGTACTCGTTTTGGTGTAATGTTTTTTTTTAATTTTGAATTTGAGATTTGAAGCTTAGCACATGCAGCTGGGAGGAGTGATCAGGACACAGGACAGTTGTAACTGTCTCATGCTCCCTGTCACCTCCTTTCAACCAAAAAGATGGCTGCCCCCATGAAATCACAAACATTTGCCTGTTCTTTTAAAACAGGGTAGGTAAGAGATTAGATTACCTATCTATTTTAATTAACATAACTAATGTAACTTAATGACGGTATGTTTGTTTAGGCCGATGTTTCCCTTTAACCTCCTCAGCGGTATGGCCGACACTGTTGCATGCCTGTTCCAGGTGTGTCTCCACTGGCTGCATGCTTGTCACAGGGCTGACTCCACTGGCTGCATGCTTGTCACAGGGCAGACTCCACTGGCTGCATGCTTGTCACAGGGCAGACTCCACTGGCTGCATGCTTGTCACAGGGCAGACTCCACTGGCTGCATGCTTGTCACAGGGCAGACTCCACTGGCTGCATGCTTGTCACAGGGCAGACTCCACTGGCTGCATGCTTGTCACAGGGCAGACTCCACTGGCTGCATGCTTGTCACAGGGCAGACTCCACTGGCTGCATGCTTGTCACAGGGCAGACTCCACTGGCTGCATGCTTGTCACAGGGCAGACTCCACTGGCTGCATGCTTGTCACAGGGCAGACTCCACTGGCTGCATGCTTGTCACAGGGCAGACTCCACTGGCTGCATGCTTGTCACAGGGCAGACTCCACTGGCTGCATGCTTGTCACAGGGCAGACTCCACTGGCTGCATGCTTGTCACAGGGCAGACTCCACTGGCTGCATGCTTGTCACAGGGCAGACTCCACTGGCTGCATGCTTGTCACAGGGCAGACTCCACTGGCTGCATGCTTGTCACAGGGCAGACTCCACTGGCTGCATGCTTGTCACAGGGCAGACTCCACTGGCTGCATGCTTGTCACAGGGCAGACTCCACTGGCTGCATGCTTGTCACAGGGCAGACTCCACTGGCTGCATGCTTGTCACAGGGCAGACTCCACTGGCTGCATGCTTGTCACAGGGCAGACTCCACTGGCTGCATGCTTGTCACAGGGCAGACTCCACTGGCTGCATGCTTGTCACAGGGCAGACTCCACTGGCTGCATGCTTGTCACAGGGCAGACTCCACTGGCTGCATGCTTGTCACAGGGCAGACTCCACTGGCTGCATGCTTGTCACAGGGCAGACTCCACTGGCTGCATGCTTGTCACAGGGCAGACTCCACTGGCTGCATGCTTGTCACAGGGCAGACTCCACTGGCTGCATGCTTGTCACAGGGCAGACTCCACTGGCTGCATGCTTGTCACAGGGCAGACTCCACTGGCTGCATGCTTGTCACAGGGCAGACTCCACTGGCTGCATGCTTGTCACAGGGCAGACTCCACTGGCTGCATGCTTGTCACAGGGCAGACTCCACTGGCTGCATGCTTGTCACAGGGCAGACTCCACTGGCTGCATGCTTGTCACAGGGCAGACTCCACTGGCTGCATGCTTGTCACAGGGCAGACTCCACTGGCTGCATGCTTGTCACAGGGCAGACTCCACTGGCTGCATGCTTGTCACAGGGCAGACTCCACTGGCTGCATGCTTGTCACAGGGCAGACTCCACTGGCTGCATGCTTGTCACAGGGCAGACTCCACTGGCTGCATGCTTGTCACAGGGCAGACTCCACTGGCTGCATGCTTGTCACAGGGCAGACTCCACTGGCTGCATGCTTGTCACAGGGCAGACTCCACTGGCTGCATGCTTGTCACAGGGCAGACTCCACTGGCTGCATGCTTGTCACAGGGCAGACTCCACTGGCTGCATGCTTGTCACAGGGCAGACTCCACTGGCTGCATGCTTGTCACAGGGCAGACTCCACTGGCTGCATGCTTGTCACAGGGCAGACTCCACTGGCTGCATGCTTGTCACAGGGCAGACTCCACTGGCTGCATGCTTGTCACAGGGCAGACTCCACTGGCTGCATGCTTGTCACAGGGCAGACTCCACTGGCTGCATGCTTGTCACAGGGCAGACTCCACTGGCTGCATGCTTGTCACAGGGCAGACTCCACTGGCTGCATGCTTGTCACAGGGCAGACTCCACTGGCTGCATGCTTGTCACAGGGCAGACTCCACTGGCTGCATGCTTGTCACAGGGCAGACTGCACTGGCTGCATGCTTGTCACAGGGCAGACTCCACTGGCTGCATGCTTGTCACAGGGCAGACTCCACTGGCTGCATGCTTGTCACAGGGCAGACTCCACTGGCTGCATGCTTGTCACAGGGCAGACTCCACTGGCTGCATGCTTGTCACAGGGCAGACTCCACTGGCTGCATGCTTGTCACAGGGCAGACTCCACTGGCTGCATGCTTGTCACAGGGCAGACTCCACTGGCTGCATGCTTGTCACAGGGCAGACTCCACTGGCTGCATGCTTGTCACAGGGCAGACTCCACTGGCTGCATGCTTGTCACAGGGCAGACTCCACTGGCTGCATGCTTGTCACAGGGCAGACTCCACTGGCTGCATGCTTGTCACAGGGCAGACTCCACTGGCTGCATGCTTGTCACAGGGCAGACTCCACTGGCTGCATGCTTGTCACAGGGCAGACTCCACTGGCTGCATGCTTGTCACAGGGCAGACTCCACTGGCTGCATGCTTGTCACAGGGCAGACTCCACTGGCTGCATGCTTGTCACAGGGCAGACTCCACTGGCTGCATGCTTGTCACAGGGCAGACTCCACTGGCTGCATGCTTGTCACAGGGCAGACTCCACTGGCTGCATGCTTGTCACAGGGCAGACTCCACTGGCTGCATGCTTGTCACAGGGCAGACTCCACTGGCTGCATGCTTGTCACAGGGCAGACTCCACTGGCTGCATGCTTGTCACAGGGCAGACTCCACTGGCTGCATGCTTGTCACAGGGCAGACTCCACTGGCTGCATGCTTGTCACAGGGCAGACTCCACTGGCTGCATGCTTGTCACAGGGCAGACTCCACTGGCTGCATGCTTGTCACAGGGCAGACTCCACTGGCTGCATGCTTGTCACAGGGCAGACTCCACTGGCTGCATGCTTGTCACAGGGCAGACTCCACTGGCTGCATGCTTGTCACAGGGCAGACTCCACTGGCTGCATGCTTGTCACAGGGCAGACTCCACTGGCTGCATGCTTGTCACAGGGCAGACTCCACTGGCTGCATGCTTGTCACAGGGCAGACTCCACTGGCTGCATGCTTGTCACAGGGCAGACTCCACTGGCTGCATGCTTGTCACAGGGCAGACTCCACTGGCTGCATGCTTGTCACAGGGCAGACTCCACTGGCTGCATGCTTGTCACAGGGCAGACTCCACTGGCTGCATGCTTGTCACAGGGCAGACTCCACTGGCTGCATGCTTGTCACAGGGCAGACTCCACTGGCTGCATGCTTGTCACAGGGCAGACTCCACTGGCTGCATGCTTGTCACAGGGCAGACTCCACTGGCTGCATGCTTGTCACAGGGCAGACTCCACTGGCTGCATGCTTGTCACAGGGCAGACTCCACTGGCTGCATGCTTGTCACAGGGCAGACTCCACTGGCTGCATGCTTGTCACAGGGCAGACTCCACTGGCTGCATGCTTGTCACAGGGCAGACTCCACTGGCTGCATGCTTGTCACAGGGCAGACTCCACTGGCTGCATGCTTGTCACAGGGCAGACTCCACTGGCTGCATGCTTGTCACAGGGCAGACTCCACTGGCTGCATGCTTGTCACAGGGCAGACTCCACTGGCTGCATGCTTGTCACAGGGCTGACTCCACCGGCTGCATGCTTGTCACAGGGCTGACTCCACCGGCTGCATGCTTGTCACAGGGCAGACTCCACCGGCTGCATGCTTGTTACAGGGCTGACTCCACCGGCTGCATGCTTGTTACAGGGCTGACTGCACTGGCTGCATATGCCTGTCTCGAGCACTCCAGTGGCAAATCTCCCCTCTTCCAATGACATACAAGTCCCCTGAACACTTTGTCAGGAACACATTAGTAATATTGTGGCAGGGCCTACATTTGGGCGCACACACTTCGAGGCCTGGATTCCACAAAGTGTCGGAAACATCACTGAAGCCAACGGCTTTTATAACAGTCCACTATCTGCTTCAGCTCTGGGAGAGACCGGCAGAGAATGCCTTACTTATTATAAATAATCTATACAGCCTTGCAGAGGCATTACTGTGTGTGTGTTATATAAGTGTGAGTCACTTAGTGGAGAGGATTGGAGGCCTCTTAGATAAAGACTGAACAGAGCCTTGTACAGATGAGCTGCGGTCGATAATCTAGCATGTACAGCCTCCCCCCATTGTCACATAATGGTCCACCCTGGAATCCTGCATGAGCAAAACCGAATTAAATCGTCTTTCCACACTGCACGATGCCACCGATTCCACGCCCAGCATCCCTCCTCACCTCTTAGCTGAACAGTACACAGTGTCTGTACAGTGCTCATTCCCAAAGCTGGGGCACTAACGACTGCCTGACAATTGTTCAAGTGAGATTAATCTCCCAAACCACTTAGATACATAAAAGAACATTTGAGAGAATTCCCACAAATTCCCTGTGTGTAAAAACCTTTACAGGTGAGATTTGAGAAAATTTGAATATCGTGCAAAAGTCCATTTATTTCAGTAATTCAACTTATAACGTGAAACTAATATATGACATAGGCCTCAATTCACTAAGGTTAACTCCTGTCTTTAATAACTCTTCTGAGCTGTTTTACAGTTATCGCCATGGTGATATAATTGTGATAACTGTAAAACAGCTCAGAAGAGTTATTAAAGACAGTAGTTAACCTTAGTGAATTGAGGCTATAGACCCATATGCAAAGGGAGATATTTCTAGCCCTATTTGATATAATGTTGATGATTATGGCTTACAGCTTATGAGAACTCCAAAATCAAAGCCCATTAGACTATTGTGAAAATGTTTAATATTCTCGGCTCAAAGTGTCCGACTCTAATCAGCTAATTCATCCAAAATACCTGCAAAGGGCTCCTATTTCATGTATTAGCTTTACCTTTTAAGTGGGGTTCTTAAAATAATTGTACTTTTTCGAGTTTCACCCGTATTTTCACTGCAGAGAGCCATAGAAGCTTCCTTATCTCTGTCACTAGCAATGCAAAATGTAGTCATTGCAGGCTGAAGCTCTCTGCCTGTGTCTTCACTCTGCTTTCTCCTCCCTCCCTCCCTCTGCTGAATACAAGTCGCCCTGGCAACAAATGAGTTAAGGGGCCTATACATTTGCCGACCAACCAACCCAATCGACCATACAATTATAAATCGAATTGGATGAAATTGGTGCTGCCAAGTGCATGCCCGACCGACAAAGCGACCAATTTCGGGACAGAAATTGGCCGCACGGCCGATCGCGCATGCTGGAAAATTTGGGGCCGAGGTTGGTTGGTTGGGTGTGCGGCGGTACGGCAGCCGAACTGCGAATGAGCGACGAGACGACGAAACCCCCGCAATGTATAAATGTATGTAGTGTAGTGCATTTATACATTACCTGTCTGGTGTCAGCATCCATGCGGTTTCCGTCCATCTCGCCAGGTTCCTCATACACGCCGGCGGAGCTATGTCTAACGTCACAAAGGCGCATAGTGGCTGATGTCAGATGCTATGCGCCATTAGCGTGTATGCGGCTGTAACCCGGCGAGATGGACGGACACCGTGCGGAAGCTGCTACAGGACAGGTAATGTATAAATGCACTACACTACATACATTTATACATTTTGGGGGCAGCGGCGAGCGGGACGCGGCGGCTCAGCTGATTCCCTGATGATTTCATGCTGAAATCGGACGGGAATCGGCCTGTAGTGTATGGGCAGATTTGATTAGAGATAAATTTGTCTCTTGGTCGAATCTTCCCATAATCGCTCTAATGTATGGCCACCTTTACTTCAGCAAAGGGAGGGAGCAGAGTGAAGCCACAGGCAGAGAGATTCTTGCTGGCAATTATCACATTTCAAGATTTGCCAGAGATAAGAAAGCCTTTACTGCTCTCTGCAGTGAAAATATAGGTTTTTAGATACAGGAAAGGCTTTGGAATCCTTTCAAATATTCTTTAATGTAACTAAAGGACTTTACTCACGGCAAGATTTCATCTGTCAAAATGACGGATGAACGATTGCTCCAATCGACATTGTGTAACAATCTAAAGTGGTACACAACCGTTACAGACGACTAACGCACAATGACACTTTTGAATGCAGGGCTGTGGAGTCGGAGTCGGAGTCGTGGAGTCGGAGTCGTGGAGTCGGGCAATTTTGGGTGCCTGGAGTCGGAGTCGGAAAAAAATGCACCGACTCCGACTCCTAATGAATTTGTAACTGTAATTAAAATAGAAAATATGATAAAATGTTCTATTTCTCAGATAATAGTCATTAAAAATAATGTATATATACGGTATATATACAGAAATAGCTGTGCTTAGTTCACAAAAATGAAATAAACCAATCAAAATTAGTTACTTGTGCTGCTTCAATAAAGCAGTCCCCGTATTTTTAAGGTCAGATATACATATCTGATTGTGACTGTATATATGATGTGTACACAGGAATCTCTTATATATACTAAATAACATCTATGCTGTAAAAATAAAGCCTGATGTGTAGCTGTGTCACTAATAGAGATGGTCAATGAGATGGAAATAATTCTGCACTGATGCTGATTTATGCAAATGTATGCACTCCCTTTGCTGATGAAATCAAATAATTTGATATGTTGTTAAAATTTGGTTTGGTGACTACAAATTAAAGGGTACCTGAGACGGATGAAAAGTAAAGTTGTATACATACCTGGGGCTTCCTCCAGCCCCCTTCAGGCTAATCAGTCCCTCGCTGTCTTCCACCACCCGGATCTTCTGCTATGAGTCCTGGTAATTCAGCCAGTCAGCGCTGTCCGGCCGCATGCCGCTCCCACAGCCAGGAACATTCTGCACCTGCGCAATAGTGCTGCACAGGTGTAGTATGCTCCTGGCGGCGAAGTGTGTGCATGCGCACTACGCCCGACTGGCTCAAGTACCTGGACTCATAGTAGAAGATCCAGGTGGTGGAGGAGGACAACGAGGGACTGATTATCCTGAAGGCGGCTGGAGGAAGCCCCAGGTATGTATAAAACTTTAATTTCATCTGTCTCAGGTTTACTTTGTTACACAGTAGTACTATACTCTACATATGCACTCCCCACAGAGCTGCAGGGAATCCACTGAGAATGCTGTGCACATTGAACACAGAGGTGTTGTCTGTCACCCATAAACCTTGTTCAGATTGTGCATGAAGAATGTGTAAGAGGAAGAATCTCCTCATTCCCCTGCAGAGTACCTGCACATCATTCTTACATGTACCCACACTTACATTGCCTAGGGCCTGATAGATGTTCTTTGTTCCGGTTTGTACCTTTTACAAGTACTCTTACCAAGGACTAGTTTTAGTCTAAAGGGAATAAATATAGTAGTCTACATATCCTTCTCACTTCAGTTGTCTTGTAAAATTCTTAAGCGTTGGCAGTTAAGAGACGAATTTCATGTTACATACTTTTAATCAACAAAATTGTAATATGCAAATTAGAGGAGTCGGAGTCGAGGAGTCGGAGTCGGTGGAATCCTAAACTGAGGAGTCGGAGTCGGTGGATTTTTGGACCGACTCCACAGCCCTGTTTGAATGACCACTATGATCGATCAACTCGTTTAACGACCTGGGTGTATAAAGATCTTTAACCCCGCCTGGCAGTAGGATTATTTCAGGATTTTAGGGTCATTTTTAAAGGTTTCAGACCCTTAAATCAGGAAAAAATCATGCCGCCAGAACGCCAGCAGCAGCCCTGCTCTCATTTGCCTCCCTGGGCGCCATCGCTGCAATTTTCCCTCCATTCTCCGGGTGGCGCTCAGGGATGGGCAGAAACTACGCCAGTGCAAATTTATGCATTGTAGTTCGCATCTACGCATCGTAGTTTGAAGGTGAAGTTTCAAAACTACGCTTACGAATTTACGTGTTGAGAAGTACCGCTACACGCAGCTTACGCCCACTATGCGTAGTTAACATGTGTATTGCATAGTGAACTACGAATGCGTTGCTCGCGTCTAATTTTCCGCGTGCGATTGTAGGCTTACAAATTTACGCATTGGAAAGGGGAATGTACGCATAGAAGAGTTCCCGGTATAAGCATTTAAAGAGGCATTAATGCATAAAATTTTCTGAATACGGGCATAAGCATCCGCATACACTACACTTCGCACTACGCTTAATTGCGTATTTTAACGCGTAGTCTACGAAATACATACGAATCGAATATTTGAGTTCGAAGCCATAGCTTGGCGAATCGTTATTGCGTAAAATTACGCGTAGTTCCAGCGTAGCGAAGTTGGCCGACTACGACCATCCCTGGTGGCGCTGTAACTCTTTGGTCATATCAATGATTGCGATCTCACGAGAGTGACTCAGAGCCTCAGAGGACAGGAAGGAGAATGCCTACCTACGTCTGGATCCCCCAGGAGGCGAGTAAAATCTCCCCTTAGCGTGCAATACTCTGCATAGCTCGGGATTACCGCCAGGGAGGTTACATGATCTTTTTGCTAAAGTATACGGAACTTCCCCCTGCATCATCCTTTGTTTAAAGAGACTCTGTAACAAAATTTTCATCCTTATTTCTTCTATCCTATAAGTTCCTATACCTGCTCTAATGTGGTCTGTCTTACTGCAGCCTTTCCTAGTTGCACAGTGGCTGTATTATCTATGTTATATAATCTAATCTTCTTTCCTTTGTCAGCTCTGTCGGACTCAGGCTGGAATGTGCTGCTCTGCTGTGATAGGATAGAAGTTATGCACACCCTCTCCACCCCCCTGCAGGCTCTGTGTGAGGCACAGACTGAGCTCCTCTCAGCCTATCACATGCTGGTTAGCAGCTATGTCTTGTTTGTAAACTCTGCCTAAAACTGGCAATTACAAGCCAGGATTGCAGCAGGGAGAGGCAGAAACAACAAAGAGGGGCCCAGGAGAACATAATGAATAGAATGGTGAACATAATGAATAGAATGGTATGCTTTTTATTGTAAGAATGTTACAGTACAGATTCTCTTTAAAGAGGAACTTCAGCCTAAACAAACATACTGTCATTAAAGGGAAGGTTCAAGCAAAAAAAAAAAAAATGAGTTTCACTTACCTGGGGCTTCTACCAGCCCCATGCAGCCATCCTGTGCCCTCGTAGTCACTCACTGCTGCTCCAATCCCCCGCTGGCAGCTTTCTGACCTCGGAGGTCAGGGCCGAATTGCATACATTTTTACACATTCCAGCTAGTGCAGGAACATTAACACACACATGTTTACGCGTTAGTGGTGCAACGTGTACATTTTTGTTCCTGCACTAGCTGGAATGCGTAAAAATGGATGCAATGTGGCCCTGACCTCCGAGGTCAGAAAGCTGCCAGCGGGGGACTGGAGCAGCAGTGAATGACTACGAGGGCACAGAATGGCTGCATGGGGCTGGTAGAAGCTCCAGGTAAGTGAAACTCATTTTTTTTTTTTTTGCTTGGACCTTCCCTTTAAGTGACATTAGTTATGTTAATTAAAATAGATAGGGAACATAATCTCTTACCCACCCTGTTTTTAAAAGAACAGGCAAATGTTTGATTTCATGAGGGCAGCCATCTTTTTGATTGAAAGGAGGTGACAGGGAGCATGAGCCACAGTTCCAACTGTCCTGTGTGCTGATCACCCCTCCCAGTTGCTAGGCAACATGAACAACAACATAGGAAATTCCATCATGCTTTGCACAGCATCAGGGAAAAAAGCCCGGGCAGTTTTCTTTGATGGGTGGAGCTTAGCTAAAAATTATGCTTTGGTAAGAAAAACAAAGTTCTGATGCTGTGAAACTGTTAAAGAAACACCAAGCCTTTTCAGTGCTGCTGAGTAGATTTTTAGTCCGGATGTTCATTTTAACCATCCTGTCACTGGTAATATTCTTGTGGTCTGTTGCTGTCCAAACCCTATCAGTTAACATCTTTAGTATGACGATTATGACTTTGTTCATCAGCAGTTTCCAGCCATTCAGTCTTCCCTTGCAGTTATCTTAAAGTGAACCCGAGGTGAGAGAGATATGGAGGCTGCCATATTTATTTCCTTTTAAACAATACCAGTTACCTGGCTATCCTGCTGATCTATTTGGCTGCAGTAGTGTTTGAATAACACCAGAAACAAGCATGCAGCTAATCTTGTCAGTTCTGACAATGTCAGAAACACCTGATCTGCTGCATGCTTGTTCAGGGGCTATGGATATCCAGGCAACTGGTATTGCTTAAAAGGAAATAAATATAGCAGCCTCCATATAACCATCACCTCTGGTTCTCTTTGAGAGTAGTTACTGAACTTTTAGTTTTGGGAGTGTGATCTCACTAACAGCAGGAGAAGCTGAGTGTGCAGCCGTAACAAATCACCAACCCACCGCTGAGCAGGGTGAAGACTAATATGTTCAGCTTTTACAGAGGGTAGCAGAAGGCAATGTCCTTACCTCTTAGTAGAAGAAACTCCCTTTTGGCACAGTTGGTTTGGCCCCGGCAGCTTCTGCTAATAGGATAATCAATTACCTCGAAACCTAAACAAAAAGAAAATTGGATAGGATCAGATAATCGAAAATTAACTTATTATTATTATGTATTTATACAGCACTGACATCTCCTGCAGCACATTACAGAGTACATAGTCATGTCACTGACTGTCCTCAGAGGAGCTCACACTCTAATCCTACCATAGTCATAGTCTAATGTCCTACCATATTATTATTATGTATTTATATAGCACTGACATCTCCTGCAGCACATTACAGAGTACATAGTCATGTCACTGACTGTCTTTAGGAGCTCACACTCTAATCCTACCATAGTCATAGTCTAATGTCCTACCATATTATTATTATGTATTTATATAGCACTGACATCTCCTGCAGCACATTACAGAGTACATAGTCATGTCACTGACTGTCCTCAGAGGAGCGCACACTCTAATCCTACCATAGTCATAGTCTAATGTCCTACCATATTATTATTATGTATTTATACAGCACTGACATCTCCTGCAGCACATTACAGAGTACATAGTCATGTCACTGACTGTCCTCAGAGGAGATCACAATCTAATCCTACCATAGTCATAGTCTAATGTCCTACCATATTATTATTATGTATTTATATAGCACTGACATCTCCTGCAGCACATTACAGAGTACATAGTCATGTCACTGACTGTCCTCAGAGGAGCCCACACTCTAATCCTACCATAGTCATAGTGTGATGTCCTACCATATTATTATTATGTATTTATATAGCACTGACATCTTCTGCAGCACATTACAGAGTACATAGTCATGTCACTGACTGTCCTCAGAGGAGCTCACAATCTAATCCTACCATAGTCATAGTCTAATGTCCTACCATATTATTATTATGTATTTATATAGCACAGCCAGAGTACATACTCATGTCCCGGGCGGGCAGGCGTGACATGACTATGGCGGGGGCGGAGCTCAGCGAAGCACCAAGGGAAGTCTCAATAGAATCCAGAGGCTTCCCTCTCTTTAGGCAAGTATCTCATTTTGTACTCGTATGTATCATAGTCTAGGGCTAATTTAGTGGGAAGCCAATTCACTTATCTGTATTTTTTTGGATGTGAGAGGAAACCAGAGTACCCGGAGGAATCCCATGCAGACACGGGGAGAGCATACAACCTCTGTGGAGAGAGTGCCCTGACTGGGTTTGGAACCGGGGACCCAGCGCACTGTAAGGTGAGAGTGCTAATCACTATGCCACCGTGCTGCCCATCACTGGTGACATGCCAGAGTAGGACCACGGTCCTCCCAGCCGGACCGCGGTCCTCCCAGCCGGACATCGGTAATGAAGACCTGTCACTGCTGAAGGCAGTGGGGGAATCTGGCTTTTCCTGCAAGAAGCAGACGCTCCCGGCCTGAAGCTACAGGTGTCAGAGTTATTCTTAGCAAGCAGTAAAATGACAAAAATGTGCGGGAGGGAGGCAAGAACCAGCAGGCAGGAGGCGAGGAGAAGCGAGGACAGCCGTGATGGAGAGGGAAGGATTAGCCACGTGTTTGGGTACTTTCATATCTGGAGGTCTGGAAACCGGAGGACCACACCGCGGGCATCAGCAATGTCGCCCAATCCGGTTATGGGCCTGAGCCCACTGACGCAGCAGTGTCCCCTTCTCAGCATCTGTAACATTGACGCGTTGCTGAAAACCTGACACAACTGCAGCAGACGGCTCAGACCCTGCCTGGGATTTCCTGTAGAGGGGCAGAAATCACTTTGCTTTAAGTGGACCTAAACTCTTGCACAGGACAGAAGGAAAACAGAGAGAATGCACCCGGTGTGTTTTTAGAGAATTTAGCCTGTGTAATTCCCCTTCATTTGTGACTAAGCACAAGTTGTAATTTGATCCGTCAGCTGTGTCGGCTGGCTGCCTTGGCAGGGCAGCGAATTTGTAAACACAGGATGTTAACCCTATGTTTGCTTTTTAAGAAAGCAGGAAGTAGACACACTGCAGAATTATTGCAGGATTTGTATCAGCTGTAACAAAAAATGTTTTTCTGTCAAGGTTTTTATGCTGTTGCTTATCTTGTAGAGCAGAGAGGAAGTTCTGAGTTCAGGTCCACTTTAAAGGTGCACTGTAGCGAGAGGGATGGCAATTTCCCAGCTGCCCTGCTGATTCTGTGTCTGCAATACTTTCAGCCACTGACCCAGAATGGGGATAAACATCAGGGGCTGCGATTAGTTTGGCCATTTCAGCTAGATGCTTGTTTCAGGGGTGTGATTCAGACACTACTGCAGCCAAATAGACCATCAGGAAAGCCAAGCAACTGTTTTGCTTAAAAAGGACATAAATATGGCAGCCGCCATATCCCTCTCACTTCAGCTGTCCTTTAAAGAGGAACTGTCACGAAAATCTTAAAAATTAAAAAAAATTAAAAAACACATACAAATAAGCAGTACATTTCTCCCAGAGTAAAACGAGCCATACATTACTTTTCTCCTAGGTTGCTGTCATTTACAGTAGGTAGTAGAAATCTGACAGAAGCAAGAGATTTTGGACTAGCCCATCTTCACATAGGGGGGTTCTCAGGGTTGTCTTTATTTTTAAAAGCATTTAGTGAATGGCAGTTGCTCCGTCCAACTGCCAAAATAGTGTGCAGCGAGCAGGGAGGCTGGCCAGCATCCTTATGTAAATCTTTCTCAGGGAATGTCTTTATAAAGAATAAAGGTCATGCTGAGAATCCCCCATGAAGAGATGGACTAGCCCAAAACCTGTTGGTAATGTCAGATTTCTACTACCTACTGTGAGTGACAGGAACATAGGAAAAAAGTAATGCATGGCTCATTTTACTCTGGAAGAAATGTACTTCTTATTTGTATGTGTTTTAAATTTTCCACTTCCTCTTTAAAGGATACCCGAAGTGACATGTGACATGATGAGATAGACATGTGTATGAATGTGAATTTCTTATCAGTGAGGGTCACACTGTAGTCACTTCCTGTCCGAGTCAGGACTGAGTTAGCCACTTACATACCTAATATTTAACTCTTTCAGACAGAGAAAGATAAAAAGGAACACAGCATAGTTATTTGTGTGCTCGGCACTGTACATACACATGCCTACCTCATCATGTCACTTCGGGTATCCTTTAACTAGGACGCCTAAAACGAACGATTTCATGATCATCAGAAGGGCCGTATTTCTGCCCCGCTGTGAGATCAGAAATTGGGTTAGGAATGAAATGAGCCAAGTGGTGACATTAGCGCCGGCTGGCGGGCAACAGAAATGGAGACGGGCGCAGCCGGCAGACTGATGGGCAGAAAGTAAATCTGTAGATAGAAGAAAACGTGCGGCTGCCGATTGCCAGATACCAGCTGCAAAACTCATGAATATAAAACGGTCTCCTGACAATCAAATTATTACCCAGAAAATCAGCCCAAATATATTCCGAATCATTCCTCAGCAGAGATGACATCTGATTTCCTGGAGAAGCAGTTAATATTCTGGGGTAGTGCGGCACGCGGACTGTCGACACGCAACGCTCGTACTCAGCTAATTCCAAATGCATTAAATACCCCAAAACGCAGGAGAGACAGCCGCAGGCACGCCAAGACTGCAGAACACCTGCGGCTGCTGCACTACTAGTCCCAGAATGACACCCCACCAACCTGCTGCAAGTTATCCGGGAGATTAAGGCCCTCTCACACGGAGGATTGGGGGCAGCAGGAACAGGCCTTCGGGTATTACCGCGTTAGTACATAGTAATCCCTGTCTGGCTAAAAGCCAAACAGGAAGTGCCGCTTGCTTGTCACTTCCTGTTTTGCAAATACAGACATGCACAGAAGCTTATTGTAAAAAGACATGCTTCTGCACATGTGTGCTGCTGCACCACCATCATTTTTGAAATCCCTGCGTCGCCATAGAGGCCGCTGTTACACGAGAACAGGAAGAAGGAAGAAGTAGTACACGCAATGGATCCGGGAGCAGTGAGTATTTGTTTACACTTGCCGCTATTTGTGCACCTGCCGCTGTTAGTGTGCCTGTTGCTGTGTCCCCCTCACCTCCACCTGGCTACCTATACTGCCTGCACCTATTCCTGGCTACCTAAACGGCTGCACCTATTCCAAGCTACCTATACTGCGGGCACCTATTCCAGGCTACCTATACTGCGGGCACCTATTCCTGGCTACCTATACTGTGGGTACCTATTACTGGCTACACCTATTCCTGGCTACCTAAACGGCTGCACCTATTCCTGGTTATCTAAACTGTGGGCACCTATTCCTGGCTACCTATACTGCGGGCACCTATTCCTGGCTTCCTATACTGTGGGCACCTATTCCTGGCTTCCTATACTGTGGGCACCTATTCCTGGCTACCTATACTGCAGGCACCTATTCCTGGCTTCCTATACTGCGGGCACCTATTCCTGGCTACCTATACTGCGGGCACCTATTCCTGGCTACCTATACTGCGGGCACCTATTCCTGGCTTCCTATACTGCGGGCACCTATTCCTGGCTACCTATACTGCGGGCACCTACTCCTGGCTACCTATACTGCGGGCACCTATTTCTGGCTACATACTGCAGGCACCTATTCCTGGCTACCTATACTGCGGGCACCTATTCCTGGCTTCCTATACTGCGGGCACCTATTCCTGGCTTCCTATACTGCGGGCACCTATTCCTGGCTTCCTATACTGCGGGCACCTATTCCTGGCTACCTATACTGCAGGCACCTATTCCTGGCTTCCTATACTGCGGGCACCTATTCCTGGCTTCCTATACTGCGGGCACCTATTCCTGGCTACATACTGCGGGCACCTATTCCTGGCTACCTATACTGCGGGCACCTATTTCTGGCTACATACTGCAGGCACCTATTCCTGGCTACCTATACTGTAGGCATGACAGCTGTAGCGACGCTCAGTGAGTCATTTGGGCGCCATCAACACAGAGCACAAATTACTGTATAAACACGGTAATTCGGCCGGCAGCAATAGATGGAAGCTGAATTGCATCTTTCCCCGCTATCCACAGTGGCCTGGAGGGGGAATGGTATTTAACGCTGCGTTTCCCCAATCTCACAACATGGGAACGTGTGCGCGATCGAGAGAATGTTGATTTGTGATGTTTCGCGCTAACGACCATCACATCGGATCTTTAACCACTTCGCATTCCGAGGTTTTTTCCCTTTGAGATTCCTGACAATTTTGGTATTTCAGCCGTCACTATTGATACATCAATCATTTTTTGATTACTTACTCCATCAAAGTCATACACGTGTTTTATTTTCAGGACAATATAGATTTTTCTTTGCGTAATATTTGTTTTCAAGAATGATTTCATTTTACGGGCACTTGATATGGAAAAAATAGGCGTAAGTGCAGAAAATAAACGTTTTTTTCATCCTTCACAAATTCTACATGATAAGTGCCACGTATCAAAATAGGTTACTTGTCTTTTTTCCGGTTAAATTAATACCCTACATGCCATATTTCCTCACTAGTTGGGAATGGGGCGCACTATTATCGCCAGCTGGCGCATTTGGATCCAATCGCTATGGCGCACAGTTTGGGGGCTCCAGTGCTGTACATATACATTGCTAAGCAACAGCACAGTAATGGATATGTACAGTGTTGGGTCCTGAAGCGGACGCCCTATTGATCGCGTGCGAACGCTACTGGCGGCAGCCATTAGATGTGTCCGCTAATATTGGGGCCAAGTATAGGTGACACATGGGGCTAGGTAGGAGTTAATATTTTACTTGGGGAGGGAAGAAAAACACTATTTAATGGGAATACAGTCACTTTAATTTTTTTTTTTACTTTTTTTTTTTTTCTTGGTTTAATGAATGAGCGCTGCTATTAGCAGCGCTCATTCACAGTTAAACGAGAGCACGCGCACGAGTATGTGCATGCGCGGGAGCGCTCGGCGGCCTTTTAACTGCAGGACTTGAATTTCACGTCCTGGAATCTACAGGGGGGGGGGCAATTAGGAATATTAAGTGGTTTAAGATCCCTGACGACTTCGGCACAAAGTGGCGCGATTGTTTGAACTGTCGTTTGCATTGGGGAAAGCTTGTTTATCGAGCTGCATCGATGAACGTTCCCCGATCCATTTAGCGGTCGGGTACAGGGCTCTACACTGGAGGTACTCTTTAATAAAGCAGGAGGAGATGGCATTACTTCCAAATGCAGGCTGCACTTGATTTGACAAACTAAATAGATTATGCAGAGCCGATACACAGGCAGATTACACAACTTGCATTTAAAACAGATGCAACAAATGCAGGATGTTAGCTTTCAATGAACAGTTTGCGCAATTCTTCAGTACTGGACTCTTCCACCTTGTTGAAGGATCCTCATGGAAGAGACCTAACCTCTAACTAGTGTGCCCCGCTGGGCGTTGGACGGCGGTGTAATACTTTGGCGTCTCAGTGAAAATCATTTCATGTAATGTGATGTAGAGCTGATTTCACTGCTGGACCCATGTGTCCCTCTCTGTAATCTCTGCGCAGGAATAAGCAGGCTTCAGGGAAGGAAGTCATTCTTCCATGGCTGGATGTGTTGCAGAACATGGCCTGTGGTCAGACGGGGGAAGAGACGAGGGGCATCTGCTGCCATACTCCGCTCTGCCCGGCTCACACTAATGGCCAGGCTGGGAGGGGGCTGCAATTAGGCAGACGAGCTCAGACAGTCTGGCCGGATTTAAAGGGAGACAATCGTTTACTATTACCATTTAAAGCGGACCTGAACTCAAAACTTCCTCTCTGCGCTAATCTCCCAGCACTCTGTTGGCTGCCACAAGGGTGACCAGGCCTAGCCTCAAACTCCCAGCACTCTGCTGACAGGCACAAGAGTGAGCCAGACCTAGCCTCATTCTCCCAGTACTCTGCTGACAGGCACAAGAGTGAGCCAGACCTAGCCTCATACTCCCAGCACTCTGCTGACAGGCACAGGGGTGGCCAGACCTAGCCTCATTCTCCCAGCACTCTGCTGACAGGCACAAGAGTGAGCCAGACCTAGCCTCATACTCCCAGCACTCTGCTGACAGGCACAAGAGTGTGCCAGACCTAGCCTCATTCTCCCAGCACTCTGCTGACAGGCACAAGAGTGAGCCAGACCTAGCCTCATACTCCCAGCACTCTGCTGACAGGCACAAGAGTGCGCCAGACCTAGCCTCATTCTCCCAGCACTCTGCTGACAGGCACAAGAGTGAGCCAGACCTAGCCTCATACTCCCAGCACTCTGCTGACAGGCACAAGAGTGAGCCAGACCTAGCCTCATACTCCCAGCACTCTGCTGACAGGCACAAGAGTGAGCCAGACCTAGCCTCATTCTCCCAGCACTCTGCTGACAGGCACAAGAGTGCGCCAGACCTAGCCTCATTCTCCCAGTACTCTGCTGACAGGCACAAGAGTGAGCCAGACCTAGCCTCATTCTCCCAGCACTCTGCTGACAGGCACAAGAGTGAGCCAGACCTAGCCTCATACTCCCAGCACTCTGCTGACAGGCACAAGAGTGCGCCAGACCTAGCCTCATTCTCCCAGCACTCTGCTGACAGGCACAAGAGTGAGCCAGACCTAGCCTCATACTCCCAGCACTCTGCTGACAGGCACAAGAGTGAGCCAGACCTAGCCTCATACTCCCAGCACTCTGCTGACAGGCACAAGAGTGAGCCAGACCTAGCCTCATTCTCCCAGCACTCTGCTGACAGGCACAAGAGTGCGCCAGACCTAGCCTCATTCTCCCAGTACTCTGCTGACAGGCACAAGAGTGAGCCAGACCTAGCCTCATTCTCCCAGTACTCTGCTGACAGGCACAAGAGTGCGCCAGACCTAGCCTCATTCTCCCAGCACTCTGCTGACAGGCACAAGAGTGAGCCAGACCTAGCCTCATTCTCCCAGTACTCTGCTGACAGGCACAAGAGTGCGCCAGACCTAGCCTCATTCTCCCAGTACTCTGCTGACAGGCACAAGAGTGAGCCAGACCTAGCCTCATACTCCCAGCACTCTGCTGACAGGCACAAGAGTGAGCCAGACCTAGCCTCATTCTCCCAGTACTCTGCTGACAGGCACAAGGGTGAGCCAGACCTAGCCTCATTCTCCCAGCACCCTGCTGATAGGCACAAGGGTGACCAGGCTTAGCCTCAAACTCCCGGCACCCTGCTGATAGGCACAAGGGTGACCAGGCCTAGCATCTAACTTCCAGCACTCTGCTGACAGGCACAAGAGTGAGCCAGACCTAGCCTGCAACTCCAAGCACTCTGCTGACAGGCACAAGGGTGAGCCAGGCCTAGCCTCATACTCCCAGCACTCTGCTGACAGGCACAGGGGTGGCCAGACCTAGCCTCATTCT
Source organism: Hyperolius riggenbachi (assembly GCF_040937935.1). Taxonomy (NCBI): domain Eukaryota; kingdom Metazoa; phylum Chordata; class Amphibia; order Anura; family Hyperoliidae; genus Hyperolius; species Hyperolius riggenbachi. The sequence goes on from NC_090650.1 coordinate 436,958,375, forward strand.
CCCAGCACTCTGCTGACAGGCACAAGAGTGAGCCAGACCTAGCCTCATACTCCCAGCACTCTGCTGACAGGCACAAGAGTGTGCCAGACCTAGCCTCATTCTCCCAGCACTCTGCTGACAGGCACAAGAGTGAGCCAGACCTAGCCTCATACTCCCAGCACTCTGCTGACAGGCACAAGAGTGCGCCAGACCTAGCCTCATTCTCCCAGCACTCTGCTGACAGGCACAAGAGTGAGCCAGACCTAGCCTCATACTCCCAGCACTCTGCTGACAGGCACAAGAGTGAGCCAGACCTAGCCTCATACTCCCAGCACTCTGCTGACAGGCACAAGAGTGAGCCAGACCTAGCCTCATTCTCCCAGCACTCTGCTGACAGGCACAAGAGTGCGCCAGACCTAGCCTCATTCTCCCAGTACTCTGCTGACAGGCACAAGAGTGAGCCAGACCTAGCCTCATTCTCCCAGCACTCTGCTGACAGGCACAAGAGTGAGCCAGACCTAGCCTCATACTCCCAGCACTCTGCTGACAGGCACAAGAGTGCGCCAGACCTAGCCTCATTCTCCCAGCACTCTGCTGACAGGCACAAGAGTGAGCCAGACCTAGCCTCATACTCCCAGCACTCTGCTGACAGGCACAAGAGTGAGCCAGACCTAGCCTCATACTCCCAGCACTCTGCTGACAGGCACAAGAGTGAGCCAGACCTAGCCTCATTCTCCCAGCACTCTGCTGACAGGCACAAGAGTGCGCCAGACCTAGCCTCATTCTCCCAGTACTCTGCTGACAGGCACAAGAGTGAGCCAGACCTAGCCTCATTCTCCCAGTACTCTGCTGACAGGCACAAGAGTGCGCCAGACCTAGCCTCATTCTCCCAGCACTCTGCTGACAGGCACAAGAGTGAGCCAGACCTAGCCTCATTCTCCCAGTACTCTGCTGACAGGCACAAGAGTGCGCCAGACCTAGCCTCATTCTCCCAGTACTCTGCTGACAGGCACAAGAGTGAGCCAGACCTAGCCTCATACTCCCAGCACTCTGCTGACAGGCACAAGAGTGAGCCAGACCTAGCCTCATTCTCCCAGTACTCTGCTGACAGGCACAAGGGTGAGCCAGACCTAGCCTCATTCTCCCAGCACCCTGCTGATAGGCACAAGGGTGACCAGGCTTAGCCTCAAACTCCCGGCACCCTGCTGATAGGCACAAGGGTGACCAGGCCTAGCATCTAACTTCCAGCACTCTGCTGACAGGCACAAGAGTGAGCCAGACCTAGCCTGCAACTCCAAGCACTCTGCTGACAGGCACAAGGGTGAGCCAGGCCTAGCCTCATACTCCCAGCACTCTGCTGACAGGCACAAGAGTGCGCCAGACCTAGCCTCATACTCCCAGCACTCTGCTGACAGGCACAAGGGTGAGCCGGGCCTAGCCTCAAACTCCCAGCACTCTGCTGACAGGCACAAGAGTGAGCCAGACCTAGCCTCATACTCCCAGCACTCTGCTGACAGGCACAAGGGTGAGCAGAGCCTAGCCTCATACTCCCAGCACTCTGCTGACAGGCACAAGAGTGAGCCAGACCTAGCCTCATTCTCCCAGCACTCTGCTGACAAGCACAAGAGTGAGCCAGACCTAGCCTCATACTCCCAGCACTCTGCTGACAGGCACAAGAGTGCGCCAGACCTAGCCTCATTCTCCCAGTACTCTGCTGACAGGCACAAGAGTGAGCCAGACCTAGCCTCATACTCCCAGCACTCTGCTGACAGGCACAAGAGTGAGCCAGACCTAGCCTCATTCTCCCAGTACTCTGCTGACAGGCACAAGGGTGAGCCAGACCTAGCCTCATTCTCCCAGCACCCTGCTGATAGGCACAAGGGTGACCAGGCTTAGCCTCAAACTCCCAGCACCCTGCTGATAGGCACAAGGGTGACCAGGCCTAGCATCTAACTTCCAGCACTCTGCTGACAGGCACAAGAGTGAGCCAGACCTAGCCTGCAACTCCAAGCACTCTGCTGACAGGCACAAGGGTGAGCCGAACCTAGCCTCCAACTCCCAGCACTCTGCTGACAGGCACAAGGGTGAGCCAGGCCTAGCCTCATACTCCCAGCACTCTGCTGACAGGCACAAGAGTGCGCCAGACCTAGCCTCATACTCCCAGCACTCTGCTGACAGGCACAAGGGTGAGCCGGGCCTAGCCTCAAACTCCCAGCACTCTGCTGACAGGCACAAGAGTGAGCCAGACCTAGCCTCATACTCCCAGCACTCTGCTGACAGGCACAAGGGTGAGCCGAGCCTAGCCTCCAACTCCCAGCACTCTGCTGACAGGCACAAGGGTGAGCCAGACCTAGCCTCATACTCCCAGCACTCTGCTGACAGGCACAAGAGTGAGCCAGACCTAGCCTCATACTCCCAGCACTCTGCTGACAGGCACAAGGGTGACCAGGCCTAGCCTCATACTCCCAGCACTCTGATGACAGGCACAAGGGTGACCAGGCCTAGCCTCATACTCCCAGCACTCTGCTGAAAGGCACAAGGGTGAGCCGGGCCTAGCCACAAACTCCCAGCACTCTGCTGACAGGCACAAGGGTGATCAGGCTTAGCCTCAAACTCCCAGCACTCTGCTGACAGGCACAAGAGTGAGCCAGACCTAGCCTCATACTCCCAGCACTCTGCTGACAGGCACAAGGGTGACCAGGCCTAGCCTCATACTCCCAGCACTCTGCTGAAAGGCACAAGGGTGAGCCGGGCCTAGCCACAAACTCCCAGCACTCTGCTGACAGGCACAAGGGTAACCAGGCTTAGCCTCAAACTCCCAGCACTCTGCTGACAGGCACAAGGGTGACCAGGCCTAGCCTCATACTCCCATCACTCTGGTGACAGGCACAAGAGTGAGCCAGACCTAGCCTCATACTCCCAGCACTCTGCTGACAGGCACAAGAGTGAGCCAGACCTAGCCTCATACTCCCAGCACTCTGCTGACAGGCACAAGGGTGACCAGGCCTAGCCTCATACTCCCAGCACTCTGCTGACAGGCACAAGGGTGAGCCGGGCCTAGCCACAAACTCCCAGCACTCTGCTGACAGGCACAAGGGTGACCAGGCCTAGCCTCATACTCCCAGCACTCTGCTGAAAGGCACAAGGGTGAGCCGGGCCTAGCCACAAACTCCCAGCACTCTGCTGACAGGCACAAGGGTAACCAGGCTTAGCCTCAAACTCCCAGCACTCTGCTGACAGGCACAAGGGTGACCAGGCCTAGCCTCAAACTCCCAGCACTCTGCTGACAGGCACAAGGGTGAGCCGAGCCTAGCCTCCAACTCCCAGCACTCTGCTGACAGGCACAAGAGTGAGCCAGACCTAGCCTCATACTCCCAGTACTCTGCTGACAGGCACAAGGGTGAGCCGGGCCTAGCCTCATACTCCCAGCACTCTGCTGAGAGGCACAATGGTGACCAGGCCTAGCATCTAACTCCCAGCACTCTGCTGACAGGCACAAGGGTGAGCCAGACCTAGCCTCATACTCCCAGGACTTTGCTGACAGGCACAAGGGTGAGCCGAGCCTAGCCTCAAACTCCCAGCACTCTGCTGACAGGCACAAGGGTGACCAGGCCTAGCCTCATACTCCCAGCACTCTGCTGACTGGCACAAGGGTGAGCCGGGCCTAGCCTCATACTCCCAGCACTCTGCTGACAGGCACAAGGGTGACCAGGCTTAGCCTCAAACTCCCAGCACTCTGCTGACAGGCACAAGGGTGACCAGGCTTAGCCTCATACTCCCAGCACTCTGCTGACAGGCACAAGGGTGAGCCAGACCTAGCCTCATACTCCCAGCACTCTGCTGACAGGCACAAGAGTGAGCCAGACCTAGCCTCATACTCCCAGCACTCTGCTGACAGGCACAAGGAAGACCAGGCCTAGCCTCATACTCCCAGCACTCTGATGACAGGCACAAGGGTGACCAGGCCTAGCCTCATACTCCCAGCACTCTGCTGACAGGCACAAGAGTGAGCCAGACCTAGCCTCATACTCCCAGCACTCTGCTGACAGGCACAAGGAAGACCAGGCCTAGCCTCATACTCCCAGCACTCAGCTGAAAGGCACAAGGGTGAGCCGGGTCTAGCCACAAACTCCCAGCACTCTGCTGACAGGCACAAGGGTGACTAGGCCTAGCCTCAAACTCCCAGCACTCTGCTGACAGGCACAAGAGTGAGCCAGACCTAGCCTCATACTCCCAGCACTCTGATGACAGGCACAAGGGTGACCAGGCCTAGCCTCATACTCCCAGCACTCAGCTGAAAGGCACAAGGGTGAGCCGGGCCTAGCCACAAACTCCCAGCACTCTGCTGACAGGCACAAGGGTGACTAGGCCTAGCCTCAAACTCCCAGCACTCTGCTGACAGGCACAAGAGTGAGCCAGACCTAGCCTCATACTCCCAGCACTCTGCTGACAGGCACAAGGGTGAGCCAGGCCTAGCCTCATACTCCCAGCACTCTGCTGACAGGCACAAGGGTGAGCCAGGCCTAGCCTCATACTTCCAGCACTCTGCTGACAGGCACAAGAGTGAGCCAGACCTAGCCTCATACTCCCAGCACTCTGCTGACAGGCACAAGGGTGAGCCGAGCCTAGCCTCATACTCCCAGCACTCTGCTGACAGGCACAAGGGTGAGTCGGTCTTGTACCAGCACTGTGAGAAAGCAATGAACGAATATGTCTATATTCATACAAGAGATAAGGGAATGAGTAAGCACCTGAATTCCTGCTGACAGGCACAAGGGTGACCAGGCCTAGCCTCATACTCCCAGCACTCTGCTGACAGGCACAAGGGTGACCAGGCTTAGCCTCATACTCCCAGCACTCTGCTGACAGGCACAAGGGTGACCAGGCCTAGCCTCATACTCCCAGCACTCTGCTGACAGGCACAAGGGTGACCCGGTCCTGTACCAGCGCTGTGAGAAAGCAATGAACGAATATGTCTATATTCATACAAGAGATAAGGGAATGAGTAAGCACCTGAATTCCTCCGACCGACACTGAATGATACACCACAGCATTGATCATCCACAAGTCAGGGCCTTCTATACACTCGGCTGAGTGGGGTACAGAGAGGGATCTACACAGGTATTTCCATCTCCTCCACAATACACACAAGAAAAGCCACAGGAAACAAGGCCTTGCTCCGCAGCGAAGAGAGATGAGTCAACATAGCACCGCGAAATACCAGCACAGGATCACTCGCCGATATGTCAGGGTCACACGCCGCTGCTTATTAAACATTCTATTCAGTAACGTCCTTCTGCTACTTTCATAATCTACAAAACGTACATTGAAGGAGGATTCCAGTGAATTTATGACAAGTTTACGTAAATTAATGTATCTTGTAAATGGACCAATAAAACGTAGCAGTTAATAAACTAGTTTATGCATACATTTGCTTAACCAATTAAAGAGGAACTGTCGGGAAAATCTTAAAATTAAAAACACATACAAAGTTCATTTCTCCCCGAGTAAAATGAGCCATAAATTACTTCTATCACTTTCTGTCACTTAAAGTAGGTAGTAGAAATCGGACATTACCGACAGGTTTTGGGCTAGTCCATCTCTTCATGGGGGATTCTCAGCATGGCCTTTATTCTTTATAAAAACATTCCCTGATGAAAATTATTAATTAAAAGATGCTGGCCAGCCTCCCTGCACATTATTTTGGCAGTTTGACGGAGCAACTGTCATTCACTAAGTGCTTTTAAAAATTAAAAAAAACTGAGAACGCCCCTATGAGAAGATGGGCTAGTCCAAAAATCTGTCGGTAATGTCAGATTTCTACTTCTTACTTTAACTGTCAGCAACATTAGAGAAAAGTTATTTATGGTTCATTTTACTCTGGGAAAAATGTACTTCCTATTTGTATGTGTTTTAAATTTTAAGATTTTGCGACAGTTCCTCTTTAAGGACCACAGTATTAAAGAGGATCTGTAACGTCAAAAGATCCCCTGGGGGGTACTCACCTCGGGTGGGGGAAACCTCCGGATCCTAATGAGGCTTCCCACTCCGTCCTCCGTCCCTCAGGGGTCTCGCTGCAGCCCTCCGAGAAAGATGACGTCGATATTTACCTTCCTGGCTCCTGCGCTCAGACTGCTCCGAAGTAGGCGGAAATACCCGATCGCCGTCGGGTCTGCTCTACTGCGCAGGCGCAAGTTTCCGGCGCCTGCGCAGTAGAGCGGACCCGACTGAGATCGGGTATTTCCGTGTAGTTCGGAGCCGAGAGCAGCCACAGCGCCCCCGCTGGAGCCTGCAAAGGTAAATATTGAACTGACAGTCGGGTCTGTCGCCGGCTGTTCGGAGGGCTGCAGCGAGACCCCCGTGGGACAGAGGACGGCGCGGGAAGCCTCATTAGGATCCGGAGGCTTCCCCCACCCGAGGTGAGTACCCCCCAGGGGATCTTTTTGATGTTACAGAGTCTCTTTAAACCCCCTAGTGACCAGGCTATTTTTTTTTACAACTTTTACAAACTGAATTCCCTAAGGCCCTTTAGTGACCTGAGGAAGCGGGCAGAGGCCCGAGAAACGCGTTGCCTTTTTTAAGTGTGCTTGAATAAACCTTACCTGATCTAACCCCTTGATTTTCTGGGTTGGTTCACCTGGAGAGGTAACATACCTCATGTATTTATTTATGTCTTTATAACGTATACTCAGAGATTTATTTTTGGGCACCTCCACCTGTCTTCATTGCCCACTACACGTCCTTTGGAGGTGTCCTTCCCAGTAGTGTGGTTCCATCCAGAGCTAGTAACCCCAGTAGAGCGACCACCCGGTTCCTGCAGGACCTGGAGTACCGAGCCGGGACGGTGCGATTTCCCTGTAGGAGATATATGGTGGTTGCACCTTTGTGTGTATAACTATTCTTGTAATACTGAGCTAATCTTATCCTACGATACTGCACCATCTGGCTCTTGGTCTCGTCTTCGTCACACAGGCTACCGTGCTTCCCACACAGTGATCGCCCCTACTTCTCCACCAGAAACAAGCATGCAGCTAATCTTGTCAGATCTGACAGTAATGCCAGAAATGTCTGATCTGCTGCATGCTTGTTCCCTGTCTATGGCTTAAAGTATTAGAGGCAGATCAGTGTTCTCCCCAGAATTTTTTTCCAGCCGGGTGGCATGAAAAAGTAGCCGGGTGGGGCAAGATCAGAGAATGCAGGACCGGTGCTTCTGTGAGCATAGGAGGTGGTGACCTGATGACAACCGGGTGGTCACCAAAACTAGCCGGGTGGAGCACCCGGCTAATAGAGCCTGGGGAGAACACTGCAGATGATCAGCAGGACAGCCAAGCTACTGGTATTGCTTAAAACAAAATAAATATGACAGGCTTCAGGGGCATAAAGAGAAGCCTTTTCACTCCGGCCTACTACCCCTCTCACAAGTGCTCTAAACCCGCAGCTGAACTCTGGTCCCCTACCTCTCGTGTCCCTACCTCTCCCTCTAGATTGTAAGCCTTTGGGCAGGGTCCTCCTCCTTTTGTGTCCTACCTGATCATGCACCTCCATTACTGTGAACCCATCCTATGCATCTGAGTGAACCTAACTTGCCTAATCTCCATGCTCCCCTCCAGTGACTAAGCATTACCTTGTACTCATGCTGTGCTGTGTGATCTCCATGCTCCCATCCAGTGACTAAGCATTACCTTGTACTCATACTGTGCTGTGTGATCTCCATGCTCCATCCAGTGACTAAGCATTACCTTGTACTCATACTGTGCTGTGTGATCTCCATGCTCCATCCAGTGACTAAGCATTACCTTGTACTCATACTGTGCTGTGTGATCTCCATGCTCCCATCCAGTGACTAAGCATTACCTTGTACTCATACTGTGCTGTGTGATCCCCATGCTCCCATCCAGTGACTAAGCATTACCTTGTACTCATACTGTGCTGTGTGATCTCCATGCTCCATCCAGTGACTAAGCATTACCTTGTACTCATACTGTGCTGTGTGATCTCCGTGTTCCCCTCCAGTGACTAAGCATTACCTTGTACTCATACTGTGCTGTGTGATCTCCATGCTCCCATCCAGTGACTAAGCATTACCTTGTACTCATACTGTGCTGTGTGATCTCCATGCTCCCATCCAGTGACTAGGCATTACCTTGTACTCATACTGTGCTGTGTGATCTCCATGCTCCATCCAGTGACTAAGCATTACCTTGTACTCATACTGTGCTGTGTGATCTCCATGCTCCATCCAGTGACTATGCATTACCTTGTACTCATACTGTGCTGTGTGATCTCCATGCTCCATCCAGTGACTAAGCATTACCCTGTACTCATACTGTGCTGTGTGATCTCCATGCTTCATCCAGTGACTAAGCATTACTTTGTACTCATACTGTGCTGTGTGATCTCCATGCTCCCCTCCAGTGACTAAGCATTACCTTGTACTCATACTGTGCTGTGTGATCTCCATGCTCCATCCAGTGACTAAGCATTACCTTGTACTCATACTGTGCTGTGTGATCTCCATGCTCCCCTCCAGTGACTAAGCATTACCTTGTACTCATACTGTGCTGTGTGATCTCCATGCTCCCATCCAGTGACTAAGCATTACCTTGTACTCATACTGTGCTGTGTGATCTCCATGCTCCATCCAGTGACTATGCATTACCTTGTACTCATACTGTGCTGTGTGATCTCCATGCTCCATCCAGTGACTAAGCATTACCCTGTACTCATACTGTGCTGTGTGATCTCCATGCTTCCCTCCAGTGACTAAGCATTACCTTGTACTCATACTGTGCTGTGTGATCTCCATGCTCCATCCAACGACTATGCATTACCTTGTACTCATACTGTGCTGTGTGATCTCCATGCTCCCCTCCAGTGACTAAGCATTACCTTGTACTCATACTGTGCTGTGTGATCTGGTCTTTCTTTTATTCCTGTATTGTCATATTGCTGTATGTCACCCCTAAATATTCTCTGTAACCTTAACATACAGCATTGCGTAATATGTTGGTGCTTTATAAATACAATGAATACAATTTGCATATTCAGAGGTGATGCATTGTGAAAAATAGTTTCTCACTTAAAGCTGAATTATTGCAAATATCATCTGTTTTAAGAAGGCAAATTACACTGAGGGTTACTTTTTAGTAGGAGGACTTTTCGGTCACTTTTAGTCCTCTACACTTTCCTAGAGGTTGTGGGTCACCCTGAGCTGCTTGGGTATTCAGTGAAAAAAAGGAAACTGAACTGGGCTTGAAAGACCGACTAGGGTTCTACATTCATGCTTTGTTTTCCATGCGGGGTGAAAACAAACCAGGAGCAGATCCCACACTGAGAAACACTGGCCTGTGATTCCCAGCCTGGTCATCAGTCTCTCCCCCAGCCGAGAATTCCCAGAGGAGTCCAGGAACTGATCACTGGCCAATCCTGCTGACACTGCAGTGATCATACAGAAGACACTAATCTCCGAGGACCTCATTAGCTGCAAGACCTCTCCTCTACCTGACAAGACCTACACTGTGCCCTCCTGAGTATCCACTTCCTGGCCTAGTGGCCTGACCTCCAGGGTTAATCGCTGACCCAAGGCCTTGGCTTCCCGCTTGGTAATTGCCTCCTATAAGCACTATCAGATGCAGTCACATGGCTGGCAGATTCATCTCTTCCTATTCCAAATGCACCACTGAAATGTTGAAGCCCTACGGTCACTAATGCAGGAGCCAACAGTACATAACTAGGTATACACAAGCAATTAGAATGGAGTTCTGGTTCTCCATGAGCTTGTTGGTAATCTGTCACTTTGGGTGCTTCAACTCCTACCCCATAGAGCCATATTAATCCATGCCATGCACTGATGAGGATCAACCAAACCGAAACAGTCTGTATGCATGTTGGATTATTATGGCTCTATACAATTAACAAGCTGACACATCATTGCATTCCAGCGGCTCTGGAGGTGTGGCTAGCTTACAGGGACAACAAAGGGATGATTTACATGTCCAGCAGTGATGCATCGTGGGAGATATTATATACTCACTCCAATCTGAATAATGGCAAATACCTTCTGTTTTAAGAAGGCAAACTTTTGTTTTCATAGTATTTTAGGAATGCTGGGAATACACAATGAGATTTTTAAGTCGATTAACTGTCCGATCTTATTTTTAATCAATTTCTGATCTTTTCTTATCAATTTCCATTGACTTCTATGAGTAATTGATCAGAAATAAGATCAGACACGTCGGAAATTATCTATTGAACCATCTCTCTGTTGAAAAAAATGTATGGTGTATTCCCAGCATAAGAGGGCTTTTTGGCCCTTTGTAGCCCCTTATACACTCCTAGGAGTTTTGGTTCACCAGGAGCTTGCTGGGCAATCTGTAACTTTTAATGGAGTGATTGTTGTCCGTTATAAATGACTTTCGAATGACTAACCATGATTATAAAAGTAATGGATTCACCCGGTTGGATCAGACTACATGGACAATAGTAGACTCGTCACGTCTGTGACTTTTATATTCCAACTATACTTGGAATAAAGTATAGGTAATAAAGTAGCTTGCCCATCTCAGTACGAGAGGATAGGCAAGCATGTGCAGGGCTGTGGAGTCACTACAAAAATCATCCGAGTCAGAAGCCTCCGTTTATGAAACCACCAACTCAGACTTCGAGTACCAAAAATTGCTCCGACTCCTCAGCCCTGAGCGTGTGAATGAAGCCACACATGTATGCGTACACTTTGGGGCAGTGTTGTACAGACGCAAAGCTCAGCGTTTTCCCCAGGCTCTTTTAGCCAGATGCTCCACCCGGCTCATTTTGGTGAGCACCCGGCTGTTATCTGCTCACCTCCTCCTATGCTGTAAGCAAAGTTGCTCACACAAGCACCCGCCCTGCATTCTCTCATCTCTCCCCACCCGGCTACTATTTCATGCCACCCGGCTGGAAAAAAATTCTGGGGAGAACACTGAAGCTAGTGACACTGAAGGTGAACCTAGGGGTCAGTTTAGAATGCAGGATCTTTAGGCAACGCCAGGAGGCTCCCGTACACACAGATTCTCCGACACGATGGTCCGCATTTAATCCAGTGTTTGTACATCGCTTTAGGTTGCATACAGGATTCTTCTAGGCACAGACCTTAGACAGTGGCTTTGGCTTCAAACTACACTTCAACATCAAAACACCGTTAAATAGTTGTGCTTTATACACCCTTTGAATAGAACCCGAGGGGAGAGGTATATGGAGGCTGCCATATTTACTTTTTAAATAAATGCGCATTGCTGTTCTGCTGATCCTCTGCCTCTAATACATTTAGCCATAGCCCCTGAACAAGCATGCAGCAGATCAGGTGTCTATGACAAATCTGACAAGATTAGCTGCATGCTTGTTTCAGGTGTGTGGTTTAGACCCTACTGACCAGGAAGATCTGCAGGATAGCCAGGCAACTGGTATTGTGTAAAAGGAAATAAATTTGGCAGCTTCCATAGGTCTCTCACCTCGGGTTCGGTTTAAAACATAAGCAGTATATAGAGGAGAGATGAAAGGAAGGAGCGTTAGTTAACCAAGTGATCAATTCCTGGCGATGAAGGGAAGATATCAAAGCAGATGAGCTGAGCATGGTGCGTCTAGCTGACGATATCACATTCATCACAGAGTTTATTTCTGATCTCTGAACTCCAAAGCAAGTCCCATCTGCAGAGATCATCTGCGGGGCGCTGTTTGTGGAGGAAGCATACAGCTGAGCAGATTAACCATTCCGTGCGCTTACTGAGCCCCTCACGCCAGGCTACTGCGATCTCTCTGCGTCCATCCAAACCTTGCGCCACTGCGCACTCCACAACCATCCAAACCTGACCGCCCCCCCCCCCTCCTCCCCCTGAACCTCACCACTGCTCTCCCCGCCATCCAAACCTTGCACACACCCAGCACCACTGCTCTCTGCGCCTATCCAAACCTTGCCCCACCATGAGCTTGCTGAGCAATCTGTAGCTCTGGGTGCTTCAAATCCTACTCCATAGAGCCACATAAATCCATGCCATGCACTGATGAGGACCGCCCAATCCGAAACAGTCTGTATGCATGTTGGATTATTGTGGCTCTGTACAAAATTAACAAGCGGACATCATTGCATTCCAGCGGTTATGGGGAGGTGTTTAGCTTTCAGGGAAAACAATGAGATCACGTGCATATTCAGCAGTGATGCACTGGGAGACATCTCAGAGCTCACTCCAACCTGAATAATCGCAAATACTTAAGGCAAATTCTCGAAGGCAAACTCGCGCCTGCACAGTACAATGGTTCCACTGTACAGAGTACATAGTCATGTCACTGACTGTCCTCAGAGGAGCTCACAGTCTAATCTTACCATAAGCATAGTGTAATGTCCTACCATATTATTATTATGTATTTATATAGCACTGACATCTTCTGCAGCACATTACAGAGTACATAGTCATGTCACTGACTGTCCTCAGAGGAGCTCACAATCTAATCCTACCATAGTCATAGTTTAATGTCCTACCATATTATTATTATGTATTTATATAGCACTGACATCTCCTGCAGCACTACAGAGTACATAGTCATGTCACTGACTGTCCTCACAGGAGCTTACACTCTAATCCTACCATAGTCATAGTCTAATGTCATACCATATTATTATTATGTATTCATATAGCACTGACATCTCCTGCAGCACTTTACAGAGTACATAGTCATGTCACTGACTGTCCTCACAGGAGCTCACACTCTAATCCTACCATAGTCATAGTGTGATGTCCTACCATATTATTATTATTATGTATTCATATAGCACTGACATCTCCTGCAGCACTACAGAGTACATAGTCATGTCACTGACTGTCTTCAGAGGAGCTTACACTCTAATCCTACCATAGTCATAGTGTGAGGTCCTACCATATTATTATTATGTATTTATATAGCACTGACATCTTCTGCAGCACATTACAGAGTACATTGTCATGTCACTGACTGTCCTCAGAGGAGCTCACAATCAATTTTATTTGGCCAAATAAGTTGGCCCCAGCAAGCTGGCTTGGCCTAGGACTATCTAGATCAGGGGTCCTCAAATTTTTTTAGTCAAGGGCCGAGTCAACATACTTTAGACTGCTGATGGGCCGGAGTATACATAAAATGATATAGAAAAAACATTACATTGAACCTAGGTAGTGTAAACAGTGCCTGAAACACAATCCCCAACATGCAAAGCAATCAGTGTTCAAAATACATACTGTATTTACAAAAGTCCCCCCAAAACAACCCCCTTTCCTCAGTAATTGCAAGGACTGCAAATTATCCACCCCTACACATGCGCGCACACACTGCTTTTACATTACCTCTAACCACCCCACCACCACCATGTTTTTTGCACACCAGACAGTGAAGCATACCCAGGTGACAACCTGCCATGCAATTGGACAACAGTGTCACCTAATGCGGCATTGGATTGGAAGCCAGCGAATTACTTCTTGCTGGCTTCCATGTGGAAAAGTGGTGCCAGCATTGCTGCCGCATCTATAAGTAATACATTTTGTGTGTGGAGGGCCGGTAAAAAGGCTTCAGGGGGCCGCATTTGGCCCGTGGGCCTTCGTTTGAGGACCACTGATCTAGATTGCGTACAGGACTTCACTTTGTCAAGCACTGCCCCACAAGCTGCTCTGCGATTTCAGCAAAACATGACAGGTTTTCGTTATAAAAAGGATAAAAAAAACGACCAGATCAAAGACTTCTAAAAAGCCATGTTTCCAGAGAAGCTAGCTATCAAGGTGATTATCGCCACAATAAAGACAGATACTTCCATCTTCCCCCGCGCCCTTTATCAGCAACCCGGATCATGAATTTTGACAAATCCGCTGAATAAATTTAATACATAAATGTCATAAACACATATACTTAAAAACAAAACTAATAAAGTGGTTTTATGGGAGCTGCTTAAAACCATCGCCTGGAATTTTGTGAGCTTTTTTACGATAAGCAGCAGATTGCGGATGTAATTATATGAATCATCTTGTTGTTATAGTAACATCATTCGACCATAATAAAAATATAATAAAATGACACCAGAGACAATGCCGTTACAAATAAATTACTGTACAGACTTCTCAGCCAACGACAGCCAAGTGAGAGGTGATTTAAGCTGAACTCCTGTGCCCCCCAGCCGCAGTGAGCCACAGATAAACCCCTCTGCCCCCTGACAGCCAATGTTTAAAGGACAATTATAAGTAGAGGGATGTGTCGGCTGCCATATTTATTTCCTTTTAAAAGGAAAACTGAAGCGAGAAGGACATGGAGGCTGCCATATTAATTTCCTTTTAAGCAGTACCAGTTGCCTGACCTTTCCTGCTGATCCCCTGCTTCTAATACTTTTAGCCATAAACCCTGAACAAGCATGCAGCAGATCCGGTGTTTCGGACATGATTGTCAGATCTGACATGATTAGCTGCATGCTTGTTTCTGGTGTAATTCAGACACTACTGCAGCCAAATAGGCCAGCAGGGCTGCCAGGCAACTGGTATTGTTTAATAGGAAATAAATATGGCAGCCTCCATATTCTTCTCACTTCAGTTCCCTTTTAAGCAATACCAGTTGCCTGGCTATGCTGCTGATCTTCAGCATCTAATGCTGGGAATACAGGTAGCCCCCGACTTACGAACGACCCGCCGATACAAACGGCATGGATTCTGTGTTTCCATGGGAACAAGTAAAAAAAAAATGTATTTCAAATTGGACTTGTAGTTTTTGAGAAAATCTATTTAAAAAAAATGGCTTTTAAACTTGTATGAGCAGGTACAGAGGGCAGAGGTGACACAGAGGGGGGCACTGGAGGCACAGGGGGCTGAGACGACACAGAGTAGGGCACTGTAGGCACAGAGGTGACACAGGGGGACACTGGAGGCACAGAGGAGGTACAGGTGACAGAGGGGGACACTGGAGGCACGGGGGGGGGGGCACAGAGGAGGTACAGGTGACAGAGGGGGACACTGGAGGCACAGGGGGGCACAGAGGAGGTACAGAGGGCAGAGATGGCACAATGTTCCAACTTAAAAACAGATTCAGGTTAAGAACGAACCTACAGTCCCTATCTCGTTTGTTAACCGGGGACTACCTGTACGTGATTCGATCCTGGCGCAGATAGATGGTTGGATAGACAATTTCCGGCATGTACAATCTCCCGTTCCATCGTTTTGCCGCGCTATTTGATAGAAGTGAATGGAAAAAGAAAAGAAAAAAAACGGGCGGAAGATAAAGAGAATCTAGTGGCAAAAACGCATCGGTTACTCCCAGCATAATGCCTGGTACATACCATGCAGTTTCCCATCAGATAGAGGAGTCAAAATGATTATTTTATACAGGTCCGATCGTTTTTGTGATAGATTTTCTGATCACATCCATACAAATGGATCGAAAATCAGATCGGACCTGTTGGAAATAATCTCCTGCATGCCTCCGTAGAAGCGCCGTAAACGCAAAACGGCCATAAGGCTATTCAGTGCCCTGCACCCACCACAGCTCTGGTGTGGAAGCGGAGATATCTGGGGCGATTAGCACAGCAACACAATTTAACAGGGGTTGAGGCAGCACAGGCTCGCACTGCGCATGCGGGACAGCATAAATTTACAGGCAGCACAATCACACACTCAACACCGGCCTTTATTGAGCGTTACAACTTTTCACGCGCTTGCACAGAATCAGCCTTCCATGCGCACCTCTCCCCGGCCAGTCATACTGTGTGTTACTCTTTGCAGTCTCTCTGCACACTCCCATCCGTCACACCTGAGCGGTGATGTATAAACAGCTTGTTAGCGGCCGTGAGTTTCCTGCCCGTGAATAACAACCACATATTACGACACAGGTAACCATCAAAGCGAGCCTCTGTCATTTACCGAGGCCGGATTACGTACTCTCCACTTACCTAAATCAAAGGCTGCATCTCTGCCGCTCAGACGTGACACAAGAAATAAAGAGCTCCGCCAGCAAAGCGTTTAATTGGTCGTAACCGGACTCACAGGCGGGTAAAACGAGTATCCTACGGTAATAACTCCATTTCCAGGCTACAGACGAAGTGCGACGCTGGTGAATGGGATGATCTCATCAAATTAAGGGTCTAACGACGGCTCTTATTGGCACTTTGAAGGCGTTCTCAGATTTGATTTTCCGCAGTTATAAAGGCACTTACGTCTCGGGTCTGCCCCCGTCAGCAGCCGTGTAACTGTATTAGGTCGCCTTCTGAGAACGGCTATTATACCACGGGCGACATGTATGATCTATGTGGAGACTGGGAACAGAGAGGTGATGTGGCTCCTGGCGAGACCTGTCCTTTATAGAGTGGACTTCAGACCGTAAATCAAACTGCCAGCGGTGGAATGACATAGGTAGAGGAGCAATTATTTTTCATGGAAAGCAACATTTGTAATAGGGCCATACATTGTTAATGAGAGTCTTTTCATCCAGGAGCGAGGAAGAGATGGTGAGTATGACATTCAGTTTATCCCGGGGCAATGCGTGTGCGGCCTGCACAGAGGGATGCTGAAGTGAGGAAACGTAGCATAGAGCTTTCCTGGTCCTCCACCCATCCCTTCACTCCTAAGCCATCCCTGGTTGCAGTTACTAGTCCTGCTGGGTCTATGGAACTCCTCAGGTCCCTGACTGGTTGAGAAGAAGAGTAGTATGGATTTTCTCACCTTGGGAACTAAATCAGGGATGCGGGTAGTTCTAAAGGCTGTCTGAGGAGTGCCAAAGACCTGACAGGACGAGTACCATAACTTCAAACAGGGATGGTGCAGGAATGACGTGACGAATGGAGGACCAAGAAGGTTCTATGGTAGCCAGAACCTTCCCTCTACTCGGGTATGTATCTAACATGGAGTTTACTCGCTTCAGATTTGTTAACCCCCTTGGCGTTATGATTCTTTACGGATTTTAGAGGTCTAAAAGCGGTACAAATTTTTTGCACTTTCAGACCCTGGCAGCATGATTTTTTGCAGGTTTTAGGGATATCTGCACAGCCCCAGCAATCACTCACCTCCCTGGCACCAGCGCTGCAGTTATGCCTCCATCCTCCGGGTGGCGCTGCAACTCTAAAGTGAGATTGCTGATTGTCGTCATGACGACAGCCGGTGATCTCACCAGGAGGAAGCAGAACCCTGGAGGAGAGGGAGAAGAATGTCGTCCAACTTCGGGATCCCT
The DNA here is from genome assembly GCF_040937935.1 of Hyperolius riggenbachi. Lineage (NCBI taxonomy): Eukaryota > Metazoa > Chordata > Amphibia > Anura > Hyperoliidae > Hyperolius > Hyperolius riggenbachi. Next base: position 436,975,550 of record NC_090650.1, read on the forward strand.
GGGAGGTATGTAGAAACGCTCCCGCTGCGCACATTGCTCTGCATAGAGCCTCCGGCGGCTACCCCGAGCAGAGGTCGGGATTACTGCTTTGAATTGCGGGTTTTCCTCCCCGACCCTAACTCGGGGTTACTGCCAAGAAGATTAAAGCAAATCTATAGCTTCAACAAAAAACAAAAACGAAAAAATACAGAACATTTATATTACGCTTTTCTCCTGGCGGACTCAAAGCGCCAGAGCTGCAGCCACTAAGGGCCCGTTTCCACTTGCGAATGGGAGCTGAAGGAATGCGTTGCGGCTACGCATCACTTCTACTCCCTTTCGTGCCACTTCCGCATCTTCCGATAGTAATGCGTATCAGGCGTGTGATGCGGAAGTGAATAGGAGGAGACGGGACGCGGATGCAGCAATACGAACATATGCAGCATGTTCCGCACCGCTCCGCATAACCAGCATGCAATGGAAACTGTTCCACTGCCGTGCATTGGATTCAGTTCGGCCGCAATGCGTCTATGTCGCGTGTTGTGGAAACAGGCCCTAAGGTTCGCTCTATAGACAGTAGCTACAGTGTTCTCCCCAGGCTCTTTTAGCCGGGTGTCCCGCCCGGCTAGTTTTGGTGAGCACCCGACTGTCATTGGCTCACCTCCTCCTATGCTGTAAGCAGAGAAGCACCAGCCCTGCATTCTCTCATCTCGCCCCACCCGGCTACTTTTTCATGCTACCCTGCTGGAAAACAATTCTGGGGAGAACACTGAGCAGTTAGGGAGTGTTGCCCAGTCTCCTTATTGAATAGGTGCTGGCTTACTGAACAGGAAGAGCTGAAATTAGATACTTCAGTAGAAAGAAGACGATGGATGGTCCAAAGGCTTCCCAAGTCCTCCTCGCCCCCATCGCTGCTGGCCGGGGACCCTCTTCTGGTTTCTGACAACACTCTCCACCGTGTACGAGCGAGACCAGGTGAGAACCGCTGCGCTACAAGACGGAGGAGAGCGCGGCAGCGAGAACATACAGAGGAGCTGGTGTCGGATATGATCAGAGGCCCCCTGCGGAGTGGAGGTGGGCTCACGGACGGAGTGGGAAGTCTCTGGGCTCCCTGCAGAGTGGAGGTGGGCTCACGGACGGAGTGGGAAGTCTCTGGGCTCCCTGCGGAGTGGAGGTGGGCTCACGGACGGAGTGGGAAGTCTCTGGGCTCCCTGCGGAGTGGAGGTGGGCTCACGGACGGAGTGGGAAGTCTCTGGGCTCCCTGCGGAATGGAGGTGGGCTCACGGACGGAGTGGGAAGTCTCTGGGCTCCCTGTGGAGTGGAGGTGGGCTCACGGACGGAGTGGGAAGTCTCTGGGCTCCCTGCGGAGTGGAGGTGGGCTCACGGACGGAGTGGGAAGTCTCTGGGCTCCCTGCGGAGTGGAGGTGGGCTCACGGATGGAGTGAGAAGTCTCTGGGCTCCCTGCGGAGTGGAGGTGGGCTCACGGACGGAGTGGGAAGTCTCTGGGCTCCCTGCGGAGTGGAGGTGGGCTCACGGACGGAGTGGGAAGTCTTTAGGATATCCAGTCGATTATTTTTAATTAGACAAGCTTTTAACATTTTGATAACGTTTTAAGTTACAGGCTTTGTTGAGACTTGCCTTTTATCTTTTTTTGTGTGGTCTGTAGGAGGTAAAACACATATATAGGCATGTGCACCCCACATTTTCCTTCCTACGCGAGGGAATGACTGTACTCCTGAAACATGCCCCGCTTCCAGCTGCTACGACATGGAGCTGCAAATTAAAGAAGCCCTGTAGTGACATATAATAGAATGCAGTACATTATCCAGTATACCCAAATTTATGCTAAATATCCAGCATCAGAAACACTTCTTATGGCTGTATATTGCTGTATATTCTTGTGTAGCCCCTCCCACTGAGGGCTTAGTCTAGGCTGTTTATTATGCAGAATACCCCCTCCCCCAAGCATTCTGGCAAACCAGTGGTCTTTTCTACTGGCTTTAGCACTCAGTAAATGAACATTCCACAGAGATCACTTGCCAGTACTAAAGATGGTGATACATTTCAGAATGTAAATCAGGCAAGGTAAAGAATTTACAATAATTTATAAATGAATATGGTTAAAGAAAAAAATATATACATTATGTTATTTTTGACAACAGTTTCTCTTCAACTGACAGGCTGGAGGTGGTGGCACAAACTTTGGCCTCGTTCACACTGGAGGCTGACTGCAGTGACCTCTAGTGGCTACTGGGCAACGGCCGGGCGACTGCTAAGCCCCAGAACAGGCAGGGGAGAAGCAGTCTGCGCATCGAGTCACATCTAATCGCAGCTGCAGCGATGCTCAGGTGCCTGATGATGCTCTTGGTGTCTGTCAGACAGGAGGCTGAACCACCCCACAAACCCTCAGTTCAGCTGTACATCACAGGCCTAAAATCAGCTAAGAATGTGCATTCTCCCTGCTCTGTACATAGTGCTGACATCACCAACAAGATGGCAACTCCCACACAGGCAACAATAGTAGCAAAAAATAAACGAAGGGGAGGGAATAGAAGTAGAAGCATACAGAGGTCACCATTTCCCACGGCAGGTCACATTTATTTGGGGCGCTTGGCACAGCCACTTGATACCTGTTCAGAGATCTAAGATGGGCATTTCAACTTCATCCCTTTCAAGGAAGAGGAATGCACAAATAATACAGGAAACTGCCAGTACCCTTTAAGAATATTAAAGGATACCCGAAATGACATGTGACATGATGAGATAGACATGTGTATGTACAGTGCCTAGCACACAAATAACTATGCTGAGTTCCTTTTTTTCTTTCTCTGCCTGAAAGAGTTAAATATCAGGCATGTAAGTGGCTGACTCAGTCCTGACTCAGACAGGAAGTGACTACAGTGTGACCATCACTGATAAGAAATTCCCCTTTTTATCTCTTTCTTGCTCTCAGAACCCTATTTCTGTTAGGAAAGTGTTTTATAGTTGGAATTTCTAATCAGTGAGGGTCACACTGTAGTCACTTCCTGTCTGAGTCAGGACTGAGTCAGCCACTTGCATACCTGATATTTAACTCTTTCAGGCAGAGAAATAAAAAAAAAGGAACACAGCATAGTTATTTGTGTACTAGGCACTGTACATACACATGTCTATCTCATCATGTCACTTCGGGTATCCTTTAATGGCTGTCAAACAGGAGGCTGAACCGCACTACAAACCCTCAGCTCAGCCGTACATCAGGGCCTAAAACCGGCTAAGAATGTGCATTCTCCCTGCTCTGTATATAGTTACATAGTTATTTGGGTTGAAAAAAAAAAAAAAGACATACGTCCATCGAGTTCAACCAGAGAACAAAGTACAACACCAGCCTGCTCCCTCACATATCCCTGTTGATCCAGAGGAAGGCGGAAAACCCTTACAAGGCATGGTCCAATTAGCCCCAAAAGGGAAAAAAAAAATTTCCCGAATCCAGATGGCAATCAGATAAAATTCCTGGATCAACAGCATTGGGCATTACCTAGTAATTGTAGCCATGGATGACTTTCAAAGCAAGGAAAGCATCTAAGTCCCCTTTAAATTCAGGTATAGAATTTTCCATAGCTACTTCCTGTGGCAATGCATTCCACATCTTAATCACTTACTGTAAAGAACCCTTCCCTAAATAAATGGCTAAAACGTTTTTCCTCCATGCGCAGATCATGTCCTCTAGTCCTTTGAGAAGGCCTAGGGACAAAAAGCTCATCCGCCAAGCTATTATATTGCCCTCTGATGTATTTATACACGTTAATTAGATCTCCTCTAAGGCGTCTTTGCTCCAGACTAAATAAACCCAGTTTATCTAACCTTTCTTGGTAAGCGAGACCTTCCATCCAACGTATCAATTGTGTAGCTCGTCTCTGCACCTGCTCTAAAACTGCAATATCTTTTTTGTAATGTGGTGCCCAGAACTGAATTCCATATTCCAGATGTGGCCTTACTAGAGAGTTAAACAGGGGCAGTATTATGTTAGCATCTCAAGTTTTTATTTCCCTTTTAATGCATCCCAAAATTTTATTAGCTTTAGCTGCAGCGGCTTGGCATTGAGTACGATTATTCAACTTATTGTTGATGAGTACTCCTACGTCCTTCTCCAAGTTTGATGTCCCCAACTGTATCCCATTTATTTTGTATGGTGCTAGACCATTGGTACGACCAAAATGCATGACTTTACATTTGTCAACATTGAATTTCATCTGCCATGTATGTGCCCATATAGCCATCCTATCCAGATCCTGCTGCAATATGACACTATCTTCCTGAGAGTTGATGATTCTGCACAATTTTGTATCATCTGCAAAAATAGCAACATTGCTCACTACTGCATCTACTAGGTCATTAATAAATAAATTGAAGAGCACTGGACCCAGTACAGACCCCTGTGGGACCCCACTGCTTACAGTCTCCCATTTTGAGTACGATCCATTGACCACAACTCTTTCTTTTCTGTCCATTAGCCAGTTCCCTATCGATGAACACAGACTCTTCCCCAGTCCTTGCATCCTCAACTTTTGCACCAGACTTCTGTGGGGAACAGTGTCGAAGGCCTTTGCAAAGTCCAAGTATATCACATCTACAGCATTCCCAATATACATAGTGTACATAGTGCTGACATCACCAACAAGATGGCAACTCCCACACAGGCAGCAATATTAGCAAAAAATAAACGAAGGGGAGAGAATAGAAGTAGAAGCATACAGAGGTCACCATTTCCCACGGCAGGTCACATTTATATGGGGCGCTCGGCACAACCACGATTCCTGTTCAGAGATTTACGAAAAGCATTTCGCTTTCATCCCTTTCGAGGAGGCGGCATGCACAAATAATACAGGAAACTGCCAGTACCCTTTAAAGGGAACCTAAACTGAGAGGGATATGGATGTTTTCTTTTAAACAATACCTGTTACCTGGCAGTCCTGCTGATCTCTGGCTGCAGTAGTGGCTGAATCACACGCCTGAAACAAGCATGCAGCTAATCCAGCCTGACTTCAATCAGAGCACCTGATCTGCATGCTTGTTGAGGGGCTGCGGCTAAAAGTTTTCACGTGGAAAAATCACTGGACAGTGCGCCGGTTTCTCCGCGTTCACGTTTAGCGCTTCTATCGCACTGAAAAGCGATCGCCGGGAAATTGCCTGGAAATGGTGCAGGCTACGCATTTGCGTTCCGCGATTTGGGGAGATTTGTGGCAATTAGCGCAAATCGCCCAAGTAAACGGGCCCATAGGGTTTTATTACACTAGCGCTTTCAAAATCGCTAGCGTTTGAGCGATTTGCCAAAATCGACGGCAAAATGCTCAAGTGTGAATGGGCCCTTAGAGACACAGGATCAGCAGGCGATTCAGGCAACTGGTATTATTTTAAAAGGAAAAATCCATATCCCCAGTTTAGGTTCCCTTTAAGCCAAGACTACATGCAGTATATACATCCTGCACTATCCCCTACAAGTCAGATAAATGGTAAGTGAAAGTATATTTATTTCAGCAAACTACATGTGCCCCTTGACAGTAATGATGGAATTAGCTCTTCAAGGCTAAAAATAATGCTGCATGTAATAAAACCGTAGGGGAAGGCAGGAAATTAAGAAATGAAAGGTGGCCGGCTCTTCCCCCGGGCAGCTTGGGAGGGTCACCGGGTCATGCTTTTCCATTACATCAAGCCGAGCTGGACATATGAGGGCGCGCCAAGAAATCCAATATTAACAGAGCATTCCCTATCAATCATAGGGCGACTGTGCAGCCATCAGAGGAGGCGATCGGCCGCAGAGAGAGGACTTCTATCATGGAGTCGCAACGGACTGCAAAACCAGCTTAAAGGACTATGCTCAGGAATGTGATATAAGTATATATGTGATATATAAGTACTAGTACACCCAAGCCCGTTTAAAAACGGGCTCTAGGTCTTTTTTCTACCGCCGCCAGTGCGCATTCGTGCGCCCGCACCCACCTCGCTCTCTGGTCCCATCCAGCTGTCCGTGCTGCGCACGTGCGCAGTAGCAAATAACAGGTACAGTGGGACAGCTGGACGCAGCGACACAGGGAGTTTATTACAGAGGATATTTTACAGGGGACTTGGATGCTTTCCTTGCATTGAAGGGCATCCACGGCTATAATTAGGCAATTCCCTGAAGAGTTGATCCAGGGATTTATCTGACTGCTATCTAGGGTCAGGAGGGAATTTTTCCCTAATTGGCCCAGGCCTTGTAAGGGTTTTTTCACGTTCCCCTGGATCAACTGCGATATGTGCAGGTTCAGGATTTTTCTCATTTTTTTTTTTGGGGGGGGTTGTTTTTTTCTGGTTGAATATGAAGGACAGATGGCTACCTAGAGTTGGAGTCTTATAATACTGGGGGCACATCTATCTATTTCTTGGGTAGGCTAATACTGAGGTCACATCTGGCTACCCGTGCGGTGGGGGAAGGCATCTGGTCACCTATACGGGGGGAACCTAATACTGGGTGAACACCTGACTACCTACAGGGGGGGGGGGTTAATACTGGGTACACACTTGGCTACTTATATGGGGGGGGACATAATTTTACCATTCAGGATATTTTTAATGTGTTCCCTATTCTAAATGAAAAGTACACACTGTAGCAAAAAGCCACCTTTATTTCAGGTAGTATCAAGTATTATAGTAGTATAAGTATTTCCGGTAGTATTCAAGTATCACCACCATAAATTGTGACAGGGACATAACTGAAACTTTATGAAATACAGGAGAAACAGTTGGAAAAAAAAATTGTGTTTTTTTTCTCTACAGTACTACTTTTTATTTTTAACCGGTTCAGCGCCGCGGTCCGAAAATCTCATGCATCCGAGCAACGTTCACCTCCCATTCATTCGCCTATAACTTTATTGCTACTTATCACAATGAATTGATCTATAGCTCGTTTTTTCCGCCACCAATTAGGCTTTCTGTGGGTGATACATTTTGCTAAGAGCCACTTTACTGTAAATGCATTTTAACAGGAAGAATAAGAAAAAAACGGAAGAAATTCATTATTTCTCAGTTTTTGGCCATTATAGTTTGAAATTAATATACGCTACCGTAATTAAAACGCATGTATTTTATTTGCCCATCTGTCCCGCTTATTATACCATTTAAACGATGTCCCTATCACAATTTATGGTGCCGATATTTCATTTAGAAATAAAGGTGCATTTTTTCAATTTGCGTCCATCCCTATTTATAAGCTTATAATTTTAAATAATATAATAACATATTCTCTTGACATGCATATTTAAAAAGTTCAGACCCTTGGGTAACTATTTATGTTGTTTTTTTTTTTTTTTTAATTGTTGTTTTTTTTTTTTTTAAATAAAAAAAGTGTATGTGGGTAATTTTTGGTGTGGGAGGGAAACTGCTAATTTTAAATGTAAAATAATGTTTTTTTTTTATCAAAAATGTATGTGGGTGCAGTTTACTATTTGGCCACAAGATGGCCACAGTGCAAAAATTCCTAGATGCGAACCAGCTCGCATCTAGGAACTAAAATGCTGAGAAGTTGTTTCCTGGGGGCAGAAATACCGCGCTCTCTGGAGAGAAAGCGTCGGTATTTCTGCGGGGAAGTTAGATCGGTGAATGGGAATTATATTCCCATTCACTGATCGGGGGGCTAGCGGCGGGCAGCGGGAGCGCGCGCGGGGGCGCGCCCGATCGCGCGCACGAGCCGGCGGCAGCACCAGTGCCTATCTGGACGAGGAAGCTCGTCCAGATAGGCCGAACTGGTTAAACTGGGATTGGAAAAAAAAAAAAACTAAGAAATGTGTTTTCATTTTTTACCCCATTAAAATGCAAAGAAAAAAATAAAATAATTCTTGGAATAAAAAAATACCACCAAATGAAAGCCTGGTTTCTCCTGAAGAAAAAAACGATGTATGTGTCCTTTAGGTGTCATAAGTAGGGTTGAGTTATTGCTGATTAAATAGGGACATGGCTAAAACGTCTAAACTGCTCTGGTCCATGGGGGGGAAACAAGATCTGGATGCAAAGTGGTTAATTACCACTAGTCATCACTAACCACTTCATCCACCTCTCCCCTCTATCCACTGATGCAGCTCCTCTATCCAAAGGATCCAGTTAAAACTCCTCACCCCATCATACAAAGCTCTACATCAGTTGTCACCGCCTTACATTTCCTTACTAATCTCCAGATACCATCCCAGCTAACACCTCCACCTCTCAGGAGACTCGTCACCTCCTATCCCACTCACATCTAGGACTTCTCACGAGTACCTCCTCTCCTTTGGAATGCTCTCCCTCAGCCTGTCTGTCATGCTTCAAGCATGGAAACCTTCAAACGTACGCAAAACACACCTGTTCACACAAGCTTATAATTTGCTATAGGTAGCATTGGAGGTCACTGCTTCATCTGTTTATCCCTGTGTGTCCTCCCAGAATGTCTTCACCCCACTACCCTCTAGATTGTAAGCCTGCAAGGGCAAGGACCTCCTCGTGGTGTCACTTCCTGTCCAGCAGGAAGTATGTCACTGAGCAGGGGGTGGGCCTATGCAGATGACCCTGTTGGCGCACTATACCGCAGGGTCATACAAGTACAGATTTGTGCGGTGATTCCGTGGCAGGCTCTACTGTCATGGAATCATAGCACAAGTGTAAGAGGGGCCTTAATAAACCATCACTTGCAGCTGAAAAGAAGAAATCGTTATACGCAGCTAAACTGTTAGGAAAGATAGTACCATTGTGCCATTAAAGACACACAAAAATGTAATGCTTACTTCAGTAGCTGGAAGCCTCTGGAAGGTTCAGAGCTTTTACTTTAAAAACTTCATCAACATCATTGCCCCTCTTAAATCGCTGCATCCCCGCGGCTGAAAACACCCTAAATCACCCCAAACTCTCCCTGCAAAATCCACGACTTTCGTGGTCGTGGATTTTGCTGCCGCCTCTATGCGCGTCAATCAGCGCGTATCTCCGCCTCTACCCCGCCCATCTCAGTGAAGTAAGGCTGCCAAATGCTCTGCCTCTTTGCGGAAGGAGCCCGCGATGTACCCCAGATAGGTTGGGGTGATTTAGGGTATTTTCATCCGCGGGGATGCGGCAATTTAACCTCCTTGGCGATAACACGGGATAAGCCGCCGGAGGGTGCCGCTCAGGCCCTGCTGGGCCGATTTACTTTTTTTTTTTTTCAAACACGCAACTAGCACTTTGCTAGCTGCGTGTTTGGTCTGATCGCGATACATCGCGATACAAGCGGCGCCGGCAGCGATCGGATGATACGGGGGGATGCCGCAGGGAGGGGGGGGGGGGGGGAGCATGTAGCTAACGCTAGGCTAGCTACATGCTAAAAATAAAAAGTGAAAAACCCTCCCGCGGCCGTGCGCCGCACATATATTAAACATCAAAAACATTCCTTGGGGGGGCTACTTACCTCGGGAGGGTGAAGCCTGTGGATCTTAACGAGGCTTCCTTCATCCTCCTCCGTCCCGCAGTGGCAGCACTGGTGCCCCCCGAACCCGCAGGCGACAATTTGTTGTGCTGTGGCGCAGCAGTACCTGCAATATTTACCTTCCTCGGCTCCAGCACAGGCACAGTAGCGGCTCCCTGACGGGATCAGGCGGAAATAGCCGATCCCAGTTGGGTCCACTCTACTGCGCAGACGACTTGCACCTGCGCAGTAGAGCGGACCTGACTGGGATCGGCTATTTCTGTCTGATCCCGATCATAGAGCTACTGCGCCTGCTCTGGAGCCGGGAAGGTAAATGCCTGCCGTTCCGGGGCTTTTATCGCTGCAACCGTAGGAAAGAGGACAGGTGAAGCCTCGTTGGGATCCAGGTAAGTATCCCCCAGAGGGTTTTTTTTTTCGTTACATGTTTTCTTTAATAGATGTGAAGAAGGATCCTTTTCTTTAATAGAGCCCACCGTTCCAGCACAGGGTCCCTCCACAACTCCTAGACGCATTTTCAACCGTGTACAAGGGCATGACTGGTCTGCAGCAGACTAGAAGAACATAGCCACAGTCTTTTCTTCCATGCACTAGCGCTTCCTTCTACTGGGCATGCACGAAACTTATTTACACGTCTGTTCGAAAGCGCCAGTCCACGGCTGCTCTAGGTCAGAAGGAACCGGTCTGACTGGAATCGGTATAGAGCAGGCATGGGCAAACTCAGCCCTCCAGCTGTTACGGAACTACAAGTCCCACAATGCATTTGCCTTTATGAGTGATGACTGTGGCTGTTAGAATCCTGCAATGCATTGTGGGACTTGTAGTTCTGTAACAGCTGGAGGGCCGAGTTTGCCCATGCCTGGTATAGAGGAACCCTCCGTCCAGCTGCAGGAAGACACAGGAAGCATCAGGATCATCCATAGGCTTTCAGTCACTGAACTAAGTACCTGAGCTAAGCGCTGAGCAAACCTGAGGTGAGAACAAACTTATGAAATAATAAATTGGATTAGTAGTACTAATGGTAATTAGAACATAAGTAACATACTACAGAGTCTCGTAATTGTATTTTCAGCTCAAGATATGAATTTATAAGATTCAATTCTAAACGGAAGCCATGACAGTCCGATGTAAGGTCTGTTTTATTCAGCTGCAAAACAGACAGAAGTAATAACCCCCTCAGCTTTTCTGCTGTAAAACAAGATCAGCATTGTTTTCTGAGCCAGAGAAAAGTGTTTTGCCTTCCATTTACTTGCCAAGAAATCAGGACTAAATTTCACTTTGTTTGGCTGGCTCATTTGCATAGATAACAACTGTAGTTTTTTTTATCGCTTGCTGTGCAGGAAAACAGAAAGACTTAAAGGGAACCTTAACTGAACGGAGGGTAAAGAGTTTCACTTACCTGGGGCTATTACCAGCCCCTGCAGCAGTCCTGTGCCCTCTGAGCCGCTCTGGAATCCTCCGGTCCACCGCTGTCACTTAGTTTCGTTTTTGACGACTCACCAGTCGGCCGGCCGCCATGCGTATTATTGGACGCATTCCCTACTGCAATTAGCTCTGTTGCGGACCGCAACGCGTACAAAAATATGTGTTGCCACATTCCGCACGCGTAGATATGCGGCAACGCGTATCTTTGTACGCGTTGCGGTCCACAACAGCGCTAATTGCAGTAGGGAATGCGTCCAATAATACGCATGGCGGCCGGCCGACTGGTGAGTCGTCAAAAACTAAACTAAGTGACAGCGGGGGACCGGAGGATTCCAGAGCGGCGCCGAGGGCACAGGACTGCTGCAGAGAGCTGGTAATAGCCCCAGATAAGTGAAACTTTTTACCCTCCGTTCAGTTAAGGTTCCCTTTAAGCCAATTCCTTAGTAGGACTAGTACTGTATGCACCTATGTTTACCCTATCTTGGGCCCGATACACTGAACTGTGGCAAGATTACTCGTCCCTACTATGGCACAGAGTTATACTTGCGGTACCTAAATAACACGAGCTTTTCTAGAATAACGTGCACTATACCCTGGCAACACTTCCATCACTTAGGCACCGCAGGTCACATTAACCAGGCAAGCCATGCTATGATGTCAGCGGTAATAATAAATTTACCCTGCGCCGCCTGCACACGGAAATCTTACTACAGTTTAGTAAATCAGGGTCATTGTAACTTCAGATATCCTTTAAGGGTTCAAAGTACAACTGACGCGAGAGGGATATGGGGGCTGCCATGTTTATTTCCTTTTAAGCAATACCAGTTGCCTGGCTATCCTGCTTTTCCTCTGCTTCTAATACTTTCAGCCACAGCCCCTGAACAAGCATGGAGATCAGGTGCTTCTGACATTGTCAGATCTGACGAGATTAGCCACATGCTTGTTTCTGGTGTGATTCAGAAACTACTGCAGCCAAATGGATAAGCAGGATAGCCAGGCAACTGGTATTGCTCAAAAGGAAATAAACACGGCAGCCTCCACCATATACCTCTCACTGCAGTTGTCCTTTAATCATGACCAGTTAAAAAAAAAAAAATACTTTCATTGGCTGGTGAGGATATTGCACTTTTCTTTATATTCAGCTTTAACTACAGCAGTCTTTACAACAAGAACCAACGTAGCAATTTATAGCATGACATTTATACACAGTCTTGTCAAGGACTACAAGTCTCAGCATTCTCCACTGTGGCTGAGGGCCTGATGGAATAGGTCAATTAAAATGTCTTGTAGAGGCACTACCAGTCCCAGCACTCCCCAGGAAAGTAGGACCTGTTGCATGATACCTGTTATGAGAAATCAATCCAGCTTGCAGGCAATGAAAATTGTATGCAGCCAAAACCGCATCAAGCAAAACTCACTTCCACTAGCTCTTAATTGTATCAATTCCAAGCAGTAGTGATATATGATAGGGGTAGTAGCTCCATATGTTGGAGGTTGTAGTGATACATGATGGGGATAACAGTGCTATATGATGGGTGTAGTAGTCCTGTATGATAGAGATAGTGAGTTTGGTCGATGTAATAGTGCAGTATGATGGGTACAGTACTGCTGTGGGATTGTGGGGGTGGCTCTGAAACTGCCAGGCCTGCACGCTGGGGGTTGTAGTGCTCTGTGATGGGGTAGCAGTGATATATGATGGAGGTAGTGATGCTGGGGGTTGTAGTGCAGTATGATTGGGTAGCAGTGATGTATGATGGGTGTAGTAGTCATGTGTGGTGCAGGTAGCAGTGCTGTGGCACGGGAGGGGGGGTGTCTCTGGGACACGCAGGCCTGCACATCAGTGGAGCATGCAGTGCAGTATGATGGGGTAGCAGTAATGTATGATGGAGGTAGTGCAGTATGATGGGTGTTGTAGTCCTGTGTGGTGCAGGTAGCAGTGTTGTGGCTCTGGGACAGGCAGGTCTGCACACAGTGGAGCATGCTGGGGGTTGTAGTGCAGTATGATGGGGTAGCAGTGATGTATGATGAGTATAGTGCAGTATGATGGGGTAGCAGTGATGTATGATGGAGGTAGTGCAGTATGATGGGTGTTGTAGTCCTGTGTGATGCAGGTAGCAGTGCTATGGCTCTGGGACAGGCAGGCCTGCACACACTGGAGCATGCTGGGGGTTGTAGTGCAGTATAATGGGGTAGCAGTGATGTATGATGAGTATAGTGCAGTATGATGGGGTAGCAGTGATGTATGATGGAGGTAGTGCATTATGATGGGTGTAGTAGTCCTGTGTGGTGCAGGTAGCAGTGCTGGGGCAGGGGGAGTCTCGGGGACAGGCAGGCCTGCACACCATGGAGCATGCTGGGGGTTGTAGTGCAGTATGATTGAGTAGCAGTGATGTATGATGAGTATAGTGCAGTATGATGAGTGTAGTAGTCCTGTGTGGTGCAAGTAGCAGTGCTCTGGCACAGGAGGGGGGGGGGTGCCTGGGACAGACAGGCCTGCACACCATGGAGCATGCTGGGGGTTGTAGTGCAGTATAATGGGGTAGCAGTGATATGTGATGGAGGTAGTGCAGTATGATGAGTGTAGTAGTCCTGTGTGGTGAAGGCAGCAGTGCTCTGGCACAGGGGGTGGCTCTGGGAAAGGCAGGCCTGCACACAGTGGAGCATGCTGGGGGTTGTAGTGCAGTATGATGGGGTAGCAGTGATGTATGATGGAGGTGGTGCAGTATGATGGAGGTGGTGCAGTATGATGGGTGTTGTAGTCCTGTGTGATGCAGGTTGCAGTGCTATGGCTCTGGGAAAGGCAGGTATGCACACACTGGAGCATGCTGGGGGTTGTAGTGCAGTATAATGGGGTAGCAGTGATATATGATGAGTATAGTGCAGTATGATGAGTGTAGTAGTCCTGTGTGGTGCAGGTAGCAGTGCTGGGGACGGGGGGGGGGGTCTCTGGGGACAGGCAGGTCTGCACACAGTGGAACATGCTGGGGGTTGTAGTGCAGTATGATGGGGTAGCAGTGATATATGATGAGTATAGTGTAGTGTGGTGGGTGTAGTAGTCCTGTGTGGTACAGGCAGCAGTGCTGGGGCTCTGGGACTGACAGGCCTGCACAATGGAGCATGCTGGGGGTTGTAGTGCAGTTTGATGCAGTAGCAGTGATACATGATGAGTATAGTGTAGTGTGATGGGTGTAGTAGTCCTGTGTGGTGCAGGTAGCAGTGCTCTGGGACAGACAGGCCTACACACAGTGGAGCATGCTGGGGGTTGTAGTGTAGCATGATGGGGTAGCAGTGATATATGATGGAGGTAGTGCAGTAAGATGGGGGTAGTAGTCCTGTGTGGTACAGGTAGCAGTGCTCTGGCACAGGGAGTGGCTCTGGGGACAGGCAGGCCTGCACACAGTGGAGCATGCTGGGGGTTGTAGTGTAGCATGATGGGGTAGCAGTGATATATGATGGAGGTAGTGCAGTATGATGAGTGTAGTAGTCCTGTGTGGTGCAGGTAGCAGTGCTGTGGCTCTGGGACAGGCAGGCCTGCACACAGTGGAGCATGCTGGGGTTGTAGTGCAGTAGGATGGAGTAGCAGTGATATATGATGTAGGTAGTGCAGTATGATGGGGTAGCAGTAATGTATGATGAGTATAATGCAGTAGGATGGGTGTAGTAGTCCTGTGTGGTGCAGGTAGCAGTTCTGTGGCTCTGGGACAGGTAGGCTTGCACATAGTGGAGCATGCTGGGGGTTGTAGTGCAGTATGATAGGGGTTGTGCAGTATGATGGGGTAGCAGTGATATATGATGGTGTAGTGCAGTATGATGAGTGTAGTAGTCCTGTGTGATGAGGGTAGCAGTGCTGTGGCTCTGGGTCCGACAGGCCTGCACACAGTGGAGCATGCTGGGAGTTGTAATGCAGTATGATGGGGTAGCAGTGATATATGATGGAGGTAGTGCAGTAGTCCTGTGTGGTGCAGGTAGCAGTGCTCCGGCACAGGGAGTGGCTCTGGGACAGGCAGGCTTGCACACAGTGGAGCATGCTGGGGGTTGTAGTGCAGTATGATGGGGGTAGCAGTGATATATGATGGAGGTAGTGCAGTAAGATGGGTGTAGTAGTCCTGTGTGGTGCAGGTAGCAGTGCTGGGCACAGGGGGAGTATCTGGGACTGACAGGCCTACACACAGTGGAGCACGCTGGGGGTTGTAGTGGGCTCTGCACTCTCAGGGCCCCCTCAGCCCGCACATTCCCCAGCAGGACGCTCCTGGGCCGACGGGTGGCTGTGCAGGAGCCCCGGGTGAGGAGGGCGCGGAGGGTGACCCGGGGTGGGCGGGTCCGGCGGGTGAGGTTCCCCTACCTGACGGTGAGAGCGCGGGATGAGCGGCTGCAGGAGGCGGGGGAGGAGCGCGGCGTCACGTGAACCGCACAGCTGCTTCCTCGTCACGTGATAGCGTGACCCGCGCGTCATGACATCACCAAGAGAGGCCAATCCCGCCCGCTCGCCGCATTGCCAGTACTGGCCTAGCCCCGCCCACACGCCTGGAAGCTGCCAGTGCGCCCCGCCCACCTCGCTGTCCTGATGCTGCCGTTTGAATGCTGGAGCCCAGTGACGTCACTGTATTTCCTCCTCGTGGATGAGGCGGGCTCCCGCCGCTGTTATTTCGTCACGTGGTGACATGCAGCCTCCACAACTTCTGCATGGTTCCCAGCTGTCCCTTTTCAGAGGAACAGTCTCTGGGACCTAACTCCTTCCCTGTCCCTCTTTCCTCCTCACTTGTCCCTCTTTCTGGACTCTACAGATCGATGTATGGAGAAAAGTAATTTATGGTTTGGAAACTTGTAATAACTTAGCTATAAGTGAACATCTGTGGTTACCCACAATGCACCACTACTGAATATGCAAATAATCCCTTTTCGCCCTTGTAAGTCAGAAAAGCATCCAGAAGAGCTGGTGTATAGCAACTATAGCTTATACATGTTACACAGCCACACCAACCCCACATGTAGACAGCCTGTTTCAGGCTTTTAACCCTCATCAGTACATGCCAGGGATCAGTGGCGTAGCTAAGGAGCTGTGGGCCCCGATGCAAGTTTTACAATGGGGCCCCCCAAGCACTCTATACATAACGATTGATACGGCGCACCAAAACCTGACAATGGCAACTACAGTAACAGAGGTGCAAGAGGGGGTTGGGGAGCAGTTTGTTATTGATTACTGCTATTTAAAGCATCTATAGAAGTGATTATTACCAGCACAGGACCAATAGAGAGCGAATACTGATGTTCAGGGAGGGCCCTATGGGGCCCCTCTGGCCCAAGGGCCCCGATGCGGTCGCAACCTCTGCACCCCCTATTGCTACGCCCCTGCCAGGGATTGATAAGGCTGTATGAGATAGGGCTTGGACCAATACAACAGAGTAACCAAGCAGCTCAGGGTGACCCAAACTACTAGGAATGTATAGGGGGATAAAAGAGACAGAAAAACCCTCCTACTAATAAGCAATGCTAGGTGAAATTTGCCTTCCTAAAACAGGAGGAAATTTGCAGTAATTCAGCTATAAGTTAACATTTGTGGTTACCCACAATGCACCACTTTGTTTTACTCTGGAAGAAACGTACTAAACTTTCTAAGATTTTCACGATAGAGGTCCTTTAATGCTGAACTTAAAGGAGTACTGTAACCCTAATAATAAAAAAAGTTTAACTTACCTGAGGCTTCTCCTGGCCCCTCCACAGACGTCCTGTGCCCGCGCCGGGACAAAACGTTCCTCCTGTCTCCCGCCACGGCTCACGTCTCGCTATTTGCAACTTTAATGTCGCAAGCCACTGTGCCTGCACGGCCCTGGCCATGCACATCCTCGCACGAATGCTTCCAAATACTGCTGAAGTCGCCCCAACCCAGAAGAGAGCAGTCCATGACTAATTGGTTGTGGTCTGCAAGGGGGGGAACGCGGAGACTGGCAGGTGAACGGGAAGCCTTTATAGGACCCAGAGCCTTGCCTCTCCTTAGGCGAGTATCTGTTTTTTTATTTTAAAAATCGCTTCTATGTCACTTTAAATCTACTTTTTAGGTTTTTACCATTTTCATTGTCTCCGCTCAATGACACATTCATTGATGTATGCCAGAGCTAAAATCTATGAACTATTGACTATTAATATCTTTCCTGCTCTCAGAAGCCATTTTCTGCCACAAAAGTGTTGTATGACAAATTCCTTACCAGTGAGGGTTGTGCACAGCCTGACACAGCCCTGATCCATACATAAACCTACGTGCATACCTGATGTTTAACTCTTTCAGGCAGAGGAAGAAAAAAAGTAACACAGCCTAGTTTGTGGGATTGGCATCATGTCTCCTAGTGTATACTCTAAAGGAAACCTGAGAACAAAAAAATAAAAGCATTCAGACATACCTGGGGCTTCTCCCAGACCTCTAACAGCTATGTGGTCCCTCAGAGTCCTGCCGTGCTGCCTAAATCCTCCAGTTGAGATCTACGGCCTGCACAGTTAGTCCTGCGCAGGTGCAGAACGCTCCTGGAGACAGTGCAATAGTGGCGCGTGCGCGGATAGGGATCTAAAGTTGACTGGAGGATTTAGCTGGCTGGCCAATGGAGGATTGAAGCAGCACAGAAGTACAGCGAGGGAGCGAATGGCCTAAGGGGGGCTGGAGGAAGCCCCAGGTGTAAGGATCTATGTGGTGATGATGATATGTACGGTAATATGCAGAACATAGCAGCCATATTGTATCTTGTGGAAGCCATATTTTTCATTTTTCTGACTGTATCATGTGTATGTCTGCTAAAGCCAGTCTGGCTATGGGGGAAGCTGTGATTGTCTGTATGACGGTATATAGTACATTTGCATCTGAGGGGTGAACTCTTGTGAATAGTAGGAGCAGGAACTGCTAAACTGGTTTGCTAGCCTCTAATTAGGAGATGGCTAATTAGGCCAATAGCAGTCATGTCCCCACCTTTGATCTGCTGTGAAATACTGTTCCAGATGTGTACTATTGTCACCTGGACTGGCTACAGATCACACCAGCCTGAGCCAGCAATTTACATATGACAACCTGCTGGAATATTGAAGAAGCCTTACTCAAAAAGTCCTTTTGATGTGTGTGCCAGACTACAATTTTACCTGTGGAAATTAGATCTATGGGGAGATGGGAAATCTCTGCAAACTTCAAAGGCTAACAGAAACTTCAGCAAGGATGTGCTGTCACACCTGAGGAAATTGGATTATTCCTGGATCTGGACATTTGAGTGGCCCCGGGCCACAAATCTGGCTATAAAACCTCAGCTAGGAAGATCTAGAGTTGTAGTTTTTTGGAGATAACAAAACGCTAGGACTATTCTGGTCTGACCAGAACTGCGTTCTCCCGTAAACAACGATCAAGCAACGCTGGTAACGTTATTCCCATTTTATTTTAAGCAAACTGTCGTGTGTATCTTTGTAACTTTTATCCTTTGTAATTTTTACTTTGTTTTTGTACATCTTTTGTATATATTATTTTCTGCATTGTTCCACTTTTTTCTGGAATATTAAACCTTTATTTAATAAGTTTGACTTCTGCTGTACTAAGCCAACGCCCATAGCCTAGAAAGAGTCTGCAGTGTAACTTGCGTTACAAGTTCAGTGCCTGATTGTGCCTTGCTACTGTACGATTGTATTGTGTGCGTGGCGTTCCCGAGTTTGGCCTAAGCGCAAAGCTGACCCAAATACGAAAACGCGGACTGCGTGCAGATCACTCGACAGCAGAGTGGGAAGCGTGAAGTGTCTAGCAGCAGCTAGTGGTGGCAGTGAGAAGTGCTTTGAGGGGCGACAGTCTTGTTGTAGCTTGAATAAGGCTGCTCCCCGCTTTATCTGGTCAAACCCGCAGTCGGGAACCGTATCTGCAGGCGTGCCACAGGGCCGGTTCCTGGCACCAGGTACGTATACATGCCTTTATTTTCTTGGTACACTTTAATTGCGAAGAGCCCGGAGTTGCATGTGAGCCCAGCAAACCTGCCCGTCTTCAGAAGTACTCTGTGGTGCAAGTATTTCCAAAGCCTTCACCAGGATTCCTAAAGGCATATTCAACCAGTTGGTCGAATAACTTCAATGAGGGGACATTGGTAGACTGGAGCGAGGTCCGAGAAGGCTCTATCTACCCTTCCCTCTATATAGGTGAGTATCTATTTTCATCGTTAGTGGCATACCTACCATAGGGCTGCTGGTGCTCACAGCACCGGGTGTAGCCATGGCTAGGGGTGCCTCATTGGTGCTCAGTCACTGTGTTCTTCCACCTGGGACCTTTTATTCTTAGTTGGGCAACATTCGGGAAAATAGCAGCAGGCAGTGCAGGAGACTGTACTACTTCCTGCACTAGATGCAGCACCCCTCCCCCTTCCTGTCCTGTGGACAATGTGTCCCCTCGCTCTCTACACACAGCCTGCAGTGAGTGAATGTGCATAGCAGCAGGGTGAGTAGAGAGAATGATTGCTGTGCTGCAGCTGGGAGTCTGGGACATTAGCAGGGAGAGGTAGCAGGATGTGTTTAGTGCTTCAGAAGTTGCCTGACATTAGTAGCCATGTGCATTGGCTGCTGTAATACCAGAGTGCCTAGATTATAATTTATCCTGATCAGAGTAATTGATCAATAATGCAGGCCAGCCTGTTGTAGAAGTCAGTGATACAGGTGCTGACAGATGACTTCTGGTGTGAGCAGAGAAGCAAGCTCCAGGCAATTTAGATTAGCTTTATTGCAGGTAATCTTATCTCTTTTCCCAGCTCCCCCTCCCACCCTGTTTTCTTCCCCATGACCCTTTCCTCTTTTCAGATTTTAGCCACTTCTTTTAACAGCATGTCCCTGCCAAACAGCACTGGTGTCTGCAGTTCTGGTGAGAGGTCTTCATGCCATTTCTCCTCTCCCTCCAGGCTCTCTGTCTTGGGACTTTACCTCTTAATCCCCCCCCCCCCTCCTATGCACACCCCTTTTTCATATGTCCCCCTTTTTGAGTGTCCTCAGAGGAGCTCACAATCTAATCCTACCATAGTCATTGTGTAATGTCCTACCATATTATTATTATTATGTATTTATATAGCACTGACATCTCCTGCAGCGCTGTACAGAGTACACAGTCATGTCACTGACTGTCCTCAGAGGAGCTCACACTCTAATCCTACCATATTATTATTATTATGTATTTATATAGCACTGACATCTCCTGCAGCACATTACAGAGTACATAGTCATGTCACTGACTGTCCTCAGAGGAGCTCACACTCTAATCCTACCATAGTCATAGTCTAATGCCCTACCATATTATTATTATGTATTTATATAGCACTGACATCTTCTGCAGCACATTACAGAGTACATAGTCATGTCACTGACTGTCCTCAGAGGAGCTCACACTCTAATCCTACCATAGTCATAGTCTAATGCCCTACCATATTATTATTATGTATTTATATAGCACTGAAATCTCCTGCAGCACATTACAGAGTTTCATAACGGTTAACTCCATCCACATCCTGATGACTCCTTTTCCCCAAAAATTTGCAGCGACACGCTCGGCACCCCAACCCGTAAACCCTCCCATCAAAAAAAAAATGGTTGTTGGGGGGGGGGTGTCTGTAAATAATCAGCACCGGGTGTCGAATTCCCTGGCTACGGCACTGTTCAGGGTCATTTCAGATTTGCTTTAAAGGAAACCTGAAGCGGAAAAATACTTATGATATAATGAATTGTATGTGCACTACCAATATTGAATAGAACATCAGTAGCAAAAGAAAAGGGTCTCATATTTTTATTTTCGGTTATATAGCTTTTTTTTTTCTTGGCTTATGAAAGGGAACCTGAAGTGAGAGGGATAGTAAGGCTATTTCCTTTTAAGCAATACCTGTTGCCTGGCTGTCCTGCTGATCCTGTGCCTCTAGTACTGTTAGCCACAGCCCCTGAACAAGCATGCAGATCACATGTTTTTGACTGAAGTCTAAGGGCCGGTTGCAGACTGCGGATTGGCGGTAGCGGTGCGGTCCGGGGACCGCCCTGCCAAAAACAGGCCTTCGGGAATTACCACGATGATACGCGGTAATCCCCGTATGGCAGCAGGCCAAGCAGGAAGTGACACTCTCTAGCTCTCACTTCCTGTGGGCAAATCAGAGTGTAATACTAAAATACGCTTTCGCGACTCGTAAAACTGCAGCTGTCGTTTAAAAACACGTCGCCATAGACTCATATGACTTCTAGTGTGAAAGGGGCCCTGACTGGATTACCTGCATGCTTGTTTTGGGTGTGTGATTCAGATACTGCTGCAGCCAAAGAGATCAGCAGGACTGCCAGGCAACTAGTATGGTTTACAAGGAAATAAATATAGCAGCCTCCATATCCTTCTCACTTCAGGTTGCTTTTAAGTGCTACAGAAAACAGGACTGTATTCCACCCAGTGGGTCGGGGAGCTCAGAGAGGCTCTTTTGCATAGATAACAACTGAAGTTTTCTAACTCCTCCTGTACTGGATACAATATGACACTTTTTTCTTTGCTGCTAATGTTCTATTTCTAGCTACACTAAACATACATTTCACTATCTCATACATTTATTTTCACTTCAAGTTGGCTTTAACCACTTGAGGTCCGTAGGCTTACACCCCCCTAGTTAACAGGCTATTTTTTACAATTCAGGCCACTGCATTTTTAAGGGCTCGCTGGTCGGCCGTACAATTCAGCACGCAAGTGATTTCCCCCTCCCCCTTTTCTGCCCACCAACAGAGGTTTCTGTTGGTGGGCTCTGATCACTGCTGGGATGTTTGTTTATTTTTATTTATTTGTTGTTTTTTTAAAATAAATTTCCCCTTTTTTTATTATTTTCTTTTTCCCCTTTTTTCCTTCCTTCCCCCTGCCAGCCAATCACAGCGATCGACTGTTATAGGCATCAACCTATGACAGCCGATCGCTCCTGAGCCAATCACCTTCCCCCGCCAGCCAATCTTCCTTCCCCCGCCAGCCAATCATAGCGATCGACTGTTATAAGCATCAACCTATGACAGCCGATCGCTCCTGAGCCAATCACCTTCCCCCGCCAGCCAATCTTCCTTCCCCCGCCAGCCAATCACAGCGATCGACTGTTATAGGCATCAACCTATGACAGCCGATCGCTCCTGAGCCTACCAGGGGGACAGCCGAGTGACACGGCTGTCCCCAGTACAGCTCTGCCGTAGATCGCAGCGATGTACAATGTAAATAGACAGTGGTTTCGCCGTCTAATATATAGTCTCCTAGCGGAGATCTCCCATCGGTGCAAGCGATCTCCTGCAAAACCCCGCCCCAGGACTTCATTTGTAATAAAAAAAAAAAAATACAATAAAAAAAAACATAAATAGTTACCTTAGGGACTGAACTCTTTAAATATTTATGTCAAGAGGGTATAACACTGTTACTTTATAAACTATGGGCTTGTAATTAGGGATGGACGCAAAACTGGAAAAAATGCACCTTTATTTCCAAATAAAATATTGGTGCCAAACATTGTGATAGGGACATAATTTAAACGGTGTAATAACCGGGACAAATTGGCATATACATTTCATGGATTTTAATTACAGTAGCATGCATTATTTAAAAACTATAATGGCCGAAAACTGAAAAAGAATAATTTTTTCCCCCACATTTTTACCTATTTTCCCATTAAAACACAGTTAGAATAAAATAATTCTTGGCATAATGTCCCACCTAAAGAAAGCCTACTTGGTGGCGAAAAAAACAAGGTATAGTTCATTTCATTGCGATAAGTAATGGTAAAGTTATAGACGAATGAATGGAAGGAGCGCTGAAAGGTGAAAATTGATCTGGTGCTCAAAGGGTAAAACCTCTCAGTTGTGAAGTGGTTAATAGACTTGCAAATTCTTAGAGAAATGTGGATACCGAGTAATTTCCTAAGCTGCTCAAAGTGTTAGCCAAACAGCGTCAGTTAGAACGGAGACAACTGACTACTTCAAGCTTGAAAAGCAAGTCTAATAAGGCGGTATTTTGTCACCTGTCTTATTCAATTTATATGCCGAGTGTGCGATGTGAGATGCCGGCTTGGGTGAATCATTTGCTGCCGTGAGAAATATTAACTACCTCAGAAAGGCAGATGATCCCTCTCTGAGCTGAAGAGTGAGCTGATGAGAGTAGAAGCAGAAGGGCACTTAGAAAATTTAAGAGCCCTTTTCCATTGACCCCATAGAGAATGCTAAAATGGCTAATTGCACTTCTTACCTGATACATAACAGTGTTGGCAGTCCCCCAGTTCCGAATCCTGCACTTGCAGTGTAGTTGCAAGGTCTGACCACTCTATGTATTGTCTTCTTGTAAATTATTTCTTTTTATCTGTCTTAAAGTGAACCCGAGGTGAGAGTCATATGGAGGCTGCCATATTTATTTCCCTGGAGGCGGGGTTCTGAGAATAAAATCCCCATACAGAGGCTGGGTCTGTCTATAGAGCCCAGCCTCTGTTGCTATTTAGATCGCCCCTAAGCCCCCCCTGCGCTCTACAATCCCCCCATACATAACAGCCGTGCTGCTGACACGCAGCTTGTCAGAGCAGGCTGTGTTTACCTTTGTAACGTCAGTCGCCGCTCTCCCTGCCTCATGCATCGCTCCGGTCCCCGCCCGCGTCCCTTCCCTCCCCGCTGATTGGAGGGAAGGGACATGGGCGGGCACCGGAGCTCTGCAGGAGGCAGGGGAGAGCGGAGACTAACGTTACAAAGGTAAACAGCCCGCTCAGCGCGGCTGTGATTTATGGGGTCTCCCTGAGCGCAGGGGGGATTTAGGGGCGATCTAAATAGCCACAGAGGCTGGGCTCTATAGGCAAACCCTGCCTCTGTATGGGGATATTGTTGTGAGAACCCCACCTCGGGTTCTCTTTAAGCAATACCAGTTGCTTGGCTGTCCTGCTGATCTTCTGCCTCTAATAATTATAGTCACAGCCCCTGAACAAGCATGCAGCAGATCAGATGTTTCTGACACTGTTGTCAGAACTGACAAGATTAGACGCATGCTTGTTTCTGGTGTCGTTCAGACACTACTGCAGCCAAGTAGATCAGCAGGACTGCCAGGCAACTGGTATTGTTTATAAGGAAATAAATATGGCAGCCTCCATATTCTTCTCACTTCAGTTGTCCTTTGACAAGCAAGAATGTACTAGGTACGTTTTGTCTGGCAAGGGCTCCAGCTGCTAACAACGTACCTAGGATGTTTTTTGGCATTTTGTCCCCTGGAAGCAGTGGGGAGGTGGGCCGACATCATTCCTCCCTCCCTCTCCATGGGCCCCCTGCAGGGCTGGAGCAGCGGTGCAGTGTGTGTATAACTCACCCGATCGCTCAATCCATGCCATGTGTCTCCCGCCGACAGCCGTCTCCTCTCTTCTTCCTAATTCCCTGTATGACGCGTGATTACTATGCGTCATATAGAGTTCGGGGGCCAGAGAGGAGCCTGCTGCCGGAGGGGACACCACATGGAGCGAGCGATTGGGTAATTACTCACCGCACTGGCGAGTAGGGGGGCCACAGGAGGGGGACCCATGTAAAGGGAGGGAGGATGATATCGGCCCCCCTCCCCGCAGTGGCACCTATACCTACTACCTATACTGAAGCAACTATACCTGCTACCTATACTGGAGCAACTATACCTGCTTCCTATACTGTGTGCACCTATACCTGGCTACCTATACTGGCTGCACCTATATCTGGCTACCTGTACTGGCCGCACCTATACCTGGCTACCTATACTGGCTGTACCTATACTGGCTTCACTTATACCCGGCTACCTGTACTGGGGCCTTCTATTCCTGGCTACCCTTACTGGCGCCCAGGCTCTGCTCATGTGATTATAGCACCCTAATTGACCCGAGGAAGCGGTTTGAGACGCGAAACGCGTTGTCTGAAGTGCTTATTGACAATAAAATACTTTTATCAATTACAGAGTGGAAGTCTACTTACAGAAGGTAGGCTAGACTGTTTTAATAGAAATTTATGCAACTCAAATGTATAACCTACTATAAGGGCGCCTCCTACTTTTCTATATCTTGTTACGTCACCCCACTATGTGGAGTCTTCACGACATCCTTGAAGTGAAGGAATTTTAAGGAGCAGCTACCTATCCCTGGAAAGACCAAGTGGGGATGGGATTTCCTTACATGCCTAGCTGAGTGGTTGCCTCGTATAGCAACCCATACTTGTGAGTATTATGTACTCTTGCGTTTGACCATTTATCTTACGATAATACACCAAAAGGGCTCCTGGTGTCCCTGTTTGTTTTTTTCTTTTTGCCTACCTAGTTACCTTTACTGGCTGCACCATTATCTGGCTACCTGCACTGGTGCACCTATTCCAGGCTCCCTATGCTGGCTGCACCTCTATCTGGCTACCTGCACTGGTGCACCTATTCCAGGCTCCCTATGCTGCCTGCACCTCTATCTGGCTACCTGCACTGGCGCACCTATTCCAGGCTCCCTATGCTGGCTGCACCTCTATCTGGCTACCTGCACTGGCGCACCTAATCCAGGCTCCCTATGCTGGCTGCACCTCTATCTGGCTACCTGCACTGGCGCACCTATTCCAGGCTCCCTATGCTGGCTGCACCTCTATCTGGCTACCTGCACTGGCGTTCCTATTCCAGGACAGGATTCAGCAGAATCAGGGCTCTTACAAACATTAACATTTTTGTCAGTAAATAAAGTAATTCTTCTTTGAAGAACAACACAACAGAAAAATATATATTTTTTTTCACTTTTTTTTAACATAGTTCACAAAAAAATTCTCCAGAAAAAGTACAAAATTTTGTTTCAAGCTCAATTCATTACAGAAAAAAACAATATATTTAATATGTCTTATTTCATGTAGTTTTCTTGTCAAAAATCCTAAGTAAGCCTAATGAGTACAAGAAACACTAGACCGAGTACAGTACAGGTAAATTACATTACAAACTTCTGTCCGATCGGACCTGACCTATAACGTACTAAAAAGTGACAAAAGTCCAGTCACCCTCAGTCACCTGTCGTTAATACACAACTTCAGGCGAGTGAGTAATGTTTGGAAACTAAAAAGAGTACTGACACCTTGAGAGGTCAGATGAACAGTGTTGTGGTTGAGCTCTGTTTTGGGCTATTATTGCTGTGGGTGTATATGGTGGGCAGGGTTGCCAAGCGTCCGTCAAAAGACGGACTGTCCGTACAGAAGCTCTCAAAATAGAGCTGTCCGTACTGCCCGTATTTCCTGGGCAGTCGTCCGTCCAAAAGTGCATAAATTACTCCAATCTGTTCTGCGCATGCGCCTCGCGCTGTGCGCGCTCTTTTTCCCCCCTCCCTCAGTCTCCCCTCAGCTGCCCTCTCCTCCCCGAGTCCCCGGGTGGCCCCTCCAATCAGGTAACCTCTTTTTGGCACACTCTGAGCACAGCAGCAGCGAGAGTCCGAGCGAGGAGGGAGGACGGCGAGGAGAGAGGAGTGCGTCAGCGTCACACGGGCGGCACTGCAGCCAGGTCGGAGCTGAGGTCGCAGCACACTGAGCACAGACAGAGCCACAGCACTCAGGGGCAGTGGGACACACAGCGCCGCCAAGCCACCACGCAGCAGGGCAGGACTCAGGAGCAGCCAGCCAGATCAGCAGCAGCTCAGCTGACCGAGGCCGAGCACAGGTCCACGGCCACGCGGCAGGACTCACGAGCAGCCAGCCAGAGATCAGCAGCAGCCGACCGAGGCCGAGCACAGGTCCACGCAGCAGGGCAGGACTCAGGAGCAGCCAGCCAGATCAGCAGCAGCCGAGCACAGGAGCAGATCAGCAGCCTGATTCTGAACCCCCACAGCCCAGCCAGCAGCCGCCACCTGCCAGGACTCCAGGAGCGACCACCACCCGACCAGGCCAAGGAGAAAAACAGCCAAGCCGAGTCGACCCAGGAGCCCAGCACACTAACTGTGAGTCTCTGTGAGGGAGAGAGAGGCACCCCTGGGAGTGGGGGCATGGAGGGCTTGCCAGGCCTTGCCCAGCCTGGGGTGGGGTAGGTAGGCCCCTTGTCATTCTGGCATAGCGTTCAGCATCATACCTGTCTGTGTCTGTGCCAAACTGCCAATCTCATAGCATTTGTAGGGAAATCTGCTGCCCGATAAGATTGCCTTTGTGGGGAAATCTGCTGCCCGATAAGATTGCCTTTGTGGGGAAATCTGCTGCCCGATAAGATTGCCTTTGTGGGGAAATCTGCTGCCCGATAAGATTGCCTTTGTGGGGAAATCTGCTGCCCGATAAGATTGCCTTTGTGGGGAAATCTGCTGCCCGATAAGATTGCCTTTGTGGGGAAATCTGCTGCCCGATAAGATTGGTAAACTGTACATTTTGGCATTCTGTTAAAAGACAACTAAAATGAGAAGAATATGAAGGCTGCCATATTTCCTTTTTAAACAATACCATTTGCCTGGCTATCCTGTTGATCTCTTTGCTGCAGTAGTGTCTGAATCACACACACCTGAAACAAGCATGCAGCTAATCTTGTCAGATCTGACAACATCAAACACCTGATCTGCTGCATGCTTGTTTGGGGTCTGGTCTATGGCTAAAAGCATGAGGCAGAGGATCAGCAGGACAGCCAGGCAACTAAGAGGAAATATGCCAGCCTCCATATCCCTCTCATTACAGTTTGAAACACATAAGCAGTTACAATCTGACAGGATTTTGGACTAGCACATCTCCTCATGGGGGATTCATAGGGTTTTGTTTGTTTTTAAAAGCACTTTCAGAAATGCATTTGCTCAAACCTAAGGCCTAAAATGGTGTGTTAGCAAGTAAGGAGTCTGGCTAGTGGCTGGTATCTTACTGTTGTGACAGTTAGGGAATGCTTTTGGAAACAAAGAAAACCCTGAGAATCTGCCATTAGATGGACTAGTCCAAAACCTGTCAGATTTTTAACTGCTTGCTTGTTTTGCTGTACTGGTCCATTAGGAAGTCAGTGCCATTTTTCTTTTATTCTGTTGTTGGTACACTGGTTTCTGCATTGATGCCTGAGGTTAATGCTGTTTAAAAGAACTTTTTGGCATTATGTTAACATTTCAGTGCAGTGTTGGTTTTGTTCTTATTGAACAATGTTTTTTGGAATAATGCCTGTGGTTAATGCTGTTAAGAATAAAATCTGTTCACAACAGATACAGTTTTTTGTTTCCCCCCCCGAAATCACAACAAGTTCCCCAAAAAGCCCGCTACTGACTCCGCCCGCTGACTCCGCCCCTGTCCGTCCAAAACTTGGGGTGTCCAGATTTTTTGACCATTTTGTCCAGCAAAAATAAGAAATTGGGTTGGCAACCCTGATGGTGGGGGCTGTTTATTATTTTTCATACTTTATGTGCACTTTTCCTGACGAAGCTCCACTTATGGAGTGAAACTAGCACTAGTCGATTTGCAGAAGTTTGTAAGCCTAATGAGTGCAAGATGTTTGCGTTTAGGACAAATCGTCTGACAGGGAAAGGGTTAAGGTTCATACACACCTGCAACTTTTCCACCCAACTATCATACTAACTTAGTTGGGCGTTACAAACGACTAGACGAGCAACTGATTTCTACCGGTTTGCCCGATCCAACCGGCGGATTGGCTCACACAACTGTTGCGCTGATATCGTGCAGTTGGCCGCGTGTGTACGAGTTGTACTTGTTTTGAATGCGGCCATATTGTGCAGTCGCCCGTTGTTCCGCTTGCATGCGCAGTATGCAAATGAATTGGTTGTTTTGTCGGTTGGTGCGTAGAAAATACAAGTAGTGCAATCGCTTGGTCGTGCGGTCAGTCACATCGCCAGGTTGGTCGTGCGGAGAATAAACACGTGTGTACGAGCCTTTAACCCATGCATTATCTCTCCTTGGTATTGATTCACTAAAACGCTGTAAAATTGCAGTGCTCAGACAGCACCTATTATTTATTATTTTTAGTATTTATATAGCGCCGACAACTTCCACAGCGCTGTACAGAGTGTACTGTCTTGTCACTTAACTGATCCCCAGAGGGGCTCACAATCTAATCCCTACCATAGTTATATGTCTATGTATGTATCGTGTAGTGTGTGTATCGTAGTCTAGGGACAATTTATGGGAAAGCCAATGACCTCATCTGTATGTTTTTGGGATGTGGGAGGAAACTGGAATGCCTGGAGGAAACCCAAATAAACACAGGGAGAATACAGAAACTCCCAGTCAGGGCACTTATTGCAGATAGTGCCCTGGCTGGGATTCAAACCAGGTACCCAGCGCTGCAAGGCTTGAGTGCTATCCAGAGCTTTTTACTTGCGCCAGCACAGTATCTCATCGTGCGCAATTACCGCAACCTGCAGTGTCCGAGTAATGCGAGCTTTGCTTCAGTCAATAAACAGAACTGGAAGAACATAACTTTGCATTCCCTTGAAGTCCTCTTTTGAAGCTGTTTTCGAAGTTCTGTACCTGCTTTGCCGCTATCGGGCTTCACTTTCAAAAAGCAAAATTTTCACAAAAGCAGATGCGGATGGAGAGAAGTTTGAGAATTTCGCACATCAATAATGACTGGAAAGAGATCGTTTGTGTTTACGCTCAGAGCGCAATCATTACATTTTGTATTTGATGTTCTACAACTGTTTTCAAGAAGTTCCTGTTTCCACATTTTTTAAATAAAATCCTTGCGCTGTGAATAATGCTGGGTGAACTTGTGTTGGCTAAGTTATATATTATATGATCACCGATAAGAAGCTGTATCCCAGAGATCTTCCACTGACGTGACCTGCTCATCCATGCGACTGTGCGTGAGCAAGCGCAGGGACGCACGGGCGACAAGCATTGTTTTTCAGCATGGGTACGTTTATATTCAGAATAAAGGGGCACTAGCAATAGTGTGTCAAAGGACATTTGAAGCGAGAGGGATATGGTGGCTGCCATATTTATTTCCTTTTAAACCATACCAGTTGCCTGGCTAGTCTGCTGAACCTTTTCCTCTAATACCTAAAGCCATAGCCCCTGAACAAGCATGCAGCAGATCAGGTGTTTCTGACATTATTGTCAGCTCTGACAAGATTAGACGCATGCTTGTTTCAGGTGTGTGATTCAGACACTACTGCAGGTAGATCAGCAGCAGGGCCGAGGCATAGGCTGGAGAGGCTCTAGCCTCAGGGCGCAGTGTAGGAGGGGACGAAGGGCGGGTCCGAGGCAGAGGCGAGAGAGGCTCCAGCCTCAGGGCGCAGTGTAGGAGGGGGCGCAGAATTCATTCAGCTGTCATTCCTAATTGTGTTTGAAGCAGAAAGAAATAAGAAAAGGGGATACATGGAAGTGACTACAAGCCAGATAACTAGATATTAAGGTGTTGGGGAGGTTGTGGGCCCTGTGGCGCCTCTTAGTCTAATAGCAATCAGTGTGTGATGGCTGGGGTGGGAGGGATGGAGGGGCGCACTTTGGTGTCTCAGCCTTGGGTGCTGGAGGACCTTGTCCCGGCTCTGATCAGCAGGGCTGCCAGGCCACTGATATTGGTTAAAAAGAAATAACTATGGTAGCCTCCATATTCTTCTCATTTCAGTTGTCCTTTAAATTGGGTGTGAACTCTTGCACAGGACAGAAGGAAAACAGATGAATGCACCTGGTATGTATTTAGAGACTTTAGCTTGGCTAACTCCTCCTCATCTGTGACCAAGCACAATTTATAATTTGATCCCTCAGCTGTATCAGCTGCCTGTCACACAGGATATTAACAATAAACAGGATGTTAACATTATCTCTGCTTCCACAAAAGCAGTAAGTAAAGTTTTCAATGTTTGACCTTATTATATATACAGGATCTTCTCAAAAAATTAGCATATTGTGATAAAGTTCATTATTTTCTGTAATGTACTGATAAACATTAGACTTTCATATATTTTAGATTCATTACACACAACTGTAGTAGTTCAAGCCTTTTATTGTTTTAATATTGATGATTTTGGCATACAGCTCATGAAAACCCAAATTTCCTAACTCAAAAAATTAGCATATTTCATCCGACCAATAAAAGAAAAGTGTTTTTAAAACAAAAAAAGTCAACCTTCAAATAATTATGTTCAGTTATGCACTCCATACTTGGTCGGGAATCCTTTTGCAGAAATGACTGCTTCAATGCGGCGTGGCATGGAGGCAATCAGCCTGTGGCACTGCTCAGGTGTTATGGAGGCCCAGGATGCTTCAATAGCGGCCTTAAGCTCATCCAGAGTGTTGTCTTGCGTCTCTCAACTTTCTCTTCACAATATCCCACAGATTCTCTATGGGGTTCAGGTCAGGAGAGTTGGCAGGCCAATTGAGCACAGTAAGGCCCCGTTCACACTTGCGTTTTGCCATGCAAACGGACCGGATCCTGATCGGATCCTGATCAGATCAGGACCTGATCCGGATCGGAACCGTACGGTTCCGATCCAGATCCGATCCGGATCTGGTCCGTTTGCATCAGGCATGCATCAGGCTGCCATCCGGATCCGTGGGCAAAAAATAGCGAAATTTAAATAAAAAAATGTTGGGGTCAGCAGAAGGTGCACCTGTAGAATCAGGTTCCTCCGCTGTAGGCCTCACCTCCACCTCCCGACATACTGCCAAACAGCTCCAGCACGTCTGTCACTGCTGCTCCACTCCAGACATGCTTGGCCCATGTGTCCCCATCCGAAATGGCCGCTTGGATACGCATAGGAAGTGGGGTAGAACGTCAGGTTTTTGTAGGCAGTGTGTTCTGTGCCTTCCTTTTCCCATTGGTTCCTGTGTTCCGGATGGTGCTGTCAGGCTCAGGTCCGGCTCCGGTCCGGGTGCACATGTTCGAAAAGTGTCCGGATCCGGTCCGGCTCCGTACTGTTTCTGGTTCAAAAGTGGGTTCATGCTTCCATCTGCTGAAAAGCTTTATGGAGATGAAGATTTCATTTTTCAGCACGACCTGGCACCTGCTCACAGGGTCAAAACCACTGGTAAATGGTTTACTGACCATGGTATTAGGCCCGGTTCACATTAGCGTTCCCCGTCCGGATTCGCTGGGCCGGATCCGGACCGTATACTGTACAAACGGAACGTACGTTCCGCATAGCAATGCAAAGACTATGCGGACGTTCACACGTATCCGAACGGACACGTGTGAACGTCCGCATAGTCTTTGCATTGCTATGCGGAACGTACGTTCCGTTTGTACAGTATACGGTCCGGATCCGGCCCGGCGAATCCGGACGGGGAACGCTAATGTGAACCGGGCCTAATACCATGGTCAGTAAACCATTTACCAGTGGTTTTGACCCTGTGAGCAGGTGCCAGGTCGTGCTGAAAAATGAAATCTTCATCTCCATAAAGCTTTTCAGCAGATGGAAGCATGAACCCACTTTTGAACCAGAAACAGCGGCAGAGGCGCCTGACCTGGGCTACAGAGAAGCAACACTGGACTGTTGCTCAGTGTTCCAAAGTACTTTTTTCGGATGAAAGCAACTTTTACATGTCATTCGGAAATCAAGGTGCCAGAGTCTGGAGGAAGACTGGGGAGAGAGAAATGCCAAAATGCCTGAAGTCCAATGTCATGTACCCACATTCAGTGATGGTCTGGGGTGCCATGTCAGCTGCTGGTGTTGGTCCACTGTGTTTTATCAGGGGCAGAGTCAATGCAGCTAGCTATCAGGAGATTTTGAAACACTTCATGCTTCCATCTGCTGAAAAGCTTTATGGAGATGAAGATTTCATTTTTTAGCACGACCTGGCACCTGCTTACAGTGCCTAAACCACTGTTAAATGGTTTACCGACCATGGTATTACCGTGCTCAATTGGCCTGCCAACTCTCCTGACCTGAACCCCATAGAGAATCTGTGGGATATTGTGAAGAGAAAGTTGAGAGACGCAAAACCCAACACTTTGGATGAGCTTAAGCCGCTATCGAAGCATCCTGGGCCTCCATAACACCTGAGCAGTGCCACAGTCTGATTGCCTCCATGCCACACCGTATTGAAGCAGTCATTTCTTCAAAAGGATTCCCGACCAAGTATTGAGTGCATAACTGAACATAATTATTTGAAGGTTGACTTTTTTTGTTTTAAAAACACTTTTCTTTTATTGGTCGGATGAAATATGCTAATTTTTTGAGATAGGAATTTTGGGTTTTCATGAGCTGTATGCCAAAATCATCAATATTAAAACAATAAAAGGCTTGAACTACTTCCGTTGTGTGTAATGAATCTAAAATATATGAAAGTCTAATGTTTATCAGTACATTACAGAAAATAATGAACTTTATCACAATATGCTAATTTTTTGAGAAGATCCTGTAAATGTATATATATATATATATATATATATATATATATATATATATATATATATATATATATATATATATATATATATATATATATATATATATATATATATATATATTGAATACTTTATATCAAATGGCAATATCTTTACTGCTGGCAGGTGATGTCTATGGAAGGAGATGCTGCTTTTTTGGTAGTTGGAAACAGCTGGGACTAGGGCTGTGGCAGGGGTGTGATTAGGGGTGTTTCTTAACCATTCCCTCTTTCTTATCTCAAAAAGTTGGGAGGTTTGGCTATGGCTAATTTAAAAAAAAAAAAAATCACATCCCCCAAGTGGGATCAATTACATAGTATTACATTAGCAAGAACTTTTCAATTCACTGGCGCTTAGAAAAATGCTCCTAGTGGTTTCCAGGCCTAAAGAAAACCAGACATGAGAGGGTTATGGATTCTGACATATTTGTTTTCCTTTAAAACAATACACATTACCTGGCTGTCCTGCTAAACCTTTAATACTTTTAGCCATAGACCCTGAACAAGCATGCAGATTAGAAGTTTGTGAATGGATTAGCCATATACTTATTCCAGGAGGTGTGTGATTCACACACTACTGCAGCTGAAGAGATAGGCGGGACTGCCAGGCAACTGGTATTGTTTAAAAGGAAATAAATATGGCAGCCTCCATATCATTGTGACTTCAGGCTTGGGTATGGTGGGTCAACTAACCCATGTGATGTATACTGTATGTCCCGATTGGTTTGGCCTCTCTCTGGCCTAAGAATGTATAGTAAGGGTCAATGAGGGGTTTAGTAAAGATGTATATGGCCAAACTATCACGGGTCATGATAAAATGTTGGGAGGAAAAGAGACACCCCCCAAAAATCTAAAATATTTTAAAATAGTTTAAAAGGACAAAGGAAGCTACCTCGGGAAGGTTATTTTGTCGAGGAACGAGACCTAGTTAAGGTAACAGAGGTAATAAAAATTAAAAAAAAGGTATTTCACAGGTAGCAACCAGCTTCCTCGGGTCAGTATCTGAAGTATCACACGGCTCGGGGTGCTTGTACACTTTTTTATGTGCCTGTATACTTTTTTTAACTACTTTAGGAGCACAGTGATTGAAATCTACGCCCTGTTTTGGTGGGCTTCTGGCTGGCAGGGCGTAGATTTCAATCACCGCCGCAGTGCGCATTTGAAGTTTCCGTCGCTCCTCACGGATTGCGCCGCTCAAACCCGACGTCTCTCGCCGCAGCTCACTGGCTCTGTCTGTCTCTATGACAGCAGAGCCATGTGAGCCGGTCAGGATCCGATTTCATTGGCTCCTGGCCGTGTCTATCAAGGTAAGCCGCTCCTATTGGCTTACATTGATAGACACGGTCAGGAGCCAATGAAAGCAGCTCCTGAACGGCTCACATGACTCTGCTGTCATAGAGATGGCAGAGTCTATGTTAGGAGGATCCCGGCGTGCGCGGCGATTTGTCGGGATTCCGACGGTATTGTACCAGCGGTCTCTGGTCCTTAAGGAGGCAGAGACTGCTGGTACTTAAGTGGTTAAGGAGTTTCACCGTTAGCTGTTAGTCAGCGGGTTAAAATAAGTAACAATGGCCTCAATTCACTAAGCGTATCTCCTGTCTTTAATAACTCTTCTAGAGTTGTTACCATGGTGATAAGGCATGTCGTATTCAGGAAACATTTTACCTCAGGCAAACCTAAAGTTAACTCTTCTGTCTTTAAGTTAACTCTCCAATCCTTAAAATAACTCCAGAGTTAAAGACAGGCTGTTCATTAACTGCGTGTGAAAATAACTACAGAGGAGGTAACTTAACTACAGAGGAGGTAACTTAACTACAGAGGAGGTAAATTAACTACAGAGGAGGTAAATTAACTACAGAAGAGGTAACGTAAGGAATGAAGAGATAAGATAACTCTCTTACTGTGTGAGGTAAGTTTTCTCTTGCCTTATTATCTCCAGCATGATCTTAGTGAATTGAGGCCAAAGACTCCTTCAGGGCAGTCTCATGGTAACAGTACTCCAAACAGCATACACAGTGCACCGATCTGTACTCACTCACAGGATGCAGTCGGAATTCCCCTTTAAGCTTCCGCACACCTTTCAGGATGGTGCGAGGCTGCAACCAACTGTAACGCCCACGGCTGCTCTCTCAGTATTATTACTTGCGGCTTTGTACCGTCTGAGCTGCGGTTGATCCCTGTACGGTTCACCGATCTCATTAGTATGCATTAAACAGCGCAATTTGCGTTGTCGGCTCTTTGCAGGATGTAAAGCGAGTTTCTAAACAAGCTAGAGGTCTGAGATTTAAACATGACTTACAGGCCCAATCAAGCGTAAATTTGAACTCGCAGAAGTTGTAAATAACAAATATGGAAACGCAGTTTCTAGAAGCCTCTGTTTATCCCCGTTAGCGGTCTGAGCTTGGCAGGAGCCGGTCCGCCACCGCGCCATAACTACCTGTTGGAACGCCAAGTGTAACAGGGCGATTTACCAACAGCAATTTCCTTATATCAGAGCTGACACCTTTTAAATTTTGACCATTCGTTATGCGGTTAGTGCGACTGCCAGGGACCAGGCGGTGGGCTGCGCCAGAAGTGACTGCTATATGCAGCAGAAACATATCAAAGCATGAGACAATTCACCAAGGGAAGTATTTGTTAAGGATGAAGACAAATATTTTGTTGTTGGTTTTCACAGAGAAAGTATATCTGGTAATTTACGTACCACGGACGGTATTGTACTTGATATACAAAACTGCTAAGCAATGGCTCGGTGAACTTTGTAAATAAGAAGTTTTGAATCAGGATGATGATGATGATACCATTTATTGGCTAACTGTAATGATCCGCTCAGCTGTCTGCACTGGCAGACAGCTGTTTGACCATTCCTCTAGTCTGTGGGCTGCAGGTCTCTGGAAGAGAGACCTGTCTTTCCATTACAAGTTTCTGGTCTGTTCTGCTGCTGAGGAATTTGCATACACTCGTTATGCAAATCCCCTACCTGCCTCCTTTGATGACTGGCAGTATAAAGAGTTATGTTTCCCAGAGTCCTTGGCTGGTCATAAGGGTTAGTCCTGTGATACACTCCCGGAGTGTCAGCCTTGCTCATTGTTTGAAGATTAGCTTAGAGTATTCCTGGGACTGCACTAGGCAGTTTCCCTAGTGCAGTTAGGATTGCATATCTGTTTTGTTTGTCTGTTGCGATTGTCCTGTCCCAGCGGTGGCCGACAGGAAATCGTTCTGATCTTTGTTCTTGGAGTATAGCTGGAGCAGCGGTTGCTACTAGCTATCTCATCTGATCTGTCTTGCCAGAATCGCACTCGCCTTGCGCTAGTGCTGTGGATCCTTCTGGTCTGCTACTCTCTTGCTGTACTTGGATCGCACTAGTCTCTTGCGTTAGTGCTGTGGATCCTACCTCTCACTTATTCCTGTTTTCGTGTATCTGTCTTGTCTGCTACGAACGCTTGCTGGAGGCTCGGTGAGGTAACCCGTTAAGCAAGCGCTCGCGTCCTCTGTTTCATGTTTGTCTGTCGGTGGTTAGTTAGGCGTGCTTGTCTCTGTTGTGCTTATCATGCGGAGACCACGCATAAACGCGTGCACTGTTGTGAATGAGTGCGGTGTTCGCGTTTAGCTAGCGTTTGTTATTTTCCTTATCTTCTAATTGTATGATTTGCTGTGCCTTTGCTACTCTCATGCTCTGCCTTGCTGTAGCCTTGTGCCACCTCTGGCAATCGCCTCTCTCGCGATTGCGTTTCTACTTCATATCTACTGTTGTGTATGCACCATCGCGGGTTGGCGACTAGTTTGGTGCACACACATACAATCTGTCCCTGTGCTCATTCTCTTCCGCAATCGCTTCTCTTGTGATTGCGTTCTCACTTGGTTTCTTCTGTTAAGTGTCCACCGTCGCAGGTTGGAGGCTAGATTGGTGGACATACATATATTCCTCATCTGTGCTTATTCGGTCTTGTGTCCCTGTTAGCAATCGCCATCCCTGGCGATTGCCTTCTCACTTTATCTTCATGGTTGTGTGTTCATCGTTGCAGGGTGGCGACTAGTTTGGTGAACACACATACCCTCTGTCGCTTTGATCTCTCTCTTTCAGGGCTATATTGCCCTGCGTTTCTTCCCTTCGTACAATTCCTGTCTGGCGTCTGTGGTAGGGCAGAGGAGCTGTTCCTCTGCACTCCACAGCTCCACCTGTCGACAGGAATTTCCCTCTACAGGTGCATTGCACCTTTTGCTGGGTTCCCTCAAATTACACGCTTGTGGAGGATTTCCGTAGTGTCAGCGCACGTCTTGTGCGCTGATCACGGAGGGAATTCCACAATCGTTACACTAACTTAAAGTGAACCTAAAGGGAAACATGTGGCAGAACAGCCAGGCAACTGGTGTTGCTTAAAAGAAAATAAATATGCCAGCCTCCACATATATCTCACTGCAGTTGTCCTTTAAGATCCAGAGGCTTCCGCCTCTCTAAGTAAGTACTCCCCAGGGATCAGGGCTGGTTCTAGGCTTTTTGCCGCCTGAGGCAAATTTGTGAGGTAATGTGAGGGCTCTTTCATAGGGGCGCCTGAACTGCATGTCGGTCGTAAGTAATGGGAGGGCTCTGTAAGTAATGGGAGGGCTCTACAAGTAATGGGAGGGCTCTATAAGTAATGTGAGGGCTCTGTAAGTAATGGGAGGGCTCTATAAGTAATGGGAGGGCTCTATAAGTAATGTGAGGGCTCTTTCATAGGGGTGGCTGAACATTAGTCACGATCTGCCAATCTGCTGGGCAATAACTGGTTTCTGTGTAATGGTGGTAATTGTGACCATGTCTGTGCACTCACTAAAGGATGAAACCCATAGAGCTTGATTCACAAAAGCGTGATAACTGATAGCACGGCCGTGCTTACCCCCGTGTGCTAACAAAGGTTTTGTGCTCAAACCTTCGTTTAGCACACGGATGTAAGCCTTTACGCACATCACATTGGCCGTGCTATCAGTTATCACGCTTTTGTGAATTAAGACCATAGTCTTTGGTGTGCAGCAGCTGAAAAAGAGGGATGACGCCCTCTATGCAGTATACAACAAAGAAAAGAACTGGCACATCCAAAGTAAATCTTTATTGGTTCCATGTAAAAGAATATAGCCAATATTTCAGAGCCACGTAGGACTCTTTTATCAATGTTTGTTTGGAGGCAAAAATCTGTCTACCGCTGAACATAAGTTCCTGCAGGGGTCCCCAACCCCCGGTCCGTGAGCAGCTGGGCCGCGGGTCTGTCCTCTCACCCCCACGGCCACTGCTGTGTTACCTTACCTGGCAGCCGCTTCCTCTTTACATATCTTGGTCAGCCCCTCTCCTTCAATCCCATCTTCTCTCACAGCAGCGCGTCTCCCGGCTGTATAGCAGGGAGACGCGCTGTATATTATGGCAGAAATACTAACTATACTGAGGCATCTATACTAGCTGTACCGGGGCAACTATACTGGCTATATTGGGGCAGCTATACTCCCTATACTGGGGCAACTCTACCCCCTATACTGTGGCAACTATACTTAACACTGTACCTGATGCACCTGGATTACCTACCCTACCCCCCCCCCCGGAAAACTGGCTCAACTGGCAACCAACACCACGCCCCCCCCCACCCCAGGCCCCCCCGGCCGAAAGAGGTTGGGAACCCCTGCTGTAGAGGAAGTGGGAGTCGGGCTCCTCTAGACACTCGCAGAGAGCTATGTGTATTCATCTGGGATCAGCAGCAGCCAATCGGTAAGGCCTAATTCACACATAAATCTGCGCCTTTCCACATGTGAAATATAAGACAGAGTGTTTTTTTCTCTCCATTTTTGGGGTATAAAAATTGCATCTTATATTCCGAAAAATACGGTACCGGCGCTGAGCCTGCATATGAATCGCGATATTAAAATAAAATCGCAATACTCAACACCCTAATAACCTAACGATTC
Source organism: Hyperolius riggenbachi (assembly GCF_040937935.1). Classification (NCBI taxonomy): domain Eukaryota; kingdom Metazoa; phylum Chordata; class Amphibia; order Anura; family Hyperoliidae; genus Hyperolius; species Hyperolius riggenbachi. The sequence goes on from NC_090650.1 coordinate 437,014,593, forward strand.
TTTTCCATAGACATGGTTGAAAGGTAAGAATGACTCTAATGCATGTTCCCTTTAATTCAGATTATCGCCGTGCGGTGCTTGATGAAGGCCGTGCATTGTCCATGGTTCGAGCGGGCCTGCAAATCAGATCTCTGTGTTCCCAGCCCCTCCGTCCTCATTGATTTCACCCCTCCGGTTGTCAACATGTCTGCAGCTTAACAAGGCCAATAAAGATGGATTCACTCTTGAAACTTTCACAGGATCTGCGGCGTTACCGATGTAACAAGAGCCAGCAGAGCCGTGATTAAACACGCCGGGAGAGGATCTAAATACAGCGGAGAGGCAGAAAATGAATTCACCTTCTTAATAATGATAAATAAAAGGAGGAAATATCAATATCAGGCCTATTAAGAGGCATTATGTTGGAAGGAGATGAAAAGAGGCCATTATTCACCTCATTGAGACTTATTTTAGAACGTGATATTAGACGGATAATTGGGTAAGATATTACTAAGTAAGATTAAAAGCCATTATATCAAGCAGTGACTCCGATAATATTATTCAGGGTGCAAAGAACATATATATTAATGCTGGAAATCAATGCCATGTCCAGCAGATCAAACCCATTAGAGCAGAATGGAGCATAATGGGCTATACCGGCCCCGAAAGTCCACGTGAGTATTGGGTGGCCAACTGGACAGGGCTGGATCTGGGATGGATGAAAGGATACCATAGCCAAAGTGCTCCGGTAAAAACGGAATGTTCAGTGGTTAGAGGGTTACATTATGCAAATATTTACCGCGCCTCCTGTTTCCCTTGGCCACTCACCATTCTTCTCCCCTGTGGCCGCACAGTGATGTCACAGGACAGGAGCGTGCTCGCTCCCCCCCGCTCCTGCACCCCGACGTCGTCACAGTATGTCCAGGTTTGGAGTCACCGGGGGAAGAACGGTACTGATTGTAGGAGAACGGCGAGTGGCGGAGGGGAACAGGAGGCGCGGTAAGTATTTGCTTTTAACCCTCTACCCATTGCACATTACGTTTTTACCATAGCCCTTCAACTATTGTATCCTTTAAGGTAAAATAGGGCCCTAAGCAAGATCATGGCATCTCCTGGCCACATGGCTTTTTTGGTAAGGTTTGGTGAAGGCTCGAGTCAGCCAGGACACAGGCTAGACCCTAATGCCTTTTGGATGAGCCAGCTCTGGGCTGGATCACTTCGAGAGCCACATAGGTGGGGTTCTGGGGCGGCTGCTGCCCAAGGGGGCGGGACATGAAAGATTGGGTGCTGTACATGGAAATGGGAGGCTGCAATGGGAAGCAACACATGATAGAAGGGAGAGAAAAAAACATCCATATTAGCCCCAATAAAATCAAAACTTTATTGACTGATTAAAGGAACACAAAAACAGTTGTTTTTTAAAGTGAACCGAGCAGCATTTTTAGCCCCGGGGAATCTCAAAAGCACATTAACAATGCAATGCAACAATGTTGCTCATTACTAAAATAAAATCCATTCTACCTCTTCTTTTTACATGTAAATGTTTGTTGAAGAGTTTTATTGCCTCACTTCCGCGTCCCGCCATCCTCAGAAAGAGAAGGCAGAAAAGGACTTCTGTAATTAGCAGTAGCAATGAGCATACAAAGGCTTTCATCAGCGGCGGGGGGACTGTGCTTTAAACAGTTTAGAGAAGTCAAACTTGATTACATTCACACCTTCCCCTGGATAAATAAGGGCAGGGGGAGGGGGAAATGGCATCTCCTATAGCAAGAAACAACCAGGACAAACTGCAGAAGTAAAAGCTGAAAAGATCCCTTTAAAGAATACCCAAACTGAAATGTGACATAATGAGATAGACGTGTATGTACAGTGCCTAGCACACTAATAACTATACTGTGTTTCTTTTTTTCTTTCTCTGCCTGAAAGAGTTAAATATAAGGTATGCAAGTGGCTGACTCAGTCCTGACTCAGACAGGAAGTGACTACATTGTGACCCTCACTGATAAGAAATTCCAACTATAAAACACTTTCCTAGCAGAAAATGGCCTCTGAGAGCAAAAAAAAAAAGTAAAAAGGGGGCATTTCTTATCAGTGAGGGTCACACTGTAGTCACTTCCTGTCTGAGTCTGGACTGAGTCAGCCACTTAGATACCTGATATTTAACTCTTTTAGGCAGAGAAAGAAAAAAGGAGCACAGCATAGTTATTTGTATGCTCGGCACTGTACATACACATGTCTATCTCATTACGTCACATTTCAGTTCGGGTATCCTTTAAGGAATACCTGACCTAAAGCACAACTGCCTAAAGGCTAGTACACACTAGCAATTTTGATTGACCAATGATTGCTCAATTTTACCACCTCCATGTAGTATGACCATTTACCTATATAATCTGCATAGAATTGAAAATCTGTTTGGCCCTCATACTACATGGAGGTGGTAAAATTGAGCAATCATTGGTCAATCAAAATTGCTAGTGTGTACTAGCCTTTAGGTAAACACAGAGGTATTATCCTGCTCGATCCACATACTCCTGTGCATTGTCCGTTTCTTTCCTCGTACCCACCCACCTCCGTAATCAATCCTTGAATAACTGTAGTTTCAGCAAAATTCACATTTTTAGACAGAAAGAGGAAGGCTTGCGGTGATGATCCCTCCCATCACCATCCCATTCCCTCCAAGAGAAGGGGGGGGGGAGGGTGGAGGATGACGAGGAGGGAATGGGATGACAATCAGAGGGGTGTGGAAGGGGTAGGGAAGAAAAGGGGGATGGGCGGATGACGAGGAGAGAATAGGATGCCGATTACAGGAGAGTGAATGAGGCGGGGAAAGAGGAGGGATGGGAGGATGACGAGGAGAGAATAGGATGACACTCAGAGGGGAGTGGATGGGGCGGGGAAAGAGGAGGGATGGGAGGATGACGAGGAGAGAATAGGATGACGCTCAGAGGGGAGTGAATAGGGCAGGGAAGAGAAGGGGGGTGGGAGGATGATGAGGAGAGAATACGATGACACTCAGAGGGAAGTGGATGGGGCGGGGAAAGAGGAGGGATGGGAGGATGACGAAGAGAGGATAGGATGACGCTCAGAGAGGAGTGAATAGGGCAGGGAAGAGAAGGGGGGTGGGAGGATGATGAGGAGAGAATACAATGACACTCAGAGGGGAGTGGATGCGGCAGGGAAAGAGGAGGGATGGGAGGATGAGGAGGAGAGAATGGGATGACGATCAAAGGGGAGTGAATGGGGTGGGGAAAGGGGGGAATGGGAGGGTGATACGAGGGAACATCACAGAAAGCCCACCTCTTCCTGTCTAAAAATGTTGACTTTAGCCAAAAGTCTACTTTTTTGAAGGAGTGATTATGAGGAATGGGGGGGGGGGGGGGTAATGAGGAATGGAACGGACAACACAAAGGTGTGTGGATTCAGCATTAACACACAAAGTCTGGCCTTGGGCCAGTTTACTACAATCATATGTGGCTACCACCATTTTATGTTTGACATGACCTGGTATTTCCTAGTTTACGACTTGCCAAGGGAAGGTCTTTGCATTTATACCGCCATATATCTGTCTTGCCAGCTATGATTAAGGACCGGTCTGGTCTTGTCATGGCTTTTGCGTTGCTTTGGTGATTAAATAAAGCTTTGATTTTCTCATGTACATGAACAGAAGAGGGGCTGCACACGGAATGGGGAGGGGCTGCTGCACATGGAATAGGAAGGGTCGACTGCACATGGAACATGTCTCCTATTGTTTTTATTTTTTACTTGGTCCGTGTGTCTTTGCTGAACTGGGCAGTGCCAACAGGATTGTGGGAAGTATTTTTTTATTTTTTAAATTCTGCAGCAACAAGCTTATTTCAAAATGCAAAGAACAAAAACTTCCACTTTTAGATAAGATAAGGACACTATGACCAGAAGATAATTGAATCCCCCTCTCTTTGAAGAGTTTACACAGTGATGTGATGCTAGTTACACACATTACGTTTTTTCCTGCGATACATGCGTTTGAGCGATAATCATCCTGGGTGCACACGTTACTTTTTTCGTTCAATTCTGCCGTTCAATCGATTTTCTATTCATTTTTCCGATCGATTCTCTTATCTTTTTCTTATCAATTTCCATTCACTTCTATGAGAAATCGAACGGTAAAACGATCGAAAGTAATATCGGACATGATGGAAATTATCAATCGAACGCATTTATCGAACGAAAAAAACATAACGAGTGCACCCGGCATAACACTGAGATGGGTTACAAAAAAAAAAGTCATGTTGTAGTAAAGATGGAAACCAGCAGAAATATTCTTTTTTCATATCACATTTCTCTTGAACACTAAAACCAAAAGGACAATAAGCTAAATAAGTAATTTCTTATTGGCTGATTTTTTTTAAATTTAATTCAGTTAATATGGAGTTTCATCCTACTTTAAGAACTTAAATGAAGGTGAGAAAAGATTTTATTATGGACAAACACTGACTAGATAGTTATTATTGTTTTATTTTTATTATTTATATAGCGCTGAGATCTTCCATAGAACTGTACAGAGTATATACTGTCTTGTCATGTAACCGTTACTCAGAGGAGCTCACAATCTAATCCTTGCCATAGTCTTATGTCTATGTATGTATGGTGTAGTGCAGAGTTGCCCAACCCTGTCCTCAAGGACCACCAACACTACATGTTTTGCAGAATACCACAAACATGCACAGGTGAGGTAATTAGTGTCTCAGCAGAGCTGATTAACTACCTCTGTGGATTTCCACAAAACGTCTAGGGCCAATTTAGGTAGAGTGACCAGATTTTTGTGGGCTCAACCTGGGACAGGGCTGTGGCGCGCAAAGCATGCCACGCCGAAAAATGGGGGGGGGGGGCTGCGGCGTGGCCATGACATTGTATGGGCGGAGCTAGCATAATGATGTAACAGCGAGGCATAAGAAAGCAGTGTTTACGCCATGATGTGGTCAAACGAGGATTCGCATCATGGGTGTGCAGAAACTGTGTGATGCTATTTAATAGTATGCCATAACCCCAAAGCAGCAAACACAGCCAACTATGACCATTAAATAATAAATGCAGTAACAGTTACCCCGGACACCAGAAAATAAATGCAATGTGGGCAACATGTCAGCACAAAATAAACGCAATGTGGGCAACACGTCAGCAGAAAATAAACGCGATGTGGGCAACATGTCAGCAGAAAATAAACACAATGGGCAACATGTCAGCACAAAATAAATGCAATGTGGGCAACATTTCAGTACAAAATAAATGCAACGGGCAACATGTCAGCACAAAATAAACACAATGGGCAACATGTCAGCACAAAATAAACACAATGGGGGCAACATGTCAGCACAAAATAAATGCAATGGGGGCAACATGTCAGCACAAAATAAACGCAATGTGATCAATATGTCAGCACAAAATAAACGCAATGTGGGCAACATGTCAGCAAAAAATAAACGCAATATGGGCAACATGACAGCACAAAATAAACCCAATGTGGGCAACATGTCAGCACAAAACAAATGCAATGTGAGCAACATTTCAGTACAAAATAAACGCAATGGGCAACATTTCAGTACAAAATAATAGCAATGGGCAAAATGTCAGCACAAAATAAACGCAATGGGCAACATGTCAGCACAAAACAAACGCAATGGGCAACATGTCAGCACAAAATAAACGCAATGTGAGCAACATTTCACCTGGAAAAAAAAGCATTTACTCACCTGACAGAAGTCTTCTCTCGCTCCCAGCCAGCCTCTGGCGCACTGCTCCCGGGACCATCTTCCTCCTCCTGCAATCTCCCACGCTAACAGGCAGAGCAGGGCTACGGCAAGATGGCACCCGAAGCCCTGTACTGGAGACACAAATAGTCTCCAGTACAGGACTTCGCCGGATGCCATCTCCCCGTAGCCCTGCTCTGCCTGGCGCAGCGTCTGTGAGACGCTGCAGCCAGTTTATGCAGTGGACGGTGGCCAGAGTCCCGAGGCCGGGACGTCCCGCAGATAATAGCAAGATGTTTCCCGGGACCTCATGCAGCCTGGAACAGCGCCCCCCCCCCGAAGGCAGGACGCGTCCCGGGTAAAGCGGGACGTATGGTCACTGTAATTTAGGGGGAAGCCAATTAACTTATCCGTATGTTTTTGGGATGTGGGAGGAAACCGGAGTGCCCAGAGGGAACCCGCGCAGACACAGGGAGAACATACAAACTCCTTGCAGATAGTGCCCTGGCTGAGATTGGATCTGGGGACTCAGCACTGCAAGGCAGGAGCGCTAACCACTACGCCCCCATGCTGCGCACAGTTTATAACATTATGTTGTAAAACATTTTATTGATTAAGTTATATTCTGTTAAGTTCCTCTTTAAATCTGACTCTCTGTGTTTTTCTTGCCCGTATTTTCTGTTTGTATTTCTATGAAGTCTTGTGCTCCTGCCATGTGTTTTGCGACGCAGCCATGGTTTGCCGCTGGGTATAATTCTGCCGCATATAGAGATGTTCCCCAAGCAGGATAAAGCCAGAAATAGATGGCGGTGGAATGGCGAATTAATCATAGATGAGAATTGGCAGGAGTTTGAGCCGACTTAGATGGCGTCTCTAATTACATCGAGAGACAAACTGACACAGGTACGAGTTTATCATCTCATTTATTATACCCTGCTTAAAATGAAAAAGCTTATAATGAAGTTCCAGATGCAGATTGGCACCGGGTAACCTTTGCCCATGTGGTGTGCCAGAGCCTCCAGAATACAGCAGGTTTGGCTACAGGAATTTACATATATGGCATATGCTGTCTACCGTCTCAATATTCTGACTGCATAATCCTGATGAATTGGGATGGTCCATGATGGGAGGGTTGTTGGGACAGGCAGGAAGCAATGTAGAAGGTTTCTGTTTTTGTATGCCAAACAAATGCATAGCTATCAAGTGGAAGCTGGCAGATGCCACAGCGGAGTATTTATAGGGATTTACTACATTATGAGTTAACAGATGAGAAGATGGAAGGCAGATGGGCCACCTTGGGACAGAAAGGCATCACTCCCAACTGTCCCTCTTTTGGAGGGACAGTCCCTCTTTGGGAGCCCTGTCTCTCTGTCCCTCTTACTTCTCATTTGTCCTTCTTTCAGGATTTTGTCCCTCTTTCTATGTAAATATATATATTTCTCTACTAAAAAATGTGTTTGACTCTAAACTCTATTCCCATCCTTTCAATTGATAGATTACTCATTTTAAAATGTTAATATGAAGGAAAATGAACCAGGATAGAAAGGAAAAGGTGTGGTCTGATTTATAAAACAACAGATTTTTCTTATGAAATCTTTATGGTATGTGTGACTAGGGGTGTGATGGGGCCTGGTCAGGGCTGTGGCAGGGGCGTGGCTTAAGTGTCCCTCTTACTCAGCTCAAAAACTTGGGAGGTATGGAAAGGTGATTTATGATGGCCAAACAATGGCTATTAACTGTTAGCATTGGTGTAAATGCAAATTATGGGGTCTTCATGGAGGTTTTTTGGGGGGGATTCCACCTACACTAACATCCCAACCACCACCACCATTACCACCCATTACCACACAATAGTGGTCTCCATGGCAGGAGAAGCCATCTACATGAGGTTATATAGCAAGCGTGACCACCATAACCTCCTCCAATCTTGAAGGACACCCGAAGCGAAAATAAACTAATGAAACAAATGATTGTATCTATCTTCCTTCTCCTAAACTTTTTAAGATATTCCACAGTTTTATTTTATGTTTAAATCTACTTTTTAAGTTTTAACTGTTTTATTGTTATAGCTCAATGACACATTCATTGAAGTATGCCAGAGCTAAAATCTATGAACTATTGACCCCTTTTATCTCTTTCTTGCTCTCAGAAGCCATTTTCGGCTAGGAAAGTGTTTTATAGTTGGAATTTCTTATCAGTGAGGGTCACACTGTAGTCACTTCCTGTCTGAGTCAGGACTGAGTCAGCCACTTACATACCTGATATTTAACTCTTTCAGGCAGAGAAAGAAAAAAAACAACACAGCCTAGCCATTTGTGTGCTAGGCACTGTACATACCATGTCTATCTCATCATGTCACATGTCACCTCGGGTATCCTTTAACAGTACTTCCACCAACACACCCCCCTCCCATGACAGTACATCAACCATTATGACACCTCCCATCCATAACTGTACATCCACCATAACTCCTCCTACCCATGACAGTTTGACAGTAGGAGTGTTGCTATGCTGCGGCTTCCAAGTCATATATTAGTGGGCCCCTTTCGACTGGAGTGGAACCTCATCGTGGTGAAAGGGTCTAGTGCGTAATGCATTTGCATGCAAACCATTTTGGAATCCATTAGTGCAACTGAATACAAATTATGCAAATACCGCAGCTGAAGGTAAATTTTATGCAAGTTGTTTTTATCAATACCAGAGTTCAACCTATTATATGTAGTTGAGGGTCTTGCTTAATTTTAAGGTGTTATTGGGGTCAATTTAGCCCTTGCATAATTTGGTCCTGCAGTTTGAATGCACACACTGTGGCTTTAGTTGGCTGACGGGTTTCTGCAGACCCCCCTATGGGGGCCAGGAGGGGCACAAGTTGTGGGAAGACTTTACAGGGGTCCCGGGGAGCACAAGTTTGGGAAGACTGTACAGGGGACCTGGGGAGCACAAATTGGGGGAGGCGGGCATTAAAGTGAACCTCTAGACTAAAAATCTACTCAGCAGCACTGAAAAGGCTTGGTGTTTCTTTAACAGGTTCACAGCATCAGAACTTTGTTTTTTATACCCAAGCCTAGTTTTTAGCTGCTTAGAAGCTAAGCTCCGCCTCATCAAAGAAAACTACCTGGGTATTTTTCCTCTGATGCTGATGGGATTTCTGATGTTGTTGTTCTCGTTGCCTAGTTACTGGGAGGGGTGATCAGTACACAGGACAGTTGGAACTGTGTCTCATGCTTCCTGTCATTTCCTTTCACCAAAAGATGGCTGCCCCCACGAAATCACAAACATTTGCCTGTTCTTTTAAAACAGGGTGGGTAAGAGAATATATTACCTATCTATTTTAATTAACACAACTAATGTAACTTAATGACAGTATGTTTGTTTAGGCTGAAGTTCCTCTTTAAAGGGGACCCAGGGTAGCAAAAGTCGGGGGAGAATATGCAGGAGCCTGGGGGGCACAAGGTCCGGAGGCACAATAGAGTTGGAAGGTAGAGACCGGGGGGCTGGAGGGTGAATTTGCTTCCAGGAGAAGGTAGCAGGTGTCTGGAAGGTGTGTGTGAGTGTGTGTATGTGTGTGTGTGTGTGGGGGGGGGGGGGTTCTGAGCACCCCCAGGTTATTTTTGCTCTATCGTAGCTGGAATCGGCCCTGCCAAAGAGGGGCTGTTACTCCAAAAATGACAGTTGTAAGCGGTATGTGTGTGCGGAGGCCGCAGCGGTGTTGCATTGTGTGCGAAGGGCTGTAAGGTAACATTCATGCAGCAAAATACACAGAAAATCTTCTTACGGAGACACTTCATTCCAGCTTACAGGCCAAAGACTATTTTTATCCCTTTCAAATAGCGCTTCAGCACTTGAAATACAGTCACAGTTGGCGCTTCAATTTGCACGCCTGTTACTGAATTTTCAGTTTCGCCTGGAATTTTGCTTCAAAGAATTTTTTTTCATTTCCCGTGAAAATAAAAAAGAGCTTCAATTCCGCAGAGATATGAATGAGCAGGAAGTCCGCTTCACGCTCTGTACTCCAGATGTTCACATAAAGGATGGTCTGCTGCTGCCATAGTGTAGCCCCAGATAGTTCTCAGTGCCCAGGACTCCAAGGGGCCAATCATACTGGCTAATTAAAGTAGTTAAAGAGGCCCTGTGGTGACATATAGTTGAAGGCTGTAACTTATTCAGGAGAACTACTTTTATGCATCAGAAAACACTTCCTATAGCTACTGTATATATTGATGTATATTGGTTTAGCTATGCTGAATTCTGTCTCCTAGAGCAATCCTGGGGAACCAGGTATATTTTCTACTGCCTTCAGAACTCTCAGTAAACAAAAAAACATTCCACAGAGATCTTCTGGCAGGACTAAAGATGTTGCCACCTGTGATAAATTTCAAAATATAAATCAGGGTGAGGAGAGATTTTAAAATTGGAAAACACTACTAAATCATTTATATAAATATATATTTCTTTTTTTTTTTTTACCAGGAAAATGTAAACTGCAGCCATTCTTACACTGTTAATGGCAGGGTTCTCAGACTTCACACAGTTGGTCACTGGGATTAATATTCAGAGAAGTGGGTGGAGCCTACAAAAGCCAATCAAAATTCACCTGTTGATTTTTAAGGAGAATATTTAATTGCTGCCATTGTTGCACTGTTAATGGCATAAGCCTCAAACCTGGTACAGTTGGTCATTGGGTGACTGGGGTTCAAGTTCAGAAAAGGGGGTGGAGCCACAAACAGCCAATCAGATTTGTTTCATTTAAATGCAAATTATTGATGACAAAGGCTGCAAAGCTCACAGACTAGGTCATTGAGTAATTGTGTGTTAAGCCTCATCTACACGCGTAGATGAGGCGGCGATGTGGCTCGGCTCGATTGATAAGATCCGACAGGTCGGATATTGCTACCGCCGATTCCCTGCTCGCTCCCCGAGAGGGGACAATGACAGGAAATCGAGCGGAAGATAAGCAGCGCAGCGCGGGGACGAGCGGGGACGAGCGGGTATCGAATCCGGCACACGTGCGGGCGAGCGGGGACATGCCGTGGATGCGGAAGAGGCGATCCGGCGGCTAATCGAGCCACCGGATCGGAGCCTCATCTACGCGTGTAGATGAGGCTTTAGGGTTAGAAAAAGCCAAATTCATAACCAGGCAACGCTGGGCCATTAGCTAGTATACTGTGTGTATATATATATATATACTAGCTGATTGCCCGGCGTTGCCCGGGAATATATTTGGCTGGTGTCGGCTCCACCCACTTTTTCTAACCCTAACAATTAATCAATGACCAAGTTTGTGAGCTTTGTGGTCTTTGGCATCAATAATTTGTATTGAAATGAAAAAATCTGATGGGTTGTTTGTGGCTCCACCCCCTTCTCTGAATTTGAACCCCAGTCACCCAATGACCAATTGTACCAGGTTTGAGGCCTCTGCCATTAACAGTGCAAGGATGGTAGCAATTAAATATTCCACTTGAAAAGCAATAGGTGAAGCTTTATACACTATTGTAGGCTCCACCCACTTTTCTGAATATTAATCCCATTCACTGAGTGAGCAACTGTGCAAAGTTTAAGAACCCTCCAATTAACAGTGTAAGAATGGCTGCAATTTACATTTTCCCAGTGAAATTTGTATTTGTCTCCCCCCACTGATGACCCGGCATTGCCCGGGTATGTATTTGACAGGTGTTGGTTCCGCCCACTTCTTCTAACCCTAACGCACAAACACTCAATGACCAAGTTTGTGAGCTTTGGGGTCTTTAGCATCAATAATTCGTATATTCCCATAGAAATTAAACAAATCAGATTGGCTGTTTGTGGCTCTGCCCCTCTCCAGCATTTGAACCTCAGTCACCCAATGACCAACTGTAGCAGGTTTGAGGCATCTGCTATTACCAGTGTAAAAATGGCAGCAATTTAAATATTCCCCTTGAAAATCGACAGGTGAATTTTGATTGGCTATGATATGCTCCACCCACTTCCCTGAATATTAATCTCAGTCACCCAGTGACCATCTGGGCAACGTTTGGGAACCCTGCCATTAACAGTGTAAGAAGGCCTTCAGTCTACATTTTCCCAGTGAAATTTGGTTTTGGCTCTGCCTTCTTTTTGTCACCTGGACATACAGTCACTCAATGACCAAGTTTCTGAGCTTTGGGGTCCTTGGCATCAATAATTTGTATTTTCCAAGAAATGAAACTGTTTGTGGCTATGTCCCCTTTTCTGAATTTGAACCCCAATGACTAACTGTACCAGGTTTGAGGCTTGTGCCGTTAACAGTGCAAGAATGGCAGCAATTTTAATATTCCCCTTGAAAATCAACAGGTGATTTTGATTGGCTTTTTTAGGCTCTACCCACTGTTATGAATATTAATCCCAGTCACCCAGTAACCAATTGTGCAAAGTTTGAGAACCCTGCCATTAACAGTGTAAGAAGGGCTGCAGTTTACAATTTCCCAGAAAATCTGTTTTTGACTCCACCTACTTCTTGTAACCTTGACACACAGTCGACCAAGTTTGTGAGCTTTTGGGTTCCAGGCATCAAAATTGTGTGAATGGAAGCAGTTTATCCAAAAAAAAGCAGATCTGATTGGATTTTTGTGGCTCCACCCCTTAAGTGAATTTGAACCACAGTCACTTGATGATCGACTGTAGCAGGTTTGAGGCCTCTGCCATTAACAGTGTAAGAATGACAGCAGTTTCAATATTCCCCTTGAAAATCAATAGGTGAATTTTGATTGGCTCTTGTAGGCTCCACCTACTTTTCCATATATTAATCCTAGTCCCCCAGTGACCAACTGTGTCAAGTTTGAGATCCCTGCCATTAACAATGTAAGAATCGCTGCAATTTATATTTTGCCATGTAAAAAGTTGTTTTTGGCTCTGCCCACTAACCTTGACATACAGTCACTCACTGACCAAGTTTATGAGCTTTGTGGTCTTTGGCATCAATAAGTTGCATGTTACCATTGAAATTAAACAAATCTGATTGGCTGTTTTTGGCCCACTCCCTTTTCAGAATTTAAACCCCAGTCTCCCAGTGACTGACTGTACCAGATTTGAGGCCTCTGCCATTAAGAGTGTATGAATAGCAGCAATGTAATTATTCCCCTTGAAAATCAAAAGGTGAATTTTGATTGGCTGTTGTAGGCTACACCCACTTTCCTGAATATTAGTCCCAGTCACCCAGTGGCAAACTGTGTCAAGTTTGAGAACCCTGCCAATAACAGAATGGCTGAAATCAATTTAAAAAATCTGATTGGCTGTTTGTGGCTCCACCCACTTTAGTGAATTTGGACCCCAGTCACCCAATAACTGACTGTATCAGGTTTGAGACCTCTGCCATTAAAGGATACCACAGCTGAATAAACAGATAACTCCAGTGTGTGGGGGGTCAAAAGTACATACTGTGACCTCCTCCTGCCCCCTCCGTCTGCCGCTGTTCGTGCACTATTCATGCCGGTGTCCCAGCGACTTGCTTGACCCTTGACCTGAACATATTTCTTCCCTCTTCACTTCTGGCCGGCGCATAGCTTTCGGCTCAGAAGCACGCTGTCCTCTCCGTCTAATCTGGGTTGCGTGTGCGCTCCATTACACCAAGCGTCACATGATTAGCATGTGACGCTTGGTGTATTGGAACACACACGCAGCCCAGATTAGACGGAGTAAAATGTAATGTAAATGTTCCCCCTTGAAACTCAATAGGTACATTTTGATTGGCTGTTTTTAGGCTCCACCCACATTTCTGAATATTAATCCCAGTCACCCAGTGGCCAATTGTGTCAAGTTTGGGAACCCTGCCATGTAAAAAATTAAGTTGTTGGCGCCGCACAATTTTTCTAACCTTGACATACAGTCACTCTATCAAGTTTATCAGCTTTGGGGTCCTTGGTATCAATACTTTGTATATTCCCATTGAAAAATAAACAAATCTGATTGGCTGTTTGTGGCTCCGCCCCCTTTCTGAATTTGAACCCTAATCACCCAGTGACCGACTGTACCAGGTTTGAGGCATCTGCTATTAACAGTATAAGAATGGTAGCAGCTTAAATATTCCCTTTGAAAATCGAAAGGTGAATTTCTATTGGCTGTTGTAGGCTCCACCTACCTTCCAAATTCTTAATCTCAATCACCCAGTGACCAACTGTGCAAAGTTTGAGAACCCTGCCATTAACGGTGTAAGAATGCCTACATGTCAAGGACGGTTGCGGGGCCGCAGGCGCGTCCTGTAACCGCCCGTGAAGAAAAGCGATCGCACTCGATTCTCTGCATCGATTGCGCTTCAAATTGATACAATCTGGGTTGAGTGTGTAGGGGCAGCTGAAGTCTTTTTTTTCCCAGCAGAGAGATAGCACCAGCCCAACTGCTGGATGGCTCTTTTGATATGCTAATGAGCCTGGGCCCAGAGAGTCCCTGGCTTCAAGCTGTGCTGATGGCCCATCCATCAGGTATAGACCATGACAGAAGCAATCTAGTTGGGAGAAAAGCCAGACCCTCTGGCTCCCTCCCAGCAGGGGAGCTGACACCTAGCTAGCTGCCCCAAACTTCAAAGAGCCTTTGCCTGGGAATGACCTGCTATCAATCCCAGGGGTATCTCATATTCCATAAACTGCTATATGTATCATATTTTCTTTGTTGCCAGGCTGGCAGACCCTCCAAACTAACAGAGCACAGAGCATGCTTGGCCCTATCTGGCGCTGGTTCTGAAGAAATTTCAGACCATTCTGAGGGAAAGACTGCCAGTTAGGCAGTTCGAAAGTGCCCTGCTGATACCACAAGGGTCCCACCCCTCATGTTTGGTATCAGGCTGCTGGGTACATCGAGGCAGACCTGAAAATATTAGTAAATCTGCCCTGACCTGTACGGTTCTGTGAGATAGAGCCCATATATGGTTAAGGTATGATTTCTGGTTCCCAGGACAAGGGGAGGACTCATCTCATGTTCTAAGGGGGTGTGTGGGCCCGCCCTCACTCCCTCCTACTGAATCAGGGGCATAAGAATGGCAGAGGACCCAAACTCAGTGTCCTCCACCCTGAAAACATCTTGAACTCATCGGTGCCAGCTTGAGGATATGCTGGCATCCACCTGGTCTGAACTCTGAACTTTGATTAAATCCCAGAACTCTGATTTTTCCCACAAAAAGGACATCTTTCCAGGAACTAAGTATTTTTCTCCCTTCTTTTATTTTTTATACTGGCTATTACTGTTTTAATAATTGTTGATTTTAATAATTGTCTGTATATATTCATTATTTATATTGCGTGAATAAACGACTTTCTCCAAGTCATTCACTGTCCGCTACCCTGCTTATCAGCACACACAGAACTGATCCCGGGTCTCTGAAGATACGCTACTGTTTGTTTGTTGTTGGCTAGACAGAATACCGTGTGTTTAACCGTTTTATTCGCAGGACTAGTCAGTCAGTAAATTGGGTCCACTGGCCCATACCAGTGGTGGTGGCAGATACCGTGGAATCGTGTGTACGTTGTAATTACCCGTGTCTCACAGGCTCCCTTCTGGGTTGTCTGCGGCTAATTCTTAACGGTTCCTGCGCATTGACTGCGACCAGAGTTCGCACGATCTGTGCGCTGGCACCGTTTAGAAGGCTAAGTGCGGTCAGCCACTAGGGCTCCTGTGACACTACAGTTTATATTTTCCCAGTGAAATTTGTTTTTGGCTCCGCCCACTTTTTGCAACCTGGACACACAGTCACTCAATGACCAAGTTTGTGAGCTTTCAGGTTCCTGGCATCAAAAATGTGTGAATGGAAGCAGTTTATCCACCAAGGAAATCTGATTGGCTGTTTGTGGCCCCGCCCCTTTAGTGAATTTGGACCCCAGTTACCCAAAGACACACTGTAGGAAGTTTGAAGCCTCTGCCATTAACAGTGTAAGAATGACAGCAGTTTAAATATTCCCCTTGAAAATCAATAGGTGAATTTTGATTGGCTTTTTTAGGCTCCACCCACTTTCTTGAATCTTAATTGCATTCACCCAGTGACCAAGTGTGGCAAGTTTGAGAACCCTGCGATTAACAGTCTAAGAATGGCTGCAGTTTACATTTTCCCATTTAAAATGAATAGCTGCAATTTGATTGGCTGTTTTATGCTCCGCCCACTTTTCCTGGATTTGTAACCTCGGTCACCAAGTGACCAACTGTGCCAGGTGTGGGGACTGTGGCTCGATTACTGGCAGAATGGCAGCCTTTTACACTTTTTCCATTGACTTGAATGGGTGAAATCTGATTCGCTGTTTGTAGCTCCGCCCACGTGTGCAGGGGGGACGCGAGACCCCCAGAACATATCATCCCAGGTAGTAAGGGATCTGTGTACCAAGTTTCGTTCAAATCAATCATGCCGTTTTCGCGTGATCGCGGCACATACACACACACACACACACACACACACACACACACACACACACACACACACACACACACACACACACACACACACACACACACACACACACACACACACACACACACACACACACACACACACACACACACACACACACACACACACACACACACACACACACACACACACACACACACACACACACACACACACACACACATACATACATCCGATTTTATATATATAGATATATACATAGATATATATATAGATATATATATATATATATATATATATTTTTTTTTTTTCTTACATTATTTTTGCTGCAGTTCCTCTTTAACAGGAACTTTACTGATTGTAACTTGATGATTAAAAATGTTTTACATGCGGGCTTACAAACGAGAGGGTAATGGGTTGGAGACATTAAAGGGATCCTGAGCAGATTTTGAAAAAAGAAAATCTGGACTTACCTGGGGCTTTCTCCAGGCCACCGTAGCCCCCGAGGTCCCTGACATCCTCCTGGCGTCTAAGACCTCTCTGTAGACCTGATGACTTCGGCTGAAGTCACACATGCGCGGCCCGTCCAGGCACCCGGCGTGTCATCGCACCCTTTGCCATAAGGGTCCTGCACATGCGTGGTTCAGTCTTTCGATTACCAGGCATGCGCCGGACCCTTACGGCGACAGGTGCGATGATGAGCCGGGTTGCTGGACGGGCCACGCATGTGCGACGTTCTCCAGGTTTACAGAGCAGCTAGCAGGACCGCAGAGGGGACCCAGAGGGGACCGCAGGACCTCGCAGGCTACGGGGGGCTGGAGGAAGCCCTAGGTAAGCCCAGATTTCCTTTTATAACCTCTGGTCAGGGGGTACCTTTAACCTTCCTGGCGGTAAGCCCGAGCTGAGCTCGGGCTATGCCGCCGGAAGGCACCACTCAGGCCCCGCTGGGCCGATTTGCATATTTTTTTTTTTTTTTTGCTACACGCAGCTAGCACTTTGCTAGCTGCGTGTGCAATCCGATCGCCGCCGATCCACCGCTATCCGTCCAGGCAGCGCTGTGGGGTGGCTCGGAGTCCCCTTTGACGTTACGACGTCGAGGACGTCGGTGACGCCATCTCGCCATGGCGACGGGGAAGCCCTCCAGGAGATCCCGTTCTTTGAAGGCGACCGGAGGCGATCGGAGGGGCTGGGGGGATGGCTATTATGTAGCGAGACCTTGTCTCGCTACATGAAAAAAAAAACGGCTCCGGGCTCCATCCGTACACGCCCCCCACATGGTTGACTGCGTACACACATGGGCACATGTGTTATATCACAAGGCCAATTCTGGCTTAATTTCAGTATGACATTGATCGGGAATCAGCCTGCAGTGTATGGGCAGGGAACAGATCTGTCTCCAATCAGATTGGATCATTGCTAGATGTATGGCCACCTATAAGGTATAAAATGCGCCTAAAAGATTACAACTGTGTGAACATTACAGCAGTAGCTCACCAAAGAGAGAGGCAGATTTCCATTTAATCCGGCTATTTGCTTTCTTAATTCCACCTGGCAAACTTTCTTCTCTCTATCTCCAGGCCGTACAATGCTGGCTTTCCTGAGCAGAGGTTCTGTCACTTCTGATTAAGCCACGCGCTCGGTACGTGGTCGCAGACGCCGTGCCAATACTGCTACTGAGACGCCTGAGTTATATAAGATTTTTTTTTTTCCCTCCTATTTTCGCTGTTATGTACTTGTTCATTCTAAGCTTGCCGAAAGAGAGATGTTTGCACGGGTGTCACATCCTTGACATTTGATAAACAACTTCTCTACATTTCAGAGATTTCAAGGGACGGAGACGAGATAGAGCGCGGTGACAGGCTGATATGCTATTTCCAATCCTAGTTAAGTTCCTGCAGTTTAGAATTTGCCATTAAATCTTTTCAGTTATAAGCTGTGTGCTTTCATTTTGTCCTTCAGATGTTTTACTAATAAAACTTCTTAAATACCCTAGGGTTGTCTATGCAGAACATCCATGACAGCTGTACTAGCTGTAATGTGTACGGAATGTATTGTGCCATCAGCAGGGCCCTAACTACAGACCTTGTGGTCCTCCCAGTGAAAGCTTAATGGAACCTCCCTCTATCACAACCCCCCGAAACTTTTCATAAACCCCTTTCCCGCTACCACCTCATCACTTCCCCACATAACAACAACACTACCCCCCCCCCCCCCCACGTACACACAAGTGTAGGTACATAGCTCCCCCATCCCCTCTTCTCCACAATAACAAGACTGCCTCCTTAGCCCCACCCTTATGCCAACCTGTGTCGCTAGTGTAACCTTTGTCCCACCACCTCATAGCTAATGTGACCAGAATAAACGCAAACAATCTCCCCCTTAAATAGTGCGGCCAGTATAGCACTACACCCCCACCTCCTTTAAAAATGTGGCCAGCATAGCTTCCCTTCCCTCCCTCAATTCAAGTTTGGTCAGTATGCTACCCCCCGCCACCCTACCCTCTATTGTAGAGTACCACGGAGAAGCGCTCTTTTACATTCTCCCAGCGCTAGGTAGTGCCAGCAATCTTCTCTCCACTACAGCCACGCAATGTGCAGCACCATACCTCTGCGCTGTGCGGCTCCTCGTACAAGTCACGTGACATGCATCAGTAGCTGTAGGAGTGGAGACGCCAATCGCGTAGCTGCAGAGAAGAAAGGAGTGCCTGGTGCTGGAGTAGGTAGACCTCCGCTGTAATATGGAGTGGAGAGAGAGGAGCAGGTCCCCCCTAGTCATTCGCCCTTTCCGGTGGCTGTCGGGTTTGTAGGGGCTATCGGCAGGCCCCTGTTCATTGGTACAGTTCCCCAAAAATATCCTCACACACTCATAGTCAGTAAAGTAGGCTGAAGTTAAAGCGGATCTGAGATGAAAAACAACTATAACAAGTAACTTGTATATATATACAACTATAACAAGTAACTTGTAACATATATATATAATCTAAAGTTTAGATAGTTTACACAGCAACTCTAGCTGCAAACAGCTTTAATAGAATTTGATTTTTTCTTCCTGTGATACAATGACAGCCATGTTGTTTGTAAACATTACACAGAGGCAGGTTTATCTGTATCTTGAGCAAAAAAACCTAATCCCCCCCTCCTCCTCCCTCCTCCCCTCTGCCTCTGAAATCTCTGGCTAGTAATACCTCCTCCTCCTCCTGCCCAGACTGCGCTCCCATGAGCCCTTGCTACTGTCTGAAAGTGCCTTGGCTCTCTGAAAACCTGTGGGCGTGGCGTGGCAAAATCAGAGACCACACGCTTTTTCAATCACTGTATTGACAGTAACCAGAGCAAACAGAGGCACACAACATGTTTTGGGCATAGCCCTTCCTCAGGTGTGCCACACCCATCACCAGTGAGCAGTGACACCTTTATACCCCACCCACAAAGTCATCTGACCAATTCGCATCACATGATCATACAAATATATACAACATCTTATTGTATACAATCTAAACATCAGGGGAACTACACTTTCGAGTGTCTACCCCAAAAATCACTGAGTTAGGCCACCCCCGCATCAGCATAGTTTAACATTTTAACATGAACATAATACATTTCTATTTTTTAATTTCAACGATACCAATGATTCATAGTCCTGAATTGGATATCGAAAGGCGGCCATGAGGAACCTAAAGGGAGAAAAGCATTACAGAAAACATTTTAGGCTCACATTTTCATTCAGCCCATTTGGCTGTTAACAATTAAATTCCCTAATCCACCTCACTTCGGGGGTGGACTAACTCAGTGATTTCTGGGGTAGACACTCGATAGTGTAGTTCCCCTGATGTTTAGATTGTATATGATGAGATGTTGAATATATTTGTATGATCATGTGATGCAAATTGGTCAGATGACATTGTGGGTGGGGTATAAAGGTGTCATTGGTGATGGGTGTGGCACACCTGAGGAAGGGCTACACCCAAAACATGTCATGTGCCTCTGTTTGCTCTGGTTACTGTCAATACAGTGATTTAAAAAAGCGTGCGGTCTCTGATTTTGCTTTTCTATAGTGAAAGGAAGTCAGAAGCAGTCACTGGAGAGACCCAAGGAAGATTGGAGAGGGAGGGTGAGTAAAGGTTTCAGGACTGCCTAATGCTCCCTGAAAACCTAGTTCCCCTCACAGCTGCTACTATGGCTGCTATACTGACTCCTACACAGGGCCGGGTCAAGGCAGAGGCGAGAGGCGCTCCAGCCTCAGGGCGCAGTGTAGGAGGGCCGCACAACTCACTCAGCTATCAATCCGCTATCATTTTTGTAGCAGAGAAGAATAAGATAAAGGGGATACATGGCAGTGACTGCAAGCCAGATAACTAGAGATTAAGGTGTTGGGGGCCCTGGGGCACCTCTTAAGGTGGCCATACACTGGTCGATGTGCCATTAGATCGACCAGCTGACAGATCCCTATCTGATCGAATCTGATCAGATAGGGATCGTATGGCTGCCTTTACTGCAAACAGATTGTGAATCGATTTCAGCCTGAAACCGATCACAATCTGTTCAGCTGCTCCTGCCGCCTGTCCCCCCCCCCCCCCCCCCCCCCCGTATACATTACCTGAGGCTGGCTCCCGGGCGTCTTCTCCGCACTGCACCGCACCGCTGTTCTTGCTCCATCCCGGCGCTTCCTGTGTTACTCCGTGACCAGGAAGTTCAAATAGAGCGCCCTCTATTTCAACTTCCTGGTCACCGGAGTGACACAGGAAGTATAAGCGTACACTGGGACATGCGGAAATGCGGTGCAGCGAGGAGAAGAGGACCCCGGAGCCAGCTTCAGGTAATGTATACATGCTCGGATCGGGCCCGAATCGTACGCCGCAAGCGACGCGCTCCTACCGCCGGGCGATCGAGGGTAATTTCCCGCACGGCGCGATCGACGGACCGATCCGATTTCGGGAGGAAATCGGATCGGCGGGTGCGTTTAGTGCAAGCGATTGGCAGCAGATCCGATCCCAGGATCGGATCTGCTGTCGAAACGGCCGTGAATCGAGCCAGTGTATGGCCTGCTTTAGTCTAATAGCAATCAGTGTGTGACGGCTGGCTTGGGAGGGATGGAGGGGCGCACTTTGGTGTCTCAGCCTTGGGTGCTGGAGGACCTTGTCCCAGCTCTGCTCCTACATCACTGGTTTACAACCTCTATAGACCACAGCATTACAACAGTGGGTTTAATACACTAAGCATTACCACATTTGGCAATGCAGAAAACAGCTGATCTTACCGATCATCTTACCAATTCACTAAACCTATTACTGCACCGAAAAGTAAAATTAACAACTAGTGAGGTCAATTACTGACGTGTGCGGTAAATACGTCAAGTAATGTTTAGAAATAGCAATTCACAAAGATTAAAGCATTCTGTAAAAATGTTCAGTATTAATCTCCAGCTCTAACCAGTCGGTAACGTACAATCTCCATGCGGTAAAGTTGACATTTGTAGCAGACAGCCAATAGGGAGAACCACACAGTCCTGATTCTCATCCCATTTGATCCGATGTACTGGCGGCTGGAACTTGAGAACGATAGAGCAGGAGGTGACATGTGACATGATGAGATAGACATGGGTGTGTACAGTGCCTAGCACACAAATAACTAGGCTGTGTTCCTTTTTTTCTTTCGCTGCCTGAATGGGTTAAATATCAGGTATGTAAGTGGCTGACTCAGTCCTGACAGGAAGTGACCACAGTGTGACCCTCACTGATAAGAAATTGCAACTATAAAACACTTTCCTAGCAGAAAATGGCTTCTGTGAGCAGGAAAGAGATAAAAAGGGCCAATAGTTCATAGATTTTAGCTCTGGCATACTTCAATGAATGTGTCATTGAGCAAAAACAATAAAACAGTTAAAACTTAAAAAGTAGATTTAGACATAAAATAAAACCGTGGAATATCTTAAAAAGTCATTTTTAGGAGAAAGAAGATAGATACAATTGTTTATTTCATTCGTTTATTTTCGCCTGAACGGTCCCCCTGTACTCTGCGAAGTGCCATGGAACGCATGGGAAATATACCGGTTAGGGGAATAAGCTGACCGGTAATCACACCACGTCTCGGAATGACAACGAGCCGTGTCCGGCTGCACCATTCTAAATGTCCTGCGTTCATTTACACAAGATGGAGAGAGCAGGTTATGGATATTGCCAGGCATTTTGGAGCCGGGCCCACAACCTTAAAAACATTAGATAGTGATTTAAAGTAGATTAACCTGGGAGTTAATATCACATTATGTAGTGCAATTATTTGTGCTTTATTTTGAGTTCACGGTTTCAATTAGCTCACCTCAGTGACTTCTATCTGCAGACAGGAAGGACAAAGCTGAGAGTTTCAGAAGAGCAGCAGCCAGGCCGAGGCAATACTAAAAATCACTTCTCTCTCTACTTTTCCTTCTGTCATGTCCAGTTACAGCCTAGTACACATCTTCAATTCTAAAGACAAAAGAAATACCGAGAGCCCAATATAGTTTAGTGTGCAAAACAAGGGGTTGGAAATGAAAAGTATATAATGTATATACTCACAAACGTAGGTTACCTCCTAGGTAACCACTGTATAGGCAGGTGAGGAGATTAGACCTGTCCTCACTCAGGATTAAAAGTCGCTCTCTGTAGATAAGGAAATAAGGGGCAACACCCCTCCACCAGGGGTGGATATTGATAATGTAAGAGTAAACAGAGGCGCCTGAGCTTACCCACACAATCTGCTCATGGTATTCAGAATTTGCTGACCCTCAAAAATTGGCCAATCAAAATTGAAGATGTTGTAAGAGTGAACAGAGGCGCCAGCAGGATAAAAGGTTCTAAAAGGCTTAAAATCCCTCAGGAGGTGGTGGTGGACTCGCCTCCCTGAAGCAGACAAGATACCGTCAGTTTTATGACAACAGGTTTATTAATATACTCCAAAACAAACAGTGCAACGCATTTCACGGGTATGTTCCCGCTTCCTCAGGCAATAAACAGATAGGAGTACACAGTATAGTCTCAAGGTCTCTGTAGGCGCTATTCGTGACCTTGAGACTATACTGTGTACGCCTATCTGTTAAACAAGTAATAAGGATGCTAACCAGGCAATCCAAAAGTTAAAATCACTATTCCTTTTCCTGTTGATAAATGATCACTCCCCAGTTTACCTGACTCTTATTTGGTACACACAAAATTTGGTACACAAAAAGGAAGTTGCAGGGCATGCTGGGTTGTCTTTTTTTTGCTTCTGTACATTAGTTAAGTCTGAGGGGAAATAAAGAAGCAAATAAAGACAATCCAGCATGCCCTGCAACTTCCTTTGTGCGGCAACGTACCAAATAGGAGTCAAGTAAACTGGGGAATGATCATTTATCAATAAGAAAAGGAATAGAGATTTTAACTTTTGGATTGCCTGGTTAGCATCCTTATTACTTGTTTACCAGATAAAAAGAAATAATTGATTTTTGATTTTATGCCCGACAGTTACTCTTTAAAGAGAATCTGTATTGTTAAAATCACACAAAAGTAAACATACCAGTGCGTTAGGGGACATCTCCTATTCCCCTCTGTCACAATTTCGCCGCTCCCCGCCGCATTAAAAGTGGTTAAAAACAGTTTTAAAAAGTTTGTTTATAAACAAACAAAATGGCCACCAAAACAGGAAGTAGGTTGATGTACAGTATGTCCACACATAGAAAATACATCCATACACAAGCAGGCTGTATACAGCCTTCCTTTTGAATCTCAAGAGATCATTTGTGTGTTTCTTTCCCCCTTCTGCTCTCATGCACTGAAGTTTCAGGCTGCTCGTTTCTTCCTGCAAACAGCTTTGCCTTTGTCTGCAATTCCTAAATATGTGAAAGCCCAGCCAGCTCAGAGGACAATTTATCCAGCTTGTAAAAGATAAGAGAGAAGCTGCCCTAATCTAAATAATACACAGGCAGTGTGCATAGAGGGGCCTGGAAGGGGGAGTTCATAGCAGAACCACAACACTGAAGAACTTGGCAGCCTTCCAGACACAGGCTGACAAGTCTGACAGGGGAAAGATACATTGATTTATTACAGAGACTGTTATAGTAGAAAGTGCTGCAGTAAGCCAGAACACATTAGAATAGCTTTTGGAACTTGTAGGATGATAAAAAAACAGGATGCAATTTTTGTTACGGAGTAAATTTAAGTATGTGACAAATCATAACAGCAGAAAAAGTTTTGCAAGTTTTGAATGCAGGATTAGCATCTTTATCAGTCACTTAATATACTCAGACCAGTTTCTGTTGAAATTTGATTTTTATGGTGACAATCCCGCTTTAAGCCCCATCCTTTTGTGTCCTATGGGGGAAAGGAGGGGGAGGGGTTATAGCAGGAGAGGAAAAGTAAAAAGAAATTTCACGGAGGTTGCCTTTGAAGTAAACCTGAAGCAAAAATAAACTTATGATATAATGAGTAGTGTAGTACAGCTAAGAAATAGAACATTAGCCGCACAGATAGGAGTTTCATATTGTTTCCAGTACAGGAATAAAGTTAAGAAACTTCAGTTGTTATCTATACAAAAGAGCTTCTCTGAGATATTCGATACACTGGGTGGAATACAGTCCTGTTTTCTCAAGCACTTAAAGAGACCCCGAGGCCGCACATAAAAAAAACCCCACTACCTGTTCCACGCCGCCTCCCGGAACAATCTGCACTGCTCTCCATGGCCCCGTTCATCCTCCACAACTTCCGATCACCGGCAGACGAATCCAAGATGGCCGCGACTCGGAAGTACTTCCTGGGTCACGGCTTAGCTGGTGATTGGAGGAGGCGGGGGAGTGAGGTAACGGAGGCAGGGGAGTGAGGCAGTGCAGCAAGTCGGGGGAGGCGGGGGGGGAGGGAGAGAGCAGATTGATGGTGGCAGGTAAACAGGAGGCTAGCGACAATCATATTGTCGCTAGCACGTTGCTAGTTTTTTTTTTTTGGGGGGGGGGGGGGGGGGGGGAGGACAGCAGAGCCCGGGGGGACTGGCAGCGCACTAGAAGGACTCAGGGGCATGTAATTGGGCAGAGAACATGCCTCTGTGTCCTACAATCTATATCCGCCTCGGGTATTCTTTAAACAGCCAGGAAACAGTGAGAGACAGCTTGAGATAAGGTTTTACTGAAGAGAAAGTTCAAAGGATCATTATTTCTGCTTTGTTTTATAGCTTAAAAGACAGAGTGTGGTTTTAAAACTGGAACTGTGACAGGATAATGCAATCTTATAAAACTAGCTATATAACTGATAAAAAAATGAGACTCTTTTCTTTTCTTCTAATGTTCTATTCCTTATCCGTACTACACATACAATTCATTATCCCATAAAGTTTTGTGTGTGTTTCAGGTTTGCTTTAAGAAGATACAGCTGTATTTACTTTAAGCTTTAACAGCCAATGTTTTAGTTCTTCCATTCTAGAATGTGTCAGCCTTTCATAGATTATCTTCTCTTCCTATCTTAGAAACTAGTTTTCTCTGCAGGCAGCGTCGCCCGGACTCCTCTTCCCGTCCAAATGGTTATTTGATTATTGATTTCTGCTGTCATTGTCACAGCGATCACATTTTTCCTTCCTAGAATGGAGTCGCCAGAGCACAGCCTCTGCCAGGATTATCCCGCTAATGTCAATATTAAACAAGCTTTACCCACTAATTCTGCAGCCTAACTCTATTGGCAGAAGGATCGGCGCTTTGGCCAAGCGTGCGACTAATTGTCAGGACCAGTGCTACCTGAGCCGCCTTTCAGCTCAATATAAAATGCTGATCGTCACTTTTTAACAGCTAGTGAGCGAGAAAATCTGCTTCTTTGGACACTCTTGAGTCAAAGCGCATTACAGCAAGCCTGAGAGAGACGCAGCTCAGCTAGCAGGAAACTTGCTGCTTGCTGGAGGCCCGAAAAAAGTCACATGATCAACTGAGGAGCCACTGGAAACAGTGAGGGTGAAGGGGTATGACCTTTGCCACTGAAAGCGGAAGCTGATTGGTTAATCATTTTTTTCATGGTAACTAGAAATAATAAGAAGCTCACCTATAGTAAAAAAAAAAACTAACAAAAACAGATAATTAAGGAAAGGGAAGGCTCTGGGTCCTATAGAGCCTTTTTGTTCCTCTCCCCTTGTCCCCTTTTCTCTGAATTTATCCACCATGGGCGTCACCTTCCTCTCATATTGGTCCCCTTCAGTACTGTTCCTTTTGAGCCTAAAGAACCTGCCTTTCAGGACGTCTAGATGAACAGGACGTCCTCAATAAAACAATTCGGGACCCCTATGCCGAATATATTGGTGTCTTCCCAATGGGACATGAAGAGGTTTTTGTAACCTTGCGCGAATTTGGTCCCCATCGCTGTCCCGCTCACCTGGAGGTAAAGGTCGCCATCATACAAGAAAACATTATGGGTCAACATTAAATGTATTGCATCCAAAATAAATTGTCATTGTTCCTCCTCTAATATAAGTTCTTGTTTTAGGTAGTAGCCTACCACCTCTAGTCCCATTGTCATGTTGAAGGGCTCTATAGAGGGACGTCACATCAAGCATCCCCAGAATCTAGATTTCCTCCCATTTCACTTCTTTCAGAAGGTTCAACATGTGCCTTGTGTCCACCAGGGAGGCTGGTGTATACTTATTGTATCTCTGTAAGAATGTGTCCACATAGCGTGATAAATTGGAAGTGTTAGAACTTATACCTGAAATAATTGGCCTTCCTGAAGGATCCACCAGACCCTTATAAATCTTCGGAAGATGACAAAACAATGCTGTTCTTGGCTGGTCTATTTTCACATAAATATATTTCCTCTTATTAAGGATTACACTTTTATGGGCTTCTTTTAGGATCCCACCTAGTTCCTCTTCAATTTGCTTACGTGGATCTTTAACTAACTTTATATATGTAACCGTAGCAATCTGTGGTCGTCACAATCTTCTGAATTTTGTTTGACAATTCCCCCGACCCTATTGGCAGGACAAATAACGATATTGTTGTTGTTTTGTAAGCTACGTAACGCTCAGATTTCTTCTGCTCCCAGATGTTCAGCTTGCAGCATTGGGGCTCAATCCTCCTCAAATCTTTTTCTACTGACTCTTGAAAAAGATACATTTATTTGCGGTTTGGCTAAAATTGCAATGGATTCATTAACTCAGTAGGTTGGAATGCATCCCGTGATCCCACATGATTAATCTTTTTTGGGGGAAATATTTCATTAAACATATTCTCATATTCTTATATACTTTTTTATGTCTATAAGGGTATCATATCTGCTCAATTTGTTGGTTGGAGCAAATTTCAGATTTTTTCCAAGAAGACTTCTCAGACTCTTTCAATATTCGTTTTTAGGTGCCCTTCAATACTTCCTGATTACCCTTCCTCGCCTTCCCCCCTGCACCCCCTATCCCCTCTACTCTTCTACCTCCCTCCCCCATTTCCCCCCCTCCCCTCCCACATCAAGGTAGCCTCCCCTCCCCCATATAGGTAGCCAGGTATAGGTGCCCCAAGTATAGATAGCCCTAGAGGACGCTGTCACTATGAGATGGAACGCAGGACAAGGAAGTAAGTACATGCGACGCTGGATCCCAGCAGCTCATTTTAACCCGCTCTCGCTCTGCATGCGCCCGTGGCAATGCCCTATTTCGCCTGCCCGCCCTAAGCAACCTGATAGCACCAGCACTCCCACCCACCACAGTGACAGGTGGGGATGGTGGTGCTATCAGGGTGCTAATGAGAATTTAGCTGCCCCTTGGCGCCGTCACCGGTTGGCACAATATAAATAATAATAATAATAAATAATAATTGGGCATTTTGCTCTTTTTGTTTGCCAGATTAAGCAGAAACTAGCAGTAAAGATGAGGGGCAGAATATATAAACTGCCCTCCTCCAGTTCTGAAATTGGATATGTGGTACACCAAAAAGCAAGCATGTACAGTTACACCTTAAAGAGAACCTGAACTGACAATAAAACTGACAGCAACTGATATATTGTCAGAACTGGAAGGGATCACTGTAAGAAGAAAATGGTGAGCTTCTGAGAGGAACTGACGGCGATGTTAGTATGTAATATTCATTTGCAGCTACGTCATGTGTTCATTTTAAATAATTTTCCTTGCTTTAGGTTCCCTTTAAGAGCCTTTTATATTTTATATACAATCTGCCCTCTCCCCATCGGCCACTGTGGACACCATCTTTAAAGGGCTTTTAGCATTATTATTGGATCCTAGCTTCACAGACACCCCATTGGGGTATATACACACATCTCTCTGCTCTTTCCTCTCTGTTCATCTGATTTTCCAAGTGAATATTTTATCTAGCGTACAGAGTTCTGAAGAGGTATGAATAGCGCTGAGTGAGCTAGTTTGCAAAATAACGTTCTGCAGTACAGTTAAGGTCGGTTTTACACCTGACCATAGCGTTGCTGTACGATTCGCCGCCCCCATTGCATCGCAAACCACATTCATATGACCCTGCGACAGAGTGCAAGAAAAACGTTGGTCTCCTAATGGCAATACAACTGAAAGTCAGCTGCACTGTGTGTCAATGCATTCTCTAGGCAGCAATTTCAGTTATGTGTGGGCCTTCAACTCAGATATTCAATCTGCTATAACCACCACTACATGAAAAAGTTAAACCAGGCCTCACCTGCCAGTATCAAAAATTACTTTATTGTGAACAAAAACAATCAGGAGTGTGTATCAAAACCACTATATTAAAACCATTAAAGTGAATGGGAAACGCATTTTTAAAAAAAATTAAGCAAATACTTACCTAAGGAGAGGGAAGGCTCTGGGTCCTATAGAGCCTTCTGTCTCCTCTCTCGGTGCCCTCTATACTGTGCTGGCTCCCCCCCCCCCCGTTTCAATCCCGAGCCAAAAGGGTATTTGGAAGTCTTCGGGAGCTGTGTCCTCCAGAAGACGTGCAGCTCCATACTGCACAGGCGTGAGCGTGCAAGAGAGCGTGCTAGTGCAGTACAGGGCCGCCCTTCTTCAGGAGCACTCGGGCTCCCTGAAGACTTCTGAAGCCTCCTTCGGCCGGGTAAAGCAGTATTTGACTAAATTAGTCAAATACTGCTACCGGGCGAGCCAGCACTGGAACAAGGGCACCGGGAGAGGAGCTGGAAGGCTCTATAGGACCCAGAGCCTTCCCTCTCCTTGGGTAAGTATCTGTCTCATTTTATTAAATGCGGTTCCCATTGACTTTAAAAACACCATAGGAGCTTCAGAGATCTCCTGCATGCCCCCGCTCCCGTACCCACTTCATGCACGCATGCACACACGCACGCACGCCATTCATTCCATAGGAAGACAATTAGTGCACTTTGCGGCAACTTATCAGAGCTCTGAATATAAATGCAAGTACTGATTATTTCACTATTGCTTAAAACATGTTGAACACTTCCAGGCATTAATGGCCAGTAGGAAAGGACGCTGTCTCTGGGTTTTGATTGATTGGGCTGTTTATATCAGCATTCCCAGTCCATTAGAGTAGCGCTATACATGCATCAGATAAGCAGTCCAACTTCAAAAGCAGGCCGATTCAGTTTTGCATAGCTCATCATGCTTGGTTAATAAGCCTTGTGTGTCAGTAGCAATTAATAGCTTCAGCATAGCGTAAAAGGCATCATGTCTTGCATAGACAGAGTGTCAGGTCCGCAACAATCACCAACCTTACTTAGGGGGTCACCATATCCCCGTTTTCTGTCACTCCCCCAAGGAGTTACTCACAAAGGCTGCACAGTCCTGTCATCTGTTGCTATAGACCTACCCGCACGCGCCCGTGTATCAGCGCTCCAGCGGGGATCAAGCTTGAACCAGCGTGGAGTTGAAACGATGGGCAAGGCCGGCCTCATGTAGCTCCTCCCACTGACATGTTTCGCCCAATGGGCTTCTTCAGGGTGTGGCTTAAGGTAGGGAGGGGTGGTCTCTGCCTTTATACTTCAGCTGAGGTCACCTGACACCTCTGCAGGCGCCATCTTTTTTGCTGGATAATTTGCCCAAACTCCAAAAGGCGCAGACAGAGTGCGTCAACAGGGTCATGTGCATAGTGCCGCCCCCTGCGTGCCCTTCACCGCCCCTCGCCAAGTGATTTACTCCCTGCTAGACAGGAAGTACATCACTGGGATTCCCAGGTTTCACTGTTGCAATCACGTTGTTACACGTATGTGCAGCAATGCTGATTCCATCCCCTAGGTTATGATCACATGTCATATCATGTAATCGGCAGGCCCGGATTTACATCACAGGAGCCTATTGGCACAGATGTCCTGACACCCTAGACTACAAATACCCACTGAACCGCACCACAAGTGTGCTGGCTGTCCCAGCTGTCACTTCTCCCTTAGATTCCTTGCCCTACACAGAGGTAGCTGCAGGTTCACATTAGTATTAGGTAGCCAGAGCTAATCCACAGTAGCTAGAGGTGCCCCCAAGTATTATGCAGTTAGAGGTGCCTCCGACTGAAGGGAGATCTGGTCAATGGGGTGCTGAGACTAGTGTTGGGCGAACAGTGTTCGCCACTGTTCGGGTTCTGCAGAACATCACCCTGTTCGGGTGATGTTCGAGTTCGACCATATGGCCGAACTAAGAGCGCATGGCCGAACGTTCCCCGAACGTTCGGCTAGCACTGTGATTGGCCGAACTGTCACGTGGTTCGGGTAAATAAATACCCAATCCACGTCACTTCTCCGCCATTTGTCTGTGGGTTTAGCTTTGGGTAGGCAGGCAGGGTAGTTCGCGCTCCAGCCACGCTAGCCATGGTCCCCCCAGTCATTGTGTCGCTGCTGGGAACAGTAGTACACCGCTCACCCACACTATATAGCATTGTGTTTACTGCCACTCTGTGTACACCGCTCACCCACCACTGTATAGCATTGTGTTTACTGCCACTCTGTGTCTCTGCTGGGAACAGTAGTACACCGCTCACCCGCCACTGTATAGCATTGTGCTCTGTGTCGCTGCTGGGAATAGTAGTACACCGCTCACCCACCACTGTATACCATTGTGCTCTGTGTCGCTGCTGGGAATAGTAGTACACCGCTCACCCACCACTGTATAGCATTCTGCTCTGTGTTGCTGCTGGGAACAGTAGTACACCGCTCACCCACCACTGTATAGCATTGTGCTCTGTGTCGCTGCTGGGAATAGTAGTACACCGCTCACCCACCACTGTATAGCATTGTGCTCTGTGTCGCTGCTGGGAATAGTAGTACACCGCTCACCCACCACTGTATAGCATTGTGCTCTGTGTCGCTGCTGGGAATAGTAGTACACCGCTCACCCACCACTGTATAGCATTGTGCTCTGTGTCGCTGCTGGGAATAGTAGTACACCGCTCACCCACCACTGTATAGCATTGTGCTCTGTGTCGCTGCTGGGAACAGTAGTACACCGCTCGCCCACCACTGTATAGCATTGTGCTCTGTGTCGCTGCTGGGAACAGTAGTACACCGCTCACCCACCACTGTATAGCATTGTGCTCTGTGTCGCTGCTGGGAACAGTAGTACACCGCTCACCCACCACTGTATAGCATTGTTCTCTGTGTCGCTGCTGGGAACACCGCTCACCCACCACTGTATAGCATTGTGCTCTGTGTCGCTGCTGGGAATAGTAGTACACCGCTCACCCACCACTGTATAGCATTGTGCTCTGTGTCGCTGCTGGGAATAGTAGTACACCGCTCACCCACCACTGTATAGCATTGTGCTCTGTGTCGCTGCTGGGAACAGTAGTACACCGCTCACCCACCACTGTATAGCATTGTGCTCTGTGTCGCTGCTGGGAATAGTAGTACACCGCTCACCCACCACTGTATAGCATTGTGCTCTGTGTCGCTGCTGGGAATAGTAGTACACCGCTCACCCACCACTATATAGCATTTCTGTACTGCCACTGTACTGCTGCCAGTCAGCGTGTACTTTAAGGATAAGTGAAATGAAGAAGAAATCCTGTGAAAGAGGGAGGGGCAAGGGAAGAGGTGTTTCCCCTGACGGTTCACGTACAGGCCACAGTGGAGCACCGAAGAAAACCCACTCAATACCGCCCATGTTGTCCAGGAAATCAACCCTCACAAATCCAAAAGAACAGGACCAGATAAATAATTGGATGACCTCTCAAGCGTCCAGCAGTGGGTTAAGCAGCGACAGCACATCACGCACGAGGTCCGAGTCCTCAGCCAGTTACAAGGAGCCATTAGGCACAAAGCTGACACAACCGGCAGCAACACCACGCACACAACTGCCAAATAACCAGTCCGAAGAATTTCCTCAGGACACAATGGGGTATTCGCAGGAGCTATTCCCAGCCCAACAAACTTCCACCTTTCAAAGGTCAATGGAACAGCCAGAAATGTTGTGCCCGGATTCACAACCATTTACTGTGGGAAATGCACCGCGCACTGAAATGCAAGGCGAGTCCGAGGACTTTGAAACCTAAATCCCAGAGCAAGTTGGGCAGGAGGGGTTTCAATTGCAGGAGATCGGCCGAGAAGATCTGGAAGACGACGTTGGAGTAAGCTGCGCAGAGGTTGTTCTGGGGAGCTCTACTCCACGGCGGCGGCCCACAATCACATATGACGAGTTTGAGGAGATGGAAGAGGAGGGTTTGGACAATGTGGACACAGACCCAGATTTTGTATGTGAAGGAGAACATCGCCGTCGTAGCAGCACAGATGAGTCTGTTGAAGAACCCACTGCTGCACGAGTTCGCCTTGTGCCACAAGGTAGGCGGCGCGAAATTTCAGGCACCACAAGCGTGGAAGTTCAAGTGAGACGCAAAAGAGGCGCAAACAGAAATCGCCAGCAAGGCAGGTGCTCCAAAGTCTGGCCTTTCTTTGAAGACTGCAGTGAGGATGGTACTATGGTGATTTGCAAGGTGTGCAGGGAGAAAAATATTAACAACCTCTCCACCACCAGCATGAGCCGCCACATGGTATCCAAACATCCCACTCTGTGGGCAAAAGCGGCAGGACAGGGTACCAGCAACACTGCCTCCCTTGGGGTCACCAGACTCACCACCAGACCCTCCTCAGCAGCAGCAGTAGCCCAGCCATTGCGTGGTTCCATCACGTGTGCTGCTGCTGGGTTAGCGTTGCCGGTCCCTTTTCCTGGAACCTCTTATCTGTATTACATTTATGACTGCATGGCGACAAAAAGCATGTTACCTGTGCAAAGAAAACAGACATTTTCCGCATTTAAAAGACATTTTTTCCTTTGAAACTTTACAATGAATTTTCTCAAAAACTATAAGCTCTTTTTCAAATATTTTTTTTCCTCTTGTACCCACTCCCAAGGTGCACATACCCTGCAAATTTGGGGTATGTAGCATGTAAGGAAGCTTTACAAAGCACGAAAGTTCGGGTCCCCATTGACTTCCATTATGTTCAGAGTTCGGCGCGAACACCCGAACATCGCGGCGATGTTCGGCGAACGTTCGCGAACCCGAACATCTAGGTGTTCGCCCAACACTAGCTGAGACCCGGGTGAGTAACTTCTCATTTACACTCTGTTTGGGACTCTGTATAGGTAAGGCTCCAGCCTTTCCATCATCAGGCGCCTGTAGGCATGTGTCTACAGTGCCTTATGGTAAAAACTTAGAATAGGATGTCGGCATGGCAGCACCGCTCGGTGGTGGAAGAGGGGAAGCCGTTCTGGCTGCCCGGAACAGGTAAATATAAAAAGCTCCCTGTGCCGTTCTGCATAGCTGCATTAGGCAACTAAATGGTTTAAGCCATTAGAAGAAGCCCTGGCACGCATTATCTAACTCGAGATAATGCATGCCGGGCTACTGACAGCTTAAATGGACATATGTGCATGGGTCCTATTAAAGTGGTGTGAAACCCAGCATTTCTTCTTTGCTCTAAAAGATTATTTACAGCATATAATATACTACCACACTTTTTATTTAGCAGAACAGCATTCAAACAGTCAAACACAGGAGTTACAGAAAGCTCCCTGCAGTGAGATCTGCATTCAAAGAGGTGATAACTTTATCCTGTGTTTACTTAATTGTGGCAAGAGAGGAATGTAAACATTCCCTGGCAGTGCTGAAACTCCTTCTAACGTGTGCAGATCAGACACAGCTCAGAAATAATCACTGGGTACATTACAATATATAAATACTGTAGCTATGAATAAAATGCAATGGCAGCTTTCAGAGCAAATAAATTGTACTTTGGGAACTTGTAATTTCTAATTGAATAATAATACTTGTGCACAAAACAAATATAACAAAGATGGGTTATAAAAAGTAGGAAAGCACATTTAATTTTTATTGAATATTATGTCAGAGTTTAAAACCGCTTTAATAATAGTGAATCGATCAACATGTCCGGTTGTCCCTTGGCCTTCTGGCTAAAAAAGGACAAATACCAAAGGTGCTGTAACTAAAATTCTAATTGCCACATATATTTACAGTAATTACTAGCAAATAGCAATACATAGGCTTTTTCATCTTTTCATTTTTTGTGTGAAGAAAATATGACATTTACAGAGGACAGTTTTCACTGTGGGCATTTCTATGGAGGACTGTGTCCAGCACATCCAGCATACAGAAACAGTCCTCACTGGCTCTATTACTGTAAAATGTCTTCAGAATGATAAAAAGCAGATATATAGCATAAAATAGTGTGTAAATAACTCATCAGGTGCATGCCTTGCTCCTGTGTCTCTCTGCCTCCTGCAGTGTAAAGTAAAACAGAAATTACAGCCAGGAAGAGCTCATTCTGAATAGGGGATGTAAGCATGCAAATACAGGAATAAAGTCCAGTCCCTTCACTTCAGATCCTTTCTCTGTAGCTGAAAAATTTCTCACATGTTCTCATATGATCTGTGAGACAGCAGGGGGTGTGGGCAGTGCATAAACAAACAGTAAATCATTCCACTGTGAATAGTAACAGATAAGTGGAACCTATCTACATGCTACAGCTCTGGCTCCCCAACACAATGCATTCCTTTCACACAGGCTGTGATCAGACACTTCTGAAAAGCTTTCTAGTGTTGCTGGCTAAAAGCTCTATATGTATGTAGGGTTTATAGAAGGACAGTTTATTTGATAGTTCTTCTTTAACTTTTGCTCTGGTTTCCCTCGCACCTGTCCTGATAATTGTGCCCCAGTGCGACTGATTGATGTTCCTCTTTCTCAGCTTAGACCATTGTCAGGCCTACTCAGAATAATTGGGCGAATTATCCTCACGTTCCTGTGGAAAATAATTATTGCAGAGATTTTTATGACACGAAGGTGTCGGTGGGAGTTTACCGGGACGGCGTGGAGGGATGCAGGGGAGTTTAGAAGCATGAAATCAGCAGCAGGTAGATATCTCCCTGCAATTATAGTCAATTATCTCCACGCTAAACATTCATTATGTTTACTAGAAAATTAAAAGAGGTTTGTAGATGATGGTTGCTGCAGGGCTGAAATCACCAAACATTTCCAGCCGGTAAACACAGGATGCGGTCACCGCAACAGCTCTGGGCATCAATTTAAAAAATGTCCAAATGCCACTGCATCTAGTGTAATAGCGGTGATTGCTTTAACCACTTGAGAACCCAGCCTTTACCCCCCCTTAAGGACCAGCGCTGATTTAGAAGATCTGTGCTGGGTGGGCTCTACAGCCCCCAGCACAGATCAAATAGCAGGCAGAGCGACCAGATCGCCCCCTTTTTTCCCCACGGATCTGTCCTGTGCAGCCTCTAACAGGCTCCTGCCTGTCATGTGACAGCGATCCCCGGCCGCTGATTGGCCGGGGATCGCTGATCTAGTACAACGCTGCTGCTATAGCAGCGTTGTAAAAATGTAAACAAAGGGGATTATTTCCGCTTGTGTTTACATTTAGCCTGCGAGCCGCGATCGGCAGCCCGCAGGCTATTCACGGAGCCCCCCGCCGTGAATTGACAGGAAGCAGCCGCTCACGCAAGCGGCTGTTTCCTGATTAATTAGCCTGCAGCCGGCGACGCAGATGTGCGTCACTGGTCCTGCAGCTACCACTTTGCCGACGCGCGTTATGAGTGCGCAGCCGGTAAGTGGTTAAAGGATACCCGAAGTGGCATGTGACATGATGAGACAGACATGTGTATGTACAGTGCCTAGCACACAAATAACTATGCTCCTTTTTTCTTTCTCTGCCTGAAAGTGTTAAATATCAGGTATTTAAGAGGCTGACTCAGTCCTGACAGGAAGTGACTACAGTGTGACCCTCACTGATAAGACATTCCAACTATAAAACACTTTCCTAGCAGAAAATGTCTTCTGAGAGCAGGAAAGAGATAAAAAAAAGGGTCAATAGTTCACAGATTTTAGCTCTCGCATAGTTCAATTAATGTGTCATTGAGCAAAAACAATAAAACAGTAGATTTAAAGAGAAATTCCGACCAAGAATTGAACTTTATCCCAATCAGTAGCTGATACCCCCCTTTACATGAGAAATCTATTCCTTTTCACAAACAGACCATCAGGGGGCGCTGTATGACTTATGGTGAAACCCCTCCCACAAGAAACAAGAAAAGTACATACTCTTGGCAGTTTCCTGTCTGTGAACCATGTTGCATTGTGGGAAATAGCTGTTTACAGCTGTTTCCAACTGCCAAAAACCATGCAGTGGCTACATCACCTGCCAACAGTAAAAATGTTCACTGGAGTTCCTCTTTAAACATAAAATAAAACTGTGGAATATCTTAAAAAGTCATTTTTAGAAGAAGGAACATAGATACAATCGTTTATTTCAAGTGTTTATTTTCGCTTCAGGTGTCCTTTCAAGCGGACCTGGACTTCCTCTCTGCTCTAAAAGATAAGCAACAGCATAATAACTTTTACAGAAAAACATTTCTTTTGTTACAGCTGATGCAAATCCTGCAATAAATCTGCAGTGTGTCTACTTCCCGCTTTCAAGGAAGCAGACATATTGTTAACATCCTGTGTTTACACAATTTACACAAATTCTGTGTTTACAATGTATTGCTTCACGGTCAAAAAGTCTAGAACTAACCCTGAGTGGAGCATATGGACACCGTGGGGAGGGGCAGAGGGAGACCCACAAGTCTACTCCAAGGTGAAATGACCGATCTGTAATTTGGAGATCGTAGCATCGGGTCAGTTTACTCCAGAGGGGTAAGTTAGAGAATTTTCTGTGCCAGCTCCTATCAGCATCACAAGGGGAAGGACGGAATGTGCAGAGCAAGTGGCACAACGAAATGCATAACACTCGTAATAACCGCAGAGTGGCTCCCCAAGACCGCCCAACACCGATTTTTATCAAGTCCTGGGGAGGAGATTAGCGGTGATTGCGCATGTGGATGTGCGTGCATCCCCGCTGTACATACCGACCTGCGCTCCAAGATCGGCGGCTGGCAAGCTGTTAGAAGAAAATAAAAAAAAATGTCTTCTCTACAGCGCAGCTCTGTAAGGGGGGCAGCTTAGTGACAAAGCTGTCCCCTCGAGGGGCCCACAATGTGATCCCCTCTCATAGGCTGATGCCTATGAGAGGTGATCACTGATTGGCTTGTGGGGGGAGGGGGAGATGAAAATAAGAAGAAAATAGTGAAATTTATAAAAAAAAAAAAAAAAGAACAAAATTAATAAAAGAAAAAAAAATTACATTGCAGCAGCAATCAGATGCCACCAACAGAGCTCTGTTGGTGGCAACAAAAGGGGGGCAGGGTCATTTGTGTGCTAAGTTGTGCAGCGAGCTGTTAAAGCTACAGAACACTGAATTGTAAAAAAATAGCCTGGTCACTGGGGGGATGTAAGCCTGTGGTCCATAAGTGGTTAATAGTGAGAACTAATCTTCTGGTGGGAAAGCGTATACTCACTAGGGATGAGTGAAATCAGTCCTGGCAGCTTCACTGGATTGTCTCCGAACTTGTGATCAGTCCAGGCACGCACAGCCGGATCATCCACAAGGCCATCCTAGGCAGTTGCCTAGGGCTTGGAGAGAGTCTAGGGGCCTGGTGGATGCTACCCCCCCCCCCCCCCACCACCACCACCACCACCACCAAAATCTTAATCTTACTATAAAAGCCAGGTGACCATCAGTGGTGAGCAAAACCTGCTATTTTGCCTAGGGCTCCATTCCATCCTGATACATTTCTGCACTCGCGAATCAGTTTCACAAAACTGGCACATTCAGTTAAATTGGAAACAGAAGTAAAAACAATTCTATTTATGACCGATACACTTATTTTTATGATTGTTTTTATGGAAAAAGCTAAACAAAATTAAAATTCACCTGTTGTTTTTGAAGGGGAATATTGAAATTACTGCCATTCTTGCACTGTTAATGGCACAAGCCTCAAACCTGGTACAGTTGGTCATTGGGTCACTGGGGTTTAAATTCAGAAAAGGGGGTGGAGCCACAGCCAATTAGATTTGTTTCATTTCACTGGGAAAATACAAATTATTGATGTCAAGGACCCCAAAGCTCACAAAATTGGCCATTGAGTGACTGTGTGTCCAGGTTACAAAAAAGTGGGCGGAGCCAAAAACAAATTTCACTAGCAAAATATAAACTGCAGGCATTCTTACACAGCTAATGGCAGGGTTCCCAAACTTTGCCCAGATGATCACTGGGTGACTGATTAATATTCAGGGAAGTGGGTGGAGCTTATAATAGCCAATCAAAATTAATTTGTTGATTTTCAAGGGGAATATTTAAATTGCTGCCATTTGTACACTGTTAATAGCAGATGTCTCCAACCTGCTACAGTTAGTAATTGGATCAAATTCTGGAAAGGGGTGGAGCCACAAACAGCCTAGCTCATTTGTTTGATTTCTATGGGAACAGGGCCGGTTCAAGTAACAATTGGGCCCTAGGGCAACATTAGCCTGGGGGCCCCCAAACAGACACCCGACCAAAAACCGTCATTAGAGGCCCTTTGTTGCAGCCAAATTTCCCTCCTGGGCCCCTGAGCTGGCTGCTGACCTTCCCCCAATCACCTCCCAACTTAACAGACTCTGCAGAGTCCCTGGGGAGCAACAGCTAAGATAGGGAGGGATACCTTGGGGGCCCCTACAGGCTCTGGGGCCCTGGGGCAATTGCCCATTTTTTCCTATGGTAGCTCCGGCCCTGTATGGGAATATACAAATTATTGATGCCAAGGACCCCAAAGTTTACAAACTTGGTCATTGAGTGTTTGTGTGTTAGGGTTAGAAAGTGGGCGGAGCCAACACCAGCCAAATACATACCCACCGGGCAACGCCGGGTCATCAGCTAGCTTAATATAATATGACAGGCCTTAGATTAATGAACACAGCGACGTTAGAGCTGGGATTCCTGTGCCAAAACTAAGCTCGCCGAAATAGCGACAGGAAGCGGCGTATCACCTCCAGGTGCCTGCGCCGCCTCAGATACCGCTAATTAAACTCTCCCTCCTCCTCCCCCCCCCCCCCCCCCTCCCACTGACAGGTGTGATTTTACCGACAGAAAATCTTAGAGGAGCCAAAGCAAAAGCGACGTATATTACAGAGTGCGCGGCGCGAACGCTAACAGAGAGACGCGCGGAGCTTTTCATGTCGCCTCTCTGTCCTGCTTTCATCCTCAGATGGAATTTTTTTTACCTTCTGCAAAAATTCCAAGAAACGACACAATGTGACTGAACGGCGCTGTAAAGTGCGAATTACCAGCGACAGTGATGTCCCCGCTGATTGCTGGCTCTTTTTTCTCTTTTTTTTTTTTTAAAGAAGGCTTTTAAAGAAAACCTTGGCAGTGGCCCTATATATATATATATATATACACACAAGAAGCCCAATTATTTCAAATATTGACAGTTCTGCGGAGAGTGGGAGGTATTAGAAGAAGCAAAGAGTAGAGAGAAGAATGCAAAAAATTACATTACCGATGACAGGAGGCCGCGGTGAATCAGCTGCGACAGAGGAAGGACCGGCACTACAGCTGAACGGCACGCAAACAGCTAAATACACCGCTAATTTATGGCTTCGGTAAAATGCTTCACCTGCCAAAATATTTTATAGGAAACCTGTAATGACAAAAACGTCTCCTGGAGGGGACTTACCTCGGGAGGGGGAAGCCTCTGGGTACTAACAAGGCTCCCCCGTCCTCCCCCGCCCCTCGGCTGCAGCGCTCGAAGCCCCCGAACACCGGGGAGGTAGAAAAGCCACTACTGCGCCTGCGCTGGACCCCTAAAGGTAAGTATTGCTGCGCACTGCTGCGCCTGCACAGTGCTTGTCAGGGGAAGTTACGGGGGAGCCATCGCTGGATTACTGAGGCTGCAGAGGACGGGGGACGCATTATTAGGATCCTGAGACTTCCCCCTCCTGAGATAAGTACCCCATAGGGGCTGTTTGGGGGTTTTTTGTTGTTGTTGCTACAGGTGTACTGTAAAATTTGATCCAGCCAACCTGTGGTATGAATGGCTTGATCTGATCTAGCCACGCGGCACAGTCAGCAGAGGCGTATCTAGAGGGGTACGGGCATGACTTGTGCCATGGGCACCACAGCATCAAGGGCGCCATTCCTGCTTCTGTGCTGCTCCACCATGTCTGCCCCTGTCCCAACCGCTCAGACTTCAAATCAGATGGATTCTGTTATCTGGGGAACATGGCTACTTATGCACTTGCCTTAGTGTTAGAAAAGAGTTCAGAGAGGGAATAAGAAAAAATATTTACACAAAAGTAACTTCAGCAATATCCCGAGCCAAACAAACACAGGCAACCATAATACATGTACGTGAGAAAGGATGCTGTTTTCAGAGGGGAAGGTGGCTCTGACTGGGGGGGGGGGGCGATTTCATTGTTTGCCATAGGCACTATATTACCCAGATACACCCCTGACAGTCAGCCAACTGACTTTTGTTTTCTCCAGGGTGTTTTAGCACTTTGAGACAGGTCAGGTGCACACTGATGAGTCATAAACCCTATCTAGAGCATACAATTCGACACTTCACAAATACAGCAATGTACCAAATAGAGCCAGTCTGACTGAGATAAGATTCATTACAGCAGAAACATTTATGATTATATTGGAATGTTTGCATGTAGACTACATAATAAACACAGCTCAGTGGGTAAATGGAATTTTGATTTTATGGCTGGCAATCCTGCTTTAAGCAGGATTGTAGCAGATTTGTTGTAAGACCAAAATTGAAAATTCTGCCTACTTATTCCTACTGACTATAGGGAAACAGATCTGATATACTATCCAATTCGGCGAAGCCTAAACATATAGCCACCACCAAACCACTAGTGTTGGGCGAACATCTAGATGTTCGGGTTCGGGCCGAACAGGCCGAACATCGCCGCGATGTTCGGGTGTTCGAGCCGAACTCCGAACATAATGGAAGTCAATGGGGACCCGAACTTTCGTGCTTTGTAAAGCTTCCTTACATGCTACATACCCCAAATTTACAGGGTATGTGCACCTTGGGAGTGGGTACAAGAGGAAAAATTTTTTTAGCAAAAAGAGCTTATAGTTTTTGAGAAAATCGATTTTAAAGTTTCAAAGGGAAAACTGTCTTTTAAATGCGGGAAATGTCTGTTTTCTTTGCACAGGTAACATGCTTTTTGTCGGCATGCAGTCATAAATGTAATACATATAAGAGGTTCCAGGAAAAGGGACCGGTAACGCTAACCCAGCAGCAGCACACGTGATGGAACAGGAGGAGGGCGGCGCAGGAGGAGAAGGCCACGCTTTGAGACACAACAACCCAGGCCTTGCATGAGGACAAGAAGCGTGCGGATAGCAATTTGCTTTTTGTCGGCATGCAGTCATAAATGTAATACAGATGAGAGGTTCCAGGAAAAGGGACCGGTAACGCTAACCCAGCAGCAGCACACGTGATGGAACAGGAGGAGGGCGGCGCAGGAGGAGAAGGCCACGCTTTGAGACACAACAACCCAGGCCTTGCATGAGGACAAGAAGCGTGCGGATAGCAATTTGCTTTTTGTCGGCATGCAGTCATAAATGTAATACAGATGAGAGGTTCCAGGAAAAGGGACCGGTAACGCTAACCCAGCAGCAGCACACGTGATGGAACAGGAGGAGGGCGGCGCAGGAGGAGAAGGCCACGCTTTGAGACACAACAACCCAGGCCTTGCATGCGGACAAGAAGCGTGCGGATAGCAATTTGCTTTTTGTCGGCATGCAGTCATAAATGTAATACAGATGAGAGGTTCCAGGAAAAGGGACCGGTAACGCTAACCCAGCAGCAGCACCCGTGATGGAACAGGAGGAGGGCGGCGCAGGAGGAGAAGGCCACGCTTTGAGACACAACAACCCAGGCCTTGCATGAGGACAAGAAGCGTGTGGATAGCAATGCATTTTGTCGGCATGCAGTCATAAATGTAATACAAAAATTTGCTTTCCTAAAACAGAAAGAATTTGCGATAATTCAGGTTGGAGTGAGCTCGAGATGTCTCCCAGAGCACCACTGCTGAATATATGCAAATTAACCATTGTACCCTTAGAAGCTAAACACACCTCCAGAACCGCTGGAATGCAATGATGTGTCAGCTTGTTAAATTGTACAGAGCCATAATAATCCAACATGCATACAGACTGTTTCGGATTGTTTGATCCTCATCAGTGCATGGCATGGATTGATTTGGCTCTATGGAGTAGGGCTTGTAAACCGAGAGGTACAGACTAACCAGCAAGCTCATGGTGACCCAGAACTCATTGGAGTGTGTAAGGGACTACAATGGTCCTAAAAGCCCCCTTACTAAGATGTTAAGAAAAACAAAAATTTGCTTTCCTAAAACAGAAAGAATTTGCGATAATTCAGGTTGGAGTGAGCTCGAGATGTCTCCCAGAACACCACTGCTGAATATATGCAAATTAACCATTGTACCCTTAGAAGCTAAACACACCTCCAGAACCGCTGGAATGCAATGATGTGTCAGCTTGTTAAATTGTACAGAGCCATAATAATCCAACATGCATACAGACTGTTTCGGATTGTTTGATCCTCATCAGTGCATGGCATGGATTAATTTGGCTCTATGGAGTAGGGCTTGTAAACCGAGAGGTACAGACTAACCAGCAAGCTCATGGTGACCCAGAACTCATTGGAGTGTGTAAGGGACTACAATGGTCCTAAAAGCCCCCTTACTAAGATGAGAGGTTCCAGGAAAAGGGACTGGTAACGCTAACCCAGCAGCAGCACACGTGATGGAACAGGAGGAGGGCGGCGCAGGAGGAGAAGGCCACGCTTTGAGACACAACAACCCAGGCCTTGCATGAGAACAAGAAGCGTGCGGATAGCAATTTGCTTTTTGTCGGCATGCAGTCATAAATGTAATACAGATGAGAGGTTCCAGGAAAAGGGACCGGTAACGCTAACCCAGCAGCAGCACCCGTGATGGAACAGGAGGAGGGCGGCGCAGGAGGAGAAGGCCACGCTTTGAGACACAACAACCCAGGCCTTGCATGAGGACAAGAAGCGTGTGGATAGCAATGCATTTTGTCGGCATGCAGTCATAAATGTAATACAGATGAGAGGTTCCAGGAAAAGGGACTGGTAACGCTAAACCATCACAGATGTTCATTGTTCATGTTACTTGGTTGGGGTCCGGGAGTGTTGCGTAGTCGTTTCCAATCCAGGATTGATTCATTTTAATTTGAGTCAGACGGTCTGCATTTTCTGTGGAGAGGCGGATACGCCGATCTGTGACGATGCCTCCGGCAGCACTGAAACAGCGTTCCGACATAACGCTGGCTGCCGGGCAAGCCAGCACCTCTATTGCGTACATTGCAGTTCGTGCCAGGTGTCTAGCTTCGATACCCAATAGTTGAAGGGTGCAGATGGATTGTTCAACACAGCTACGCCATCTGACATGTAGTCCTTGACCATCTTCTCCAGGCGATCGGTGTTGGAGGTGGATCTGCACGCTTGCTGTTCTGTGGGCTGCTGCATGGGTGTCAGAAAATTTTCCCACTCCAAGGACACTGCCGATACCATTCCCTTTTGGGCACTAGCTGCGGCTTGTGTTGTTTGCTGCCCTCCTGGTCGTCCTGGGTTTGCAGAAGTCAGTCTGTCGGCGTACAACTGGCTAGAGGAGGGGGAGGATGTCAATCTCCTCTCTAAAGTCTCCACAAGGGCCTACTGGTATTCTTCCATTTTGACCTGTCTGACTCTTTCTTCAAGCAGTTTTGGAACATTGTGTTTGTAGTGTACCGTGGATCCAGAAGGGTATAAACCCAGTAATTGGTGTTGTCCAGAATGCGCACAATGCGTGGGTCGCGTTCAATGCAGTCTAGCATGAATTGAGCCATGTGTGCCAGAGTCCTGCCAGAATCCTCATCATCCTCTTGTGAGCGTTGTGATAGTTGTTGTGATGCATCATAGTCGTCACCTTCTTCCTGGTCTGCTTCTGCTGACCATTCGCGCTGAATTGTGGAAGTCCAACGTGCACTGCTCTGGCCCTCGTCAGTGGTGGCATGAAATTCCTGCTCCAACTCCAGCTGTTCCTCCTCCTCTTCTTCGTCATAGCTGCTGGGGCCAGCATTTCCTGAGGCAGATGGCCTGATG
The DNA here is from genome assembly GCF_040937935.1 of Hyperolius riggenbachi. Lineage (NCBI taxonomy): Eukaryota > Metazoa > Chordata > Amphibia > Anura > Hyperoliidae > Hyperolius > Hyperolius riggenbachi. Next base: position 437,059,094 of record NC_090650.1, read on the forward strand.
CTGGTATCATCACGCTGATCGTTTTCTCCTTCAGATTCCCCCAGTTGCATCATGACAGCTGTTTCCTTGATTTTCAACATTGACTTCTTCAGTAAACACAGCAGTGGTATGGTAATGCTGACTGAAGAGTTGTCACTGCTCACAAGCAACGTGGATTGCTCAAAATTTTGGAGGACTTGGCAGAGGTCCAACATGTTGGCCCAATCGGATCCACAGAAGCTTGGCAGCTGTCCGGATGCGCCTCGGTACTGCGCCGTCATGTACTGGACCACTGCACTCTTCTGCTCACAAAAGCGGGCTAGCATGTGCAGCGTAGAATTCCAGCGCGTAGGGACATCACACAGCAAGCGATGGTGGGGGAGATTGAAGCGCTCCTGCATCTTGGCGAGTGCCCCCGAAGCAGTACTGGAATCTCTACAATGTTTGGCCACTCGTCGCACCTTCAACAGAAGATCGGCCACGCCTGGGTATGTCCTCAGGAACCGCTGAACTACTAGGTTCATCACGTGCGCCAGGCAAGGGATGTGTGTCAGCTTAGCCAACCTTAAAGCGCGAATGAGATTACTCCCATTATCACACACAACCATGCCCGGTTTCAGGTCCAGCGGTGCCAGCCACAAATCCGTCTGTTCCTTTATTCCCCTCCAAATTTCCTCCCCTGTGTGCTGCTTATCCCCAAGGCAGATCAGCTTCAGCAACGCTTGCTGACGCATGCCAACAGCTGTGCTGCACTGCTTCCACGATCCTACTGCTGCTGGGTTAGCGTTTCCGGATGAGGTACAGCTTTGAGATGCGTTGGAGGAGAAGGAGTCAGAGAGGTAGGTGCTGCTGTTGTTATCCAGTGGGAGGGACGGCGGTGCAGCTGTTTGCGGCGTGGGCAACTCCTGCGCCGTAGCAGGTGAGGAATCGCTGCCAGGCTCCACAAGGTTCACCCAGTGCGCGGTAAGGGAGATGTATCGACCCTGGCCGAACGCACTCGTCCAGGTGTCAGTGGTGAGGTGAACCTTGCAGGCAACGGCATTCTTTAAGCTTCGGGTTATTTTGCTGACCACGTGCTCATGCAACTCAGGCACTGCAGAGCGCGCAAAGTGGTAGCGGCTGGGAACCACGTAACGTGGGATGGCCACTGACATCATGCCCTTGAAGCTGTTTGTCTCCACCACTCGATATGGCAGCATTTCGCAGGCCAGAAGCTTGGCTATGCTGGCTGTTATTGCCACAGCCCGGGGGTCATTTGCTGGCAATTTCCTCTTGCGCTCAAGCATCTCCGAGACAGACAACTGAACCGTAGGGCTGCACACTGAACGGCTGTTGGTTGTTGTGTTTGATGAAGACTGGGAGACCTCAAGAGCACTATTCCGGAAAGTAACAGTGTCAGCGTCGTCTGATGTTTGTGAATGTTGTTGTGAACCACGCAATGGCTGGGCTACTGCTGCTGCTGAGGAGGGTCTGGTGGTGAGTCTGGTGACCCCAAGGGAGGCAGTGTTGCTGGTACCCTGTCCTGCCGCATTTGCCCACAGAGTGGGATGTTTGGATACCATGTGGTGGGTCATGCTGGTGGTGGAGAGGTTGTTAATATTTTTCCCCCTGCTCAGGCGGGTCTTGCACACCTTACAAATCACCATGGTACCGTCTTCACTGCAGTCTTCAAAGAAAGGCCAGACTTTGGAGCACCTGCCTTGCTGGCGATTTCTGTTTGCGCCTCTTTTGTGTCTCACTTGAACTTCCACGCTTGTGGTGCCTGAAATTTCGCGCCGCCTACCTTGTGGCACAAGGCGAACTCGTGCAGCAGTGGGTTCTTCTACAGACTCATCTGTGCTGCTATTGAAACCCCTCCTGCCCAACTTGCTCTGGGATTTGGGTTTCAAAGTCCTCGGACTCGCCTTGCATTTCAGTGCGCGGTGCATTTCCCACAGTAAATGGTTGTGAATCCGGGCACAACATTTCTGGCTGTTCCATTGACCTTTGAAAGGTGGAAGTTTGTTGGGCTGGGAATAGCTCCTGCGAATACCCCATTGTGTCCTGAGGAAATTCTTCGGACTGGTTATTTGGCAGTTGTGTGCGTGGTGTCGCTGCCGGTTGTGTCAGCTTTGTGCCCACTGGTTCCTTGTAACTGGCTGAGGACTCGGACCTCATGCGTGATGTGCTGGTGCTGCTTAACCCACTGCTGGATGCTTGAGAGGTCATCCAACTAATTATCTGGTCCTGTTCTTTTGGATTTGTGAGGGTTGATTTCCTGGACAACATGGGCGGTATTGAGTGGGTTTTCTTCGGTGCTCCACTGTGGCCTGTACGTGAACCGTCAGGGGAAACACCTCTTCCCTTGCCCCTCCCTCTTTCACATGATTTCTTTTTCATTTCACTTATCCTTAAAGTACACGCTGACTGGCAGCAGTACAGTGGCAGTACAGAAATGCTATACAGTGACGGGTGAGCGGTGTACTACTGTTCCCAGCAGAGATACAGAGTGGCAGTAAACACAATGCTATACAGTGGTGGGTGAGCGGTGTACTACTGTTCCCAGCAGCGACACAGAGCAGAATGCTATACAGTGGTGGGTGAGCGGTGTACTACTGTTCCCAGCAGAGACACAGAGTGGCAGTAAACACAATGCTATACAGTGGTGGGTGAGCGGTGTACTACTATTCCCAGCAGCGACACAGAGCACAATGCTATACAGTGGTGGGTGAGCGGTGTACTACTGTTCCCAGCAACGACACAGAGCACAATGCTATACAGTGGTGGGTGAGCGGTGTACTACTGTTCCCAGCAGAGACACAGAGTGGCAGTAAACACAATGCTATACAGTGGTGGGTGAGCGGTGTACTACTATTCCCAGCAGCGACACAGAGCACAATGCTATACAGTGGTGGGTGAGCGGTGTACTACTGTTCCCAGCAGCAACACAGAGCGCAATGCTATACAGTGGTGGGTGAGCGGTGTACTACTGTTCCCAGCAGCGACACAGAGCACAATGCTATACAGTGGTGGGTGAGCGGTGTGCTACTGTTCCCAGCAGAGACACAGACAAATGGCGGAGAAATGACGTGGATCGGGTATTTATTTACCCGAACCACGTGACCCGTTCGGCCAATCAGAGCGCGTTCGGGTCCGAACCACGTGACCCGTTCGGCCAATCACAGCGCTAGCCGAACGTTCGGGGAACGTTCGGCCATGCGCTCTTAGTTCGGCCATATGGCCGAACAGTTTGCCCGAACACCATCAGGTGTTCGGCCGAACTCGAACATCACCCAAAAAGGGTGATGTTCTGCAGAACCCGAACAGTGGCGAACACTGTTCGCCCAACACTACAAACCACCAGCACCAAACTCACCTGCACACCCACCAAGGTCCCAGGAACATAGTAAATGCAGACATATGGGCCACAGGGGAGTGTAGACTATTCAAGATGGCTCCTGTTGGTTCCTCTTTCTTTTAGAAGACATGAGAGATGTTTATAAATATTTGTACAGGACAGCGCTAAGATCTATGTCCTCATTTATTTTGCAACGCATGGAAAAACCCCGCGATCTCTATATTTATTTATTCATGTGATATACACAATGCTACATCTACAGAGCAATTATACAAAGAAAGAAATCGCGCAGTCTATGATTATAATATAATGGTTTAATGAAATCATCAGTAAACGTACAACAAACAATATGCTGGCTCATCCAGATTAATAATTTAACCGGAAATTCATTAACTGCCTTTGTGTACCGACAACAATGTAGCTTGCATAATTGTTACTTTGCTTCCTCATTAGCAACCGCGCAAGGCTTAAAGGAGATGGAGAACGCTAAGAAAATGTCGTAAAAATTACAGGGAATGCACAAGTAATAAGCGAAAATAAGAAAAAATAATGCCGGCAGTTTCTGGGTTTATAAGTGGGACGGTACGTTTTTCTCAACGGTGTCTCTAAAAAGCAGCCCTTCTGGAGTCTAAGGACTGTCTGCAAGCAGCCCTTCTGGAGTCTAGGGACTGTCGAAAACTTTTCAACCTAGACAATACCTTATGTAGCTGAGCACATGCAGTCATTTTAACAATGGTGAGAGACCAGACAGATTTTTTTCCCATGGACCCTGCAGGCAAGCCTCTGCTCTGCATCATCCTGTGCATATTTACCAGCTTGCCCACCCTCTAATTGCTCTGTAATTGGGGGCTTATTTCCCTCAGCCAGCCTAGTGGTTCACTTTATACAAAAATATGAATGCACCAGGCAATGTACCAGCCCTAAATCAATAAATGAGAGGCAGCCTCGGGGGAAATCTCCCCCCTGGCCAGTCCTCCCATGTAAACATCGTTTAACTGACTTTGGTTAAACCATGCTACACGATATTCAATAAAGTTCACGTGTAAGGTAATAGGTGCTCCCCCTATCTCTATCTAATATCTTACTGTGGGGCTGCTGCTTTTCCAATTCCAATGCTATACCTAGGCACATAGGAATCAAGAAAAACAGTAATTTTGGATAGCACTTTCCGGGGAAAGGGAGAGCTTCACACAGAGTAACTCTGTAGGTAGTTCTCTGAGTCCTCTTCTCTTTCAACGTCTATCCTCACAAAAAAGAAAGAAGAAAAATAGAAAACAGGACCATCATAGCTTAACCTATTTCAGCATATGGACTTGGGGTCCTCCACCTACTGTAGGACAATAATGATTTTCCTTGGTAGATACAGTTAGAGGAAAAGAGGAGCTCTGGTATGTATAAAATGGATTAAAACCAGTTTAAAATTGAAAAAGGTGAGGTGGCTTACCTCAATAACGAAATTCTTGTAAGAACAAAGAATTGTATTTAGCACAGGCAACGCGTTTCGCGGGTCTCAGCCTGCTTCCTCAGGCCAATCAAAGTGCCAATTAGAAGAAAAACCCAATAGCAACGGGAGCCTCTCTTGGTAGGTATTGAATAGGATCATCAGCCTCAACCACGTGTCTACTTATTCTGGCCTACAGACAACACGTTTAGCATGTGGCTACTCCCCTGGCAATTCACCATCCAATAACAGCCTTCACTGGTGCACGATACCCCAAAAACATACTGATACCACCATGACCATAATGCTGCCCACCCTCACAGACAGATGTAATCACTTAGGAGTGTGATTGGCTGGCTTTCCTCTGGCTTTCTTCTGCAAACACCTCCAAGTGTAACCCCATACAATTTATTCAATAAAAAAGGTCAGGGTACTCCCAAAAGCAATATTAAAACAAGCGCTTAGTATAAAATCAGAGGATGTCTCCTCCTCCTGCACGCTGGCCACGTCAAGCCCTTAGATTTGCCCAACGTGTTTCGTGATTTGACTCATCAGGGGCTGTGACAGAAAGAAGAAACGTGCTGTCTGTAGGCCGGGCAGCATGCTAACCAGGTGAGCTTGCCACCTATTAGAAAAAGCAGACACGTGGTGGAGGCTGGTGATGCCTTTCAATACCCACCGGGGAAAATCATTATTGATTAGAGGTGTGTCAGAGGTGTGCCTAGAGGTGTGTCAGGGGAATGCCTAAAGGTGTCCCTCCCCTTTCATCTCAGAAAGTTGGGAGGTTTAAGATTTAAAAAAAAAAAAGTTCCTGGGCTTTAAAGAGGAACTCCAGTGAAAATAATGTAATAAAAAAGTGCTTAATTTATACAATAATTATGTATAAATGATTTAGTCAGTGTTTGCTCATTGTAAAATCGATCCTCTCCCTGATTTACATTCTGACATTTACCACATGGTGACATTTTTACTGCTGGCAGGTGAGGTCCCTGGAAGTAGCTGCTGCTTGCTTTTTTGGCAGTTGGAAACTGCTGTTATTTCCCACAATGCAACAAGGTTCCCACAGTGTGATGTCAGTACCTCAGTGTAGTGAGGCGCTGACATCACACTGTGGGAGGGCTTTCACCACAAAATCAGCCATACAGCGCCCCCTGATGATCCGTTTGAGAAAAGGAATAGTTTTCTCATGGGAAAGGGGGTATCAGCTACTGATTGGGATGAAGTTTAATTCTTGGTCACGGTTTCTCTTTAAAATAACAAGCATGCCCCCTAGTCTGAAGTAAACATACTATTTTTAGCGCAGACCTTTATTTTTTTATTTTATTTTTTTGACGAGTCTATCAGGTTTACATTCATGTAAAGGGTGTATCATAATTAAAGTGATCAGAAGATATCTTGTAGTAACAGGGGCTAATTATAAGCGCAGGCACACTGGGCGATCTATCTGCCGCGGTTTCAATAACAGACGAAGGCCGCGAGTTTGGAAGGGCTGGAGGAGCCTCTCTGATTAATAGAACAGCAGGAACAACAACAGCAGCTTTGTGCACGCTGGGACACATTCCTGCAGTAGCTTTTATTCATTTAATGAGGCAATAAAAGGCGGTCGCAAAGAATTGTCTCAATCAGGGACAGCGAAACGCTCAAGAAGAAATCGATACGCTGAAGGTTTTATGCCGGCGCCTTATTTATTATTATTCTATCGATTGGGTTTTAATAACCGTAATGGTTTGGGGAAAAATCTGATTTTATTACTAATGATGTGCTTTTAACCTCCTTAGCGGTAACCCCGTGTGTGACACGGGGTAAGCCGCCGGAGGGTGCCGCTCAGGCCCTGCTGGGCCGATTTGCTTAATTTTTTTTTTTGCTGGACGCAGCTAGCACTTTGCTAGCTGCGCCAGCACCCCGATCGCCGCCGCCGCGCGCCCGATCGCCGCTATCCGGTGCGGCGCGCGGCCCCCCCCCCCCCCAGACCCCGAGCGCTGCCTGGCCAATCAGTGCCAGGCAGCGCCGAGGGGTGGATCGGGTCTACCAATGACGTCCCGACGTCGCTGACGTCGGTGACGTCATTCCGCCCCGTCGCCATGGCGACGGGGGAAGCCCTCCAGGAAATCCCGTTCTTTGAACGGGATTTCCTGATCGCCTATCGCCGGAGGCGATCGGCGGGGCTGGGGGGATGCCGCTGAGCAGCGGCTATCATGTAGCGAGCCCTCGGCTCGCTACATGATTTAAAAAAAAAAGAATTAAAAAAAAACTGCTGCGCTGCCCCCTGGCGGTATTTTTCATACCGCCAAGGGGGTTAAACAGTGTTGAAATGGCGTTCAACTTCCACGGCCTTATCTCAGCGTGTGTTCCGTCTGCTGGTCCTGGGTGAAGGTGGGAACCGGTCATCCCTGGAGGCGGGACACATGTCCTATGCAGTGGCAGCGCTAAACTGGGCACTCCCACCTCCAGCAACCACTGTGCCCCCCTGAGGCCCCCACCCCTCCCCCCCGCTTAGTAACATAGTTAAGGGCCGGTTCACAATTGCTTAACCATTTCAGCCCGCGGGTATTTTTCACCTTATGGACGAGAGGAATTTTCACCTATCAGCGCTTCTCCCTTTCATTCCCCAATAACTTTATCAGTACTTATCACAACAAAATGATCTAAACCTTGTTTTTTCCACCACCAATTAGGTTTTCTTTGGGTGGTACATTATGCTAAGAATTATTTTATTCTAAATGCATTATAATGAGAATAATAAGAAAAAAATGGAAAAAAAATCATTATTTTTCAGTTTTCAGCCATTACAGTTTTAAAATAATTCATGCTACCATAATTAAAATCCACAAATTTTATTTGGCCATTTGTCCTGGTTATTGCAACATTAAAATTATACCCCTATTGTAATGTATGGTGACAATATTGTATTTGGAAAAAAGGTGCATTTTTTCAGTTTTAGTCCATCACTAATTTTTAACCCATAATTTATTAATTACCGTAAATGCCCTCTTGACATAGATAATAATTTATTTTTATTCCCCAAAGTCAGTAGGTGTATTTTACTATTTGGCCGCAAGATGTCCCTGCTGAGCAAAAATCCCATTAGCGTACAATGTACGCTAAATAGGATACAATGTGTTGTTACATTGTAACTAGGGAAGTGACGAGACTTCCATCGGAAGCCTCCGATCACAGTGGTGGCGGGGAGATTCATGAATGGGAACATTGTTCCCATTCATAAATTTAACGGCAGCGGAGACTGGCGTAAATCACGCGGGAGATACATTTACAGAATAAACACTGTTTTTTAACTAAAACAGTGTTTATTCACGGCGGACATGCTCGGATTGGCTCAGGGGACTTTTGTCTCCTGCAGCCAATCCCCCCTGCTAGTGGCAACAGCAGGATCGCCCGCAGACCACCCAAACTGTAGGGACGTGACTAGCGCGTCCTTAAGGCTCTAGCCGCTGCGGACTTGAGGCTCACGTCCGCGCGGCCAAAATGGTTACAAAAAGTACCTGTTTGGGATGCAGGAAGCAGATAGGATCCGCCTCCAGTTAAAAAAAACGGATCCGCTTGCCACGTTGCGTTAAGTAGAATGCAGAGTCCAAACTTGGCACATTTTCCTGGAGCGGACGGGAAAATATATGCAATGAAAGCCTATGAGAACAGACAGTGTACGTTCTCACTATGCTAGTTGCTACTTGCTAGTTGTCTGCTTCGCCTATTTCAATTGCCGTAATACTTAATACGTAATACTCACATGTCCCGCCACCGATCGCCACTGGTTGCCGCTGCTCGGTGCCTTCTACACAGCCCGGTGGTCGGGGGATGTCCAGTGGGATGCAAAAGAACAATGGGAATCCTCAGCAACAGGGAGAATTCTTATTGGTTCAAACCAATGTGAACCAATGAGAATTCTTTGTACAGGCGGCCATTATCGACGCAGGACATGTGTTCTAAGCGGACAGAGAAGTTGTTGCAAAACAGACGGAATGCATCTGCCTAGTGGATTGATCGGGAATTGGCCTCTTGTCTCTTGGTTGAATTTACTAATCAGTACTAGATGTATAGCTACCTTGCATTGCTAGCAAACACATTATTCTAATATTGTTTCCAGTACTGGAAGAGTTAGGAAACTTTAGTTGTTATCTGTGCAAAAGAGCTTTTCTGAGATAATCGACCCAACTTGGGTCTTCTTTTCCTGGAGCACTTATGCTAGGTACACACGATACAATTTTCGGACAGAATTACTGTCAAATCGACTATTTCCAACAGGGCCGATCTGATTTCCGATCGATTTTCTGTTTACTTCTCTTGAAAATCAATCAAAAAATCGATCGGAATTCAGATCGGACCTGTTGAAAATAGTCAATCTGACATCTAAAACCGCAAAATTGCTGGAGTGATTTTTCTGTGATTAACGCGGAAAAATCACTGGACACTGCAGCATTTTCGGAGTGATTGCGATTAGCGGTGCTATGCATGCTAATCACAATTGCGAATCGCCGGCAAACCGCTGCATGTAACACATTTGCGGTTAACTGCCATAGTGTTAAAAACCACTAGCGGTTTGCCTTGAGCAAGAATTGCGCGATTCCCGCTCAAGTGGGAACGGACCCTTAATCTGTCAGAAAATTGTATTGTGTGTCCTTAGTATTATACATCAAAGAGTACAGAGCAGTCAGAGACAGATTTAGGCCTGGTGCACACCAAAAACCGCTAGCAGATCCGCAAAACGCTAGCGGTTTTTGAAACGCGTTTTCTTATTTTTATGAAGCGTTTCAGCTAGCGTTTTTGGTGTAGTAGATTTCATATATTGTTACAGTAAAGCTGTTACTGAACAGCTTCTGTAACAAAAACGCCTGGAAAACCGCTCTGAACTGGCGTTTTTCAGAGCAGTTTGCGTTTTTCCTATACTTAACATTGAGGCAGAAATGCCTCCGAAATCCAAAAAATGCCTCAGACCAGGAGTATGCGTTTCTGCAAAACGCCTACCGCTCTGCTGTGCACCAGCCCATTGAAATACATTACCCTAGCGTATCCGCAGCCGCAATCGGCTGTAAAAACGCGAGAAAACGCGCTCGGTGTGCACTAGGCCTGATATAAGATTTATACTGCAGGGAAGTTGAAAGGGTCGTTAGTTCTGCTTGTTTTATAGTTTAAAATACAGAGGGTGGCTTGTAATTGCAAATATGAGAGAATGATGCAATGTTATAGAAAAAAAAAAAAAAAAAGAAGAAGAAGCTGTATATCTGAAAATAAAAAAATGAGACTGTTTTCTTTGCTACTAATGTTCTATTAATCATTTCAGCCCACGGGGATTTTTCACCTTATGCATCTGAGCAATTTTCACCTCGCATTCATTCGCCAATAACTTTATCACTACTTATCACAATGAATTGATCTATATCTTGTTTTTTCCGCCACCAATTAGGATTTCTTTGGGTGGTACATTTTGCTAAGAATTATTTTTTTCGAAATGCATTTTCACAGGAATATTAAGAAAAAAATTGAAAAAATTCATTATTTCTCAGTTTGCAGCTATTATAGCTTTAAAATAATACACGCTACCTTAATAAAAAACCTATGTATTTTATCTGCCCATTTATCTCATTTATGACACCGTTTAAATTATGTCCCTATCACAATGTATGGTGCCAATATTTTATTTGGAAATAAAGGTGCATTTTTTTCAGTTTTGCGTCCATCACTATTTACAAGCTTATAATTTAAAAAATGTTCATAATATACCCTTTTCAAATGCATATTTAAAAAGTTCACACCCTTAGGTAACTATTTACGTTTTGATTGTTTTTTGTTTTTTAATTGTATTTTTTTTTTCATAACAAATGTTATTTAGGAACCTTTTTTTTTTCCTCAGAAAGACTCTGATAAGAAGACGTCGTTTTTTCTGCTGGGGACTTAGATCGATAAATGGGAACTATGTTCCCATTCATTGAACTTTGTGCTAACAAGGGCGGCACAGGAGCGCGCGGGCGCGCCCGATTGTGCACAGGAGCATGCAGCAGCGCCCAGCAGCTGCCGCCTGGATGTGACAATCACGTCCAGGTGGCAGGAATGGTTAATTATTCGTGCTACACATATAATTCATTATATCATCAGTTTGTTTTTTGCTTCAGTGTCCCTTTAAAGCAATAGTGTGAGGCTTTGTTAACATCGAAAATCGAAATCGCCAGTGATTTTCAATTTTTTGTACTTTTTTTTTCCTCCTCCCGACACTTACCTGCTTGCTTAGATTTTGTGTAAAGCGCTTTTCAAAGCGCTTTTGCTGAGCGATTTGTTTTTTTAATTCCTGACTCAAGTCGGGAAGTGAACTCTTTGACCTGGAAATGAATAAATACAATGTATTTATTCATCATAGTGTAAACACAATCGCCGCACAAAGCGATTTTTCTGAGCGTTTTGCGCTTTTCCTATACCTTCCATTGCGCTTCGCTCAGCGGAAAGCAGACAAAACGTGTTGATATGAATTATCCCATAAGGATTAATTGCACAAGAGATTTTAGGGCGTTTATAGGGCGTTTTTTTAAATCGCCGGCACTTAAAAAAACGCATAATGCCCTGGGTGTGAACAGGGCCCTCAGTGGTGGTGTGCAGCCTTGCCGCATCCAAAGCCCCACTTGCTGTGACGATGGGGGCTCTGCTATATATTTACCAGGGTTCAGAACAGCAATCGAACGATCGATTACGAATGATTCTACGTATGAATGATCGTAAATGATCATTTGGGACCATTAATGGACAAAAATCTCCTAATCAATCTGATCAGATTGATGGGATCAAACTGAAATTCGGATTTACTTCATTAATCTGATCGGTTTGGTTAGGAGATTTTTGTCCATTAATGGTACCAAACGATCATTTATGATAGTTCATATGAAAAATCGTTCGTAATCGATCGTTCAACAAATTGTATCATTAGTAACTACCTTAAGAAGGTTATCACAAGCAATACTGATTCTCCCTGCCACTCCTTCCCACAAATTTTACAGATATCTGCCACCGTGCGTTTCCCAGTGGAACATGACCCGCGCACACCAGATCAGCAGTGCAACTGTGATTCTATTAGCTTCATCTGTAACAACTGTTGCCATGCTGCTGACAGAATTACAAGCACATAACAATTAGGCCCCGTTCACACTGCACGCGTTTCCAGCCGCGTTTTGGAAACGCGTGCAGGTGGCCGACACGCACGACATCAGACATTGCATAGAGTGCAATGTCTCATGTTCACACTGCATGCGTTCCGGACCTGTGCGGTCCGGGAACGCATGCTGCACGCATTTTTTGTAAAAACGCGTGGCTGTCCCATTCACTTTTCAGTGATGGGATCAGCCACGCAACGCACACAAATGCGGATGGCGTGCGTTCGCATGCGTTGCGTTCCGCATGCGTGGCCATCCACGTTTGTGATGTGAACTTAATATCTCAAAAGCAGAGTTCATACTTTACTTTTTTATACTTTGGAGCATGGAGAAGCAGCTAAACAATTTTTCTGAATTGTTTATTAAAAAAATATTAAGATTAGTGCATAAATATTAACTTAAAAAAGTATTTTTTGGGGGGATTTTTAAAGGATCTTTGTAGAATGGGGACAATTTATAATCATTGACTAGTTTCTATTGCTGTTCCGTTTTCTTGTCACTGGAACTGCTTGTTTTGTTTTTTTAATTAACTTGGCTGGCGCTAGTGACATCACTTCCAACTGCATTGACAGTGTTATTCAGGGGCATGCCGTAATCCGGTGGGCACCCCAACAAAACTCCACTGACCGGGCACCCCTGCTTGACCTCCCTCCCAGGGCTGGATTTGCATTTTCCAGCACCAAGGGCCAATGACCCATAGCCTTGCTGCACTCTCAGGCAAGAAGCATCTGTCTTTTATACAAGAACACTACTTTTCAAGCCCAGCCATCCAGGCAATAATAAAATGCATAATATAAGAATGATTTCTGTACAATACAGTGGTTTGCAAAAGTATTCGGCCCCCTTGAAGTTTTCCACATTTTGTCACATTACTGCCACAAACATGAATCAATGTTATTGGAATTCCACGTGAAAGACCAATACAAAGTGGTGTACATGTGAGAAGTGGAACGAAAATCATACATGATTCCAAACATTTTTTACAAATAAATAACTGCAAAGTGGTGTGTGCGTAATTATTTAGCCCCCTTTGGTCTGAGTGCAGTCAGTTGCCTATAGACATTGCCTGATGAGTGCTAATGACTAAATAGAGTGCACCCACTGGCGTAACAATAGGGGATGCGACCCCTGCTGCCGCAGGTGCACTCAGGGGCATACCTAGAAATCCCTGGGCCCCCCTGCAAAAAAAAAAAAATCCGGGCACCCCCCCCCCCCCCCCCCCACTTCACTAGGGCCTGCTCAGGGACTTTTGTGGGGTAGGAGGGGTCGCATCATAAGAGGAGAGCTGTGGCCGCAGATCACTCCCTCACCTCGGGTTCTCCTCTCAGCGCTCCCCCTCCTGCAATCATTGGTGGCAGTAGCGGCTGCGGCAGGCTGAACACATTACTTCCAATCTCTAAGAGCAACTTCTTGTTTACACAGGAAGTTGCATGAAGCGAGATCGGAAGACCTCCGGCGAGAAGGAAGTAATGTGTTCAGCCTGCCGCAGCCGCTACTGCCACCAATGATTGCAGGAGGGGGAGCGCTGAGAGGAGAACCCGAGGTGAGGGAGGCGGGAGTGATCTGCGGCCACAGCTCTCCTCTTATGATGCGACCCCTCCTACCCCACAAAAGTCCCTGAGCGGGCCCTAGTGAAGTGGGGGGAGGGGGCCGGATTTTTTTTTTTTTGCAGGGGGGCCCGGGGATTTCTAGGTATGCCCCTGAGTGCATCTGTGTGTAATCTAATGTCAGTACAAATACAGCTGCTCTGTGAGGGCCTCAGAGGTTGTCTAAGAGAATATTGGGAGCAACAACACCGTGAAGTCCAAAGAGCACACCAGACTGGTCAGGGATAAAGTTATTGAGACAATTAAAGCAGGCTTAGGCTACAAAAAGATCTCCAAAGCCTTGAACATCCCACGGAGCACTGTTCAAGCGATCATTCAGAAATGGAAGGAGTATGGCACAACTGTACACCTACCAAGACAAGGCCATCCACCTAAACTCACAGGCCGAACAAGGAGAGCGCTGATCAGAAATGCAGTCAAGAGGCCCATGGTGACTCTGGACGAGCTGCAGAGATCTACAGCTCAGGTGGGAGACTCTGTCCATAGGACAACTATTAGTCATGCACTGTACAACGTTGGCCTTTATGGAAGAGTGGCAAGAAGAAAGCCATTGTTAACAGAAAACCATAAGAAGTCCCGTTTGCAGTTTGCCACAAGCCATGTGGGGGGACACAGCAAACATGTGGAAGAAGGTGCTCTGGTCAGATGAGACCAAAATGAAGCTTTTTGGCCAAAATGCAAAAGGCTATGTGTGGCGGAAAACTAACACTGCACATCACTCTGAACACACCATCCCCACTGTCAAATATGGTGGTGGAAGCATCATGCTCTTGGGGTGCTTTGGTTCAGCAGGGAAAGGGAAGCTGGTCAGAGTTGATGGGAGGATGGAGCCAAATACAGGGCAATCTTGGAAGAAAACCTCTTGGATACTGCAAAAGACTTGAGACTGTGGCGGAGGTTCACCTTCCAGCAGAACAACGACCCTAAACATAAAGCCAGGGCAACAATGGAATGGTTTAAAACAAAACATATCTATGTGTTAGAATGGCCCAGTCAAAGTCCAGATCTAAATCCAATCGAGAATCTGCGGCAAGATCTGAAAACTGCTGTTCATAAACACTGTCCATCTAATTTGACTGAGCTGGAGCTGTTTTGCAAAGAAGAATGGGCAAGGATTTCAGTCTCTAGATGTGCAAAGCCGGTAGAGACATACCCTAAAAGACTGGCAGCTGTAATTGCAGGAAAAGGTGGTTCTACAAAGTATTGACTCAGGGGGCCGAATAATTACGCACACACCACTTTGCAGTTATATATATTTTTTTTTTAAATGTTCGGAATCATGTATGATTTTCGTTCCACTTCTCACATGTACACCACTTTGTATTGGTCTTTCACATGGAATTCCAATAAAATTGTTTCATGTTTGTGGCAGTAATGTGACAAAATGTGGAAAAATGGAAGGGGCCGAATACTTTTGCAAACCACTGTAGAAAGTATCAATTCCACACAATCGAGGCCCAAAATTAGGACGCAGGAGAGCTGCGGGAGTTTGGGCGCTACCACCAGCGCTCATACAAATATCCGTTAAAAACGGAAATGTGGGCACCAAAAGTATCCAATAAATAGCAGGCGCTGGGTCTCCCGCTATGGAAACTGCAGCTACTAATATCTTGTATCCATTCACTATCTATCGGATGCCTTCAGTGCCCACATTTCTTTCTACAGACTATATTTGTATGGGTGTATATGGTGGCACCTGATAATTTGTTTTTTTCGTTTTTGTTTTTTTTTGCAGCAGGTTTGCGGCGCAGGAGGTGCAGTTAAGGTTAGACACATGGTAGGGCGGCTAAGGTAAGTCATGCAGGGGAAGGTTTTTTTTTATCTATTTTAGTATTTATATAGCACTGACATATTACGCAGCGCTGTACAGAGTATATTGTCTTGTCACCATCTGTCCCTCAGCGGGGCTCACAATCTAATCCCTATAGGTGATTAACGTTGGGCATCTGAGGGGCAGGGGTTAGGGTTATGCATCAGCGGGGAAAAGGGGGAGGGGTAGGGTTAGGCATGGTGGGAGGGGATGCTTAGGGTTAGGCATTGGTAGAGGGAGAGTTCTGTGTGAGAATAGGATTAGATAGTAAAATATCTGTATCATTAACCAATATTTTACTATGGTAATTTCCATTCATATTAGTAGAATGTTGGTAAATGTACCAATATTCTACAAGCCGATATTTCAGCCACCCAAATTTCTTGGCACCCTTTTTGCATGTAACCCCTACAATATGTGGCAGAAGTCCGAACCTCAGCTGAATGGGTTTCTTTTTTCATGCTAGGTTGAATCGGTGCAGAGTGTCTTGGGTTTGCCCTTGGACTCCTTCCAATCTGAGCATGACAGGAACTTGGACATACTTCAGAGGGCATTCGTACAACATATCCAAAAACCACAGCAGCTGGCCCATCCCAGACTGGAGGAAATGGCTCCGCTCCAAGTCACTTCCTGCTAGCAGAAGCGTTCACCGTCTTGTCCAACTCCAAGCCAGAAGTCCTGCAGAGAAACTTGCAGGCCTACGTATATAGCCGTGCTAGCAATGTGGAACGTCCTTCGGTATCTGCAGTCTAGCATGTACGTTGGTGAAAGCGAGGTTTGCATTCTCAATGAGACCTTACTGAATAATGAAAATGCCTGTGTTGTTACATTAGCATACTTCCCAACTTTTTGAGATGAGAAAAAGGAACACTTTAAAGAGGAACTTCAGCCTAAACAAACATACTGTCATTAAGTTACATTAGTTATGTTAATTAAAATAGATAGGTAATATAATCTCTTATCCACACTGTTTTAAAAGAACAGGCAAATGTTTGATTTCATGATGGCAGCCATCTTTTTGGTTGAAAGGAGGTGACAGGGAGCATGAGACAGTTCCAACTGTCCTGTGTCCTGAGCACCTCTCCCAGTTGCTAGGCAACGTGAATAACAACATAGGAAATCCCATCATGCTCTGCACAGCATCAGGGAAAAAAAGCCCAGGCTTTTTTTCTTTGATGGGAGGAGCTTAGCTAAAAATGCAGCTAAAAATGATGCTTTGGTAAGAAAAACAAAGTTCTGATGCTGTGAAACTGTTAAAGAAACACCAAGCCTTTTCAGTTCTGCTGAGTAGATTTTTAGTCCGGAGGTTCACTTTAAGCCACACCCCTGCAAACCCCCCTAATCATGCCCCTGACACACCCCTAGTCCCGCATACTACAAAGATTTCATAAGAAAAATATGTTGTTTTATAATTCAGACCACACTGGTCCTTTCTATCCCGCTTCATTTTCCTTCCTATTAACATTTTAAAATTAGTAATTTATCAATTTAAAGGATGGGAATAAAGTTTAGAGTCAATCAAGCACATTTTTTAGTAGAGAAATAGAGAAATATATTTACATCGAAAGAGGGACAAGTGAGGAGGACAGAGGGACAGTTGGGAGTTATGCATTAGGCTGCATTGGCTTTAATTCACTAAGGCCTATATCAGGGGTCTCAAACTCGCGGCCTGCGGGCCATTTGCGGCCCTCGATACAATATTTTGTGGCCCTCGCCAGCAAAAGCTTCCTTATAGTTCGCTTCAGTGCTCCCAAGTAATCCGCCGCATCCCAGCCGCTAAACAAGGGCTGAAGAGCCCCCAAATCACCCGGGGGGCAATCTGCCGGCATTTCTTGGAAGGGGCAGGGCTTTCAGCTTCAGCTCTGCCCCTCCTGACGTCAATCGCCGCATGGATCGCAGCCTCTCCCCGCCCCTCTCTGTGAAGGAAGAGTGAGAGGGGCGGGCAGAGGCGGCGATGCACCGCGATTGTGAAATTCCTTATGCGGCCCAGCCTCATCCTGACTTTGCCTCCTGCGGCCCCCAGGTAAATTGAGTTTGAGACCCCTGGCCTATATGGTAAAAAAAAAAAAAAAAAAATGGTCAGTAAAATACCGCATTCTTGTTTTTACAAATTCACTAAGATTTTTCCACATGCAGTAGTCATAGTTATTTCCTTCTGTTTTAAGTAGGCAAATTTCACCAAGCATTGATTATTAATAGAACTTTTCGGTCTCTTTTATCCCCCTATACATTCCTAGTGGTTTGGGTCACCCTGAGCTGCTTGGTTACTCTGTTGTACTGGTCCAAGCCCTATCTCATACAGCCATATCAATCCCTGCTATGTACTGATGGGGACCAAAAGCCCGAAACAAGCTGTGTACATGTGGGGTTGGTGTGGCTGTGTAATATTTAACCTCATTAGCGGTATGCCCAACACTGTGTCGGGCATACCGCTCGCTCTCCTCGGTGGTCCCCCAGGACTAATTTAACTGTTTGCCTGGCTGTAAAAGCTTTAGCTAGCACTAGGCTAGCTAGTAGTATATGTAGCCATCACCCCCCATCACCTGATCCAGCCAGTTAATACATTACCCAGCCTGGCTCCAGCGATTGGCGCAGCCTCCCCGGTCAGCTTCTCTATAGGGAGGATCAAACATTAGTGTTGTCCGGATCATGAACGATTCGGATCTTTGATCCGAATCTATTTTGTGAGTCGAATCATCCGAATCATCAAAATGAGTGATTCGGATCGAAAAAGGGGCGGGGCAAGGAGCGACATGCCCCCTCTCAGCGGGCAGCGGGGTCTTGGAAGCACAGCAGGGATGGATCGCTGAGTTGGAGGGGAGCCAGCCTTGCAGCCAAAGGTAGATCAGAGAGAGGGGACATGGGTGCCACTGCCAGATATGTGTAGAGCACACATACTGGCTGCAATGTGCTGCCCATCAGGGGCGGACATACGGCCGTGCAGGCCGTGCCGCCGCACGAGGGCCCCTGAAGTTCCGTTTTCTTCAGGGGCCCATTAAGTATTTTTTTTTTTTTTTTTATATATTTTTTTTTTTAATTATTTTATTCCCGGGGGGCCCCCCGACTCCTATCCTCCCTCCCTCCCTCACCTCGGGGGGCCCCCTCCCGATATGCGCGGCGGGAGAGCGAGCGAGCGGCAAATGCAGGAAGGGCTCTCCAGGCATCCGCTAGAGGCCCAGCCGCTTGGTCTCCAATATGTCTCCAGTTGGAGACATATTGGAGACTCAGCGGCTGGGCCTCTAGCGGATGCCTGGAGAGCCCTGAAGACTTCCTGCATTTGCCGCTCGCTCTCCCGCCGCGCATATCGGGAGGGGGCCCCCTGAGGTGAGGAAGGAAGGGAGGGAGGAAGGATAGGAGTCGGGCCCCCCACCCGGATAGCTACCCACCCGGCTACCTAACCACCTACCCACCCGGCTACCTACCTACCCACCCACCAGGCTTCCTACCTACCCACCCGACTACCTAACCACCCACCAGGCTTCCTACCTACCTACCCACCCGGCTACCTACCCACCCACCAGGCTTCCTACCTAACCACCCACCCAACTACCTAACCACCCACCCGGCTACCTACCCACCCGGCTACCTACCCACCCACCAGGCTTCCTACCTAACCACCCACCCGGCTACCTACCCACCCGGCTACCTACCCACCCGGCTACCTACCTACCTACCCGGCTACCTACCTAACCACCCACCCGGCTACCTACCTAACCACCCACCCGGCTACCTACCTAACCACCCACCCGGCTACCTACCGGGCTAGTTACCAACCCACCCACCAGGCTACCTACCCACCCACCCGGCTACCCGGCTACCTACCTAACCACCCACCCGGCTACCTACCTAACCACCCACCTGGCTACCTACCTAACCACCCACCCGGCTACCTACCGGGCTAGTTACCAACCCACCCACCAGGCTACCTACCCACCCACCAGGCTACCTACCTACCCACCCACCAGGCTACCTACCCACCCACCAGGCTTCCTACCTACCCACCCGGCTACCTACCTACCCACCAGGCTACCTACCCACCCACCAGGCTACCTACCTACCCACCCACCAGGCTACCTACCCACCCACCAGGCTTCCTACCTACCCACCCGGCTACCTACCTACCCACCCGGCTGCCTACCCACCCACCAGGCTTCCTACCTACCCACCCGGCTACCTACCTAACCACCCACCCGGCTACCTACCTACCCACCCACCCGGCTACCCACCCACCAGGCTTCCTACCTAACCACCCACCCGGCTACCTACCTAACCACCCACCCGGCTACCTACCGGGCTAGTTACCAACCCACCCACCAGGCTACCTACCCACCCACCCGGCTACCCACGCACCCACCAGGCTACCTACCTACCCACCCACCGGGCTACCTACCTACCTACCGGGCTAGTTACCCACCCACCCACCAGGCTACCTACCCACCCGGCTACCTACCCACCCACCCACCAGGCTACCTACCCACCCACCCACCAGGCTACCAACCCACCCACTCACCCACCCACCCACCAGGCTACCAACCCACCCACCCACTCACCCACCCACTAGGCTACCTATCCACCCAACCACCCATGGGAGCTGCGCGCCGGATGGAGGCTGGGACAGGAGGTCTGCTGCTGCAGGTGAGTAAATGTTTTTGTTTTATTTATATTAGCAGGTGTATGTTCTGGGCAGGTCTGCCACATGATTGCATGTATTTTCTTCGCAAATCTGCCGACATGATTGCATGTATTTTCTGGGCATATCTGCCGACATGATTGCACGTATTTTCTGGGCATATCTGCCGACTTGTTTGCACGTATTTTCTGGGCATATCTGCCGACTTGATTGCATGTATTTTCTGGGCATATCTGCCGACTTGATTGCACGTATTTTCTGGGCATATCTGCCGACTTGATTGCACGTATTTTCTGGGCATATCTGCCGACTTGATTGCACATATTTTCTGGGCATATCTGCCGACATGATTGCACGTATTTTCTGGGCATATCTGCCGACATGATTGCACGTATTTTCTGGGCATATATGTGTATTTTCTTGAGAAAACCTGCACAATTATGTGAATTTTCTGGGGAAAGGGTCACCAAAACTTGGGCCCACTGTCTTTGCGTTGCACTTTTCAAGGGAACCTGAGGTGAGAATAATATTGAGGCTGCCATATTTCTCTCCTTTTAAGCAATACCAGTTGCCTGGCTGCCGTGCTGGTCCTCTGCCTCTTATTCTTTCAACCATAGACCCTGAACAAGCATGCAGCAGGTCAGGGGTTTCTGACAATATTGTCAGAACTGAGAAGATTAGCTGCATGCTTGTTGCTGGTGTAATTCAGTTTATTACTGCAGCCAAATAGATCAGCAGGGCCGCCAGGCAACTAGTATTGTTTAAAAGGAAATAAACCCTCACCCCGGGTTCGCTTTAAGTTACAGTTAGCTCCGCCCTCATCCGGTCATTGCCACGCCCATTTTTTTGCCGCAGCGCTACGCGCCGCAGGTTCTATCCACTAATTTGTGCCGCGGCGCGCTTCGCGCGCCGCAGGTTGTAGCCACGCCCATATTTTGCCGCGGCGCGCTACGCGCGCCGCAGGTCATGGGGGGCCTATAATTACAATTTTGCACAGGGGCCCACTGCTGGCTGTGTCCGCCACTGCTGCCCATTATAGGCTGTCTGTTCCATAGTGCTGCACAGTGATCACATTGGAAACTTTTGGCTCAGCTCAGCACAGCTCAGTAACTTTGCAGGCACTGTGATTGAAAGGCAATATGATCCTCCTGCACTCGGCACTAAACAGCTGCACTTATCTTCTGGGAATGCTTTCTTTCACTGCGACGTTTGCTTTCAAAGTACACAGATGAGCATATAGGTGAAATGTATGTAAAGCATATGATTGCAGCATGGGGGTATTGTGTGCAAACATTTCTGCTCTCTGCTCGTCCCTCCTCCCTTCTCTATCCACTCCCTGCCCTCTGTCCATCTTCTCCCCTTCTCTCTGGCGTCCATCTGAAAATGGCGCCTGAGAATAATGGCGCACAGTGTTGCCGCTAATCCGTTTGCCGCTTATCGCTATTTAACGTTAAAGCCTTATTGTTATTTAGCGTTAATGCCTTATCGTTATTTAGCGTTAACACACAGAACCCTCTCTGTACCTATCCCTAACCCATAAACCCTCCCTGGTGGTGCCTAACCATAACCACCCCCCTGGTGGTGCCTAACCCTAACCACCCCCCTGGTGGTGTATATTGTACTGTAACTATACCTAACCCTACTCTCACACAGAACCCTCCCTGTACCTATCCCTAACCCTAAGACCCTCCTGGTGGTGGCTAACCCTAACCACCCCCCTGGTGGTGCCTAACTCTAACCACCTCCCTGGTGGTGCCTAACCCTATGACCCCCCCCCCAGTGGTGCCTAACCCTAACCTTGACAGTGTTACATTAAATGCATTCACCGTTTTGCAGTTAAATAACATCTGCAGTTTGGCTTATGTAGGGTGCTATTGATAAATAACGTTAGTGTGTGCCACTATTGATAAATAACGTTAGTGTGTGCCACTATTGATAAATAACGTTAGTGTGTGCCACTATTGATAAATAACGTTAGTGTGTGCCGTTTTTCTTCTTTTTTCCCTGTGCGCCATTATTATGCAGTACTAACGATAAATAGCGATAAGCGTATCTTTTTAATGCGGCGCCATTTTTATGCATAGGCGCTGTGCGCCATTATTCACTGATACTTGTGTCCACCCCCCTCCCCTTCTCCTGTCCACAGCAGGGAAAGACCTGTCCTGCTAGTCATCTCACCCCGAACGCTTCGGTAGTAAAATGATCCGAGATTCGGATCAAAGATCCGGATCTCTTCAATGATCCGATTCGAATCATCCGGATCATTGAAAAGATCCGAACTTCCCATCTCTATCAAACATGACGTCATAAGGTCATGTGCAGACCTGATCCTCCCCATAGAGGGGAGCTGTGCGGTGAGGCTGCGCCAAACGCTGGAGCCAGGCTGGGTAATGTATTTATTGGCTGGATCAGGTGATGGAGGGTGATGGCTACATATACTAGCTAGCCTAGTGCTAGATAAAGGTTTTACAGCAGGCAAACAGTTACATTAGTCCCAGGGACTCTAAAGCTGCGAAACCACCTGAGCGGCGTAATGCTCAGGAGGTTAAAGTTATAGGCTTGCTATACTCCAGCGGTTATGGATGCTTGCCTGGCTTACAGGGATGAAAAGAGATAATTTGCATATTCAGTAGCAGTGCATTGTGGGTATCCACAAATGTTCACTTATAGCTGAATTATTGCAAATTTCCATCTGTTTTAAGAAGGCAAATTACACCAAGCATTGCTTATTAGTAGGAGGGTTTTTCGGTTTCTTTTATCCCCCTATACATTCCTAGTGGTTTGGGTCACCCCAAGCTGCTTGGTAACTCTGTAATTTACTGAAAAGCGGCATGACAATTCACTAAAGGTGCGTACACACCCACTACAGAAGCAAACGACAGGTCCGTCGGCACCTCCCACTGGGCGGACTTTCAGCAGACTGTAGTGCGTGTGTACGCAATGTCGGCAGACTGATAAGGCTGTTCCTGAACGATCCACCCGCCGGATCTACCAGCCTTATCAGTCTGCCGACAGTGCGTACACACGCACTACAGTCTGCTGAAAGTCCGCCCAGCGGGAGGTGCCGACGGACCCGTCGTTGGCTGCTGTAGTGGGTGTGTACGCACCTTAAGACTTGGTTTTACAGGGGCATAGCAATAGCCATAGCAGCTGCTATGGTGCCCTGGAGCAGAGGGTGCCCAGGTGGTACTCAGTGTATTCACTTCCTGTGTTCCTCCACCCTCTGACTTTATCTCAGTGCCCATGGACAGTGTGTGCAGTGTTAATTGCATGAGAATGTAAATTGTTCAGTTAACTCATATCCATAGGGTGGGGCAGGTGGCATCGCTTAAGAGTACACTTGAGGGCCCTTTGAAAGTTTTGTTATGGGGCCCCATCATCTCTAGCTATGCCACTGTTTACACAGAAATCTGTACATTTCCGGTCCTGTCAGTTTTCTATCAGTTTTCTATCAGTGTTACCTGACAGGATTGGAACTGTACACCTTTTATGTGTGAATATTACCCATATATATAACTTATACAAAAGTGGCAGGATAGGACTGGACTAGACTGGACCAACAATGTACAGTACATGCCATGGAGCCTCCAGTGCACCTTTCAATGGAGCCTCCAAACCAAAGAGAGATGGTAAAACGTGGGAAGGGTGTGCATGGCAGGGGTGTGACTGGAGGTGTGGGAAGTGTGTAATTGGAGGTGTGGCAATAAGGATTGCAGATGAGGTGGAGGTGTGGCTGGAGGCATGGTGGAGGTGTGACTGGAAGTGTGACAAGGATGTGATGGAGATGTGGCAATAATGTGATTGCAGATGAGGTGAGGGTGTGACTAGATGCATGGCAGGGGTGGGACTGGAGGCGTGACAAGGATGCGATGGAGAAGATGTGGCAATAATGTTATTGCAGATGAGGTGGAGGTTTGGCTGGAGGCGTGGTGGAGGTGTGACTGGAAGTGTGACAAGGATGTGATGGAGATGTGGCAATAATGTGATTGCAGATGAGGTGAGGGTGTGACTAGATGCATGGCAGGGGTGGGACTGGAGGCGTGACAAGGATGCGATGGAGAAGATGTGGCAATAATGTTATTGCAGATGAGGTGGAGGTTTGGCTGGAGGCGTGGTGGAGGTGTGACTGGAGGCGTGACAAGGATGTGACGGAGATGTGGCAATAATGTAATTGCAGATGAGGTGGAGGTGTGGCTGGAGGAATGGTGGAGGTGTGGCTGGAGGCATGGTGGAGGTGTGACTGGAGGTGTGACAAGGATGTGATGGAGATGTGGCAATAATGTTATTGCAGATGAGGTGGGGGTGTTGCTGGAGGTGTGACTGGAGGTGTGACAAGGATGTGGCGGGGGAAGTGTCAGGGGTGTGGCTGTTAGTGTGGTGGAGATGTGAGTAGGGCTGTGGTAGAGGTGTGAATGGAGATGAGGAGGTAGTTAGTTACTGGGGGCGCCCAATAAAAAACTAAAAAGAGGATCAGAATTTAATTTTAGATTCTATGGTTTTTAAAATTTGGAAAAAAATATTTTTCTTTTGCAGAAGCGACCATTACAAAGGTGACATGTCTGATGTTCAGTTCACTTTCTGCTGAAATGTGATCAAGACTTTGATGGTCACTTTCTGGATGTGTTTTGATTTAGGATTGATTGACGACTAAATCCGGAAATAGTGTATGGTGATGTCTGTGGCAGACAAGATGCAAATATTTACATCCGTTCTGCAACGTTCATAATTGTCTGGCCAATGAGTGTTAGTGTATCGCTTACCAAGGCATGCTGGGATTTGTAGTTTATGACAGGGCATGCAGGGATTTGTAGTTTATGACACGGCATGCTGGCATTTGAAGTTTATGATAGGGCATGCTGGGATTTGTAGTTTATGACAGGGCATGCTGGAATTTGTAGTTTATGGCAGGACATGCTGAGATAAGTAGTTTATGGCAGGGCATGCTGGGATTTGTAGTTTATGGCAGGGTGTTCTGGGATTTGTAATTTATAGCAGGGCATGCTGGGATTTGTAGTTTATGACAGGGCATGCTGAGATTTGTAGTTTATGGCAGGGCATGTTGGGATTTGTAGTTTATGACAGGGCATGCTGGGATTTGTAGTTTATGAGAGGAAACGCTGGGATTTGTAGTTTATGACAGTGCATGCTGGGATTTGTAGTTTATTGGTTGCTGTAGATGGCTCTGCAAGTAGCATGTCTTCCCATATTCAGAGCATTGAATAGCTGATGTAAGTGCTGCCGCTTATTCATTATGTGGGCGAGAGGAGCAAGCTGTCTGGCTGCTAGTCTTCTGTGCTAGGATATGTCGTTTATGGCAGGGCATGCTGGGATTTGTAGTTTATGCCAGGGCATGCTAGGATTTGTAGTTTATGACAGGGAATGCTGGGATTTGTAGTTTATGCCAGGGCATGCTAGGATTTGTAGTTTATGCCAGGGCATGCTAGGATTTGTAGTTTATGCCAGGGCATGCTAGGATTTGTAGTTTATGACAGGGAATGCTGGGATTTGTACAGGGGCGTAACTAAGAGCCCCCGGGCCCCCCTGCAGAAATTGTGAGCGGGCCCCCCTCCCCCTAGGGCCCGCTCGTGGCCGATTTGGGGGGCTGGAGGGGTCACACATTGAGGGGAAAGCTATGGCCGCAGTCGGCGGGGAGGGGGGAAGGTCCCCCCCCTCCCTCACCTCGGACTTTCCCCTCTGTGCTTCCCCTCCAGCTTCAATAGTGAAATAAGTGCAGTGGAGCGGAGCGGCGGGCAGCGTAAGGCAAACATACCTTCCGTGCGTCTGGACGCTTCTCGCTCTAGTGACTGACCCGACTTCCTGTTTTATACAGGAAGTCGCGTCAGTCACTAGAGCGAGAAGTGTCGGCGCTGGAACGCACGGAATGTATGTTTGCCTGCCGCTGCCCGCCGCTCCGCTTCACTGCACTTATTTCACTATTGAAGCTGGAGGGGAAGCACAGAGGGGAAAGTCCGAGGTGAGGGAGGGGGGGGACCTTCCCCCCTCCCCGCCGACTGCAGCCATAGCTTTCCCCTCAATGTGTGACCCCTCCAGCCCCCCAAATCGGCCACGAGCGGGCCCTAGGGCCCGCGGGCGCATGGGCTGCATCCCCTATTGTTACGTGCCTGGATTTGTAGTTTATGCCAGGGCATGCTAGGATTTGTAGTTTATGACAGGGAATGATGGGATTTGTAGTTTATGACAGAGCATCAGGGACGGATCTAGACCAAGTTGCGCCTGGGGCAAGGTCAGGTTTTTGCGCCTAAAGGTCAGGTTTTGGCGCCTAAACTGCCATTCATTTTGCCGCCTTTTTAAGAATTCAACAAACTGTGCCTGGGGCAAGAGACCCGCCTGCCCCCCCTAGATCCATCCCTGCAGAGCATGCTGGGATTTGTAGGTTATTGGTTTCTTTAGCATGTCTTCCCATATTCAGAGCATTGAATAGCTGATGTAAGTGCTGCCGCTTACTCATTATGTGGGCGAGTGGAGCAAGCTGTCTGGCTGCTAGTCTCCTGTGGTATTAATTTATGGAAGTAACGTGTGTGGAGGAGGAAGACGAGGATAGCTGTAATCAGCCTGGAATCACCTGTGTGGTGTCTAACGATACATTGTCACAGGCCTGGCAGGAAGTGACTACCGCCATGCCCAAACAAGGCCCCATGGATGGGTGATGGTTACTGGAGAGGTGATTACAAGTCTTCCATTTTGTGTTACAGATTCCCTGTGGCTTCCCCCTTTGTGGGGACTGTAGGGAAAGATGCCGGGACCAGGGAGGAGACAGGAGGGGAGGAAGGAAAGACCAAGCAGAGGAAGGAATGACGGAAGGATGGAAGGAAAGAAGAGAGACGAGGACTGGAGGAGGAGTGGAAGTAAAGGGAATGTAGGGAAGAAAGACATGCAAGACTAAATGTAGGGAATTAGAGGAAGGAAGGATAGATGTATGGAAGAGAGGGAGGATGTAAGGGAGGCATGAGGAAAGGAAGGGGAAGAAAATTATAACAGGGAGAGGGAAGAGAGGGCAGAGGAGGGGAAGAAAAGAGGTTGAGAAGAGTGAAGGAATGAAGAGTGAGGGGGAGGAGCAGTGGAAGGACGCAAATAAATGAAGGAAATATGAAGGGAAGGGGGGAGGGGAATAGGTATAAAGGAACAAGAGAGAGGAAGAGAGACTTGGGGGTGGAGAGCAATAAAGGAAGTGTGTGAGGAAGAAGGGGAGGAGCAGAGGAAGGGAGGAGGAGAGGAAGGAAGAAAGGGTAAAAGGGGACAGGGCGATGCAGGAAGTGTGTGAGGAAGAGGGGGAGGAGCAGAGTAAGGAAGGGAGGGAGGGAGAGAGGAAGAAAAGGTATAAGGGGACAGGGCAATGAAGGAAGTGTGTGAGGAAGAGGGGGAGGAGCAGAGGAAGGGAGGAGGAGAGGAAGGAAGGGTATAAGGGGACAGGGCGATGCAGGAAGTGTGTGAGGAAGAGGGGGAGGAGCAGAGGAAGGAAGGGAGGGAGGGAGAGAGGAAGAAAAGGTATAAGGGGACAGAGGGATGGAAGAGTTGGGGGAATGAAAGAAGAGGGAGAGGTTGAGGAGCAGAGGAAGGGAGGGAGAAAAGATGAGAGGAAGGGAGGGAGGGTATTAAGGAGGAGGGGGGGGGGGAGAAGAGGACAGGAAGGTGGGAAAGGGTGTAAAGGGGAGATAGGCAGGTGAGAAGGGAACATGTCAGGGGGCATAAGTGAATTTAATAAAAGGAAGGAAGTAGAGCAAGAATGGGAGGGGTGTAAGGTGAGGGGAAGGGAGTTAGGGAGAGATGGGATAATGGAAAGGCGGGAGGGAAGGTACCATGTGTGTGTGTGTGTGTGGTTGGGGGGGGGGGGGGGGGGGCTGTGAATGTAATAAAGGGAAGAAAGGAAGTGAGACTATGGAATGGGAGTGGAGGAAAGAAGGTGAATAACTCCAGAGCGGTGGTCACAGCCAGGGCCGGATTTACCATAAGGTACTGTAGGCACGTGCCTACAGGCGCCTGATGATGGAAAGGCGGCTAAGTCCCCTCCTTTTGTGCCTCCCTCCCTCATTTCCTATGCAAAGTCCCGTGCAGAGCCTAAATGAAAGGTCCGGCACCCAGCTCTCGGCATTCCACTGACGAGATTCCCCTTCAGCCTAAGACACTAGTAGCTACCACTTAATACTGAGGGTAACTCTGGCTACCTAATGCTATGGCACACGTGTAACCGCCTATAAAGGGCAAAGGAAATAAAGGAGAAGTGACAGATGGGCCAGCCAGCACACTTGCACCGCAGCTTGGTGGGGGTTTGCAGGTTAATGGAGGGCAACGTCTAAGGTACCAGGATATCTGTGCCTATAGGCTCCTGTGATGTAAATCCGGGCCTGGTCACAGCCCATCAGACTCACAGCATAAGCTGTGTAATATTTCTCTGAGCATTAGTTTCCTGGAAGATGGAGACATGAGTTGTCTCAAGGAGGACCACCAGCCGAGCCCCCCTCCCTGGCCTGTGTCAGGGGATGTTTGTCTGAAGGGCGCTGAGAGTAAACAAGTCTTTTCTGCAGGAAATCAGAGTAAGGAGGAAGGAGCAGGCAGAGATTTATCACCTGTTGTTCAGCCTGGAAGATGAAGGCGTGAATCTCGCCTGGGCCGGTGTAGCCTCATCTGTCAGCCGCCACGATAAGGATGTTCTCTTGGCTACGAGAGGCGTCAGTGGCGTGAATTGTGGAAGTCGTGGTGTGTCTGTCCTCTCTTAACCCGGCGGAAGGGGGAAGCGGCGTAGAGCCGCCGGACGGTCACTGAGATGCCGCAGTTCAGTGACTGAAGAGTCCATTCATACATCTGGCAATGATTGGCAGATTTGACCAAAAGACAAATCTCTCTCTGGTTGAATCTGATTAGAGAGAGATCTGTCAGCTGCCCATACACCGCATGGGTTTCATCTTGATATCGATCAGGAATAAGCCTTGTGATGTCACATCCGTCCGCCTCGCCGGCCCAACGCTGTCCCCGCTAATGTCAAACGTGTCCCTTCCCCCGATCCACTATACTTTACCTGTCCGTGTCCGCCACTAGCTACAGGCTCCGTCCCCCGTCCATATACTTACCCCACATGGTCGATGGAGTATTGTGGATGCACGTGTACTTCCGATCATTTTTCTGATTGATGTTCCGAGCACTTCTATACAACATTGATCAGAATAACGATCAGAAATCAGATTGGGCCACTGCAGCTTTACAGCTTTAAGGCCTTGCTGCAGGGCTGCACAACTCAGCACACACGTGATCCCCCCCCCCCCCCCCCCCCATTTTTCTGGGCTGTGATCGCTCCCCCAGTGTTTTTTTTTTTAAATAAATATTTATTTTTGTTTTACCACTTTGTCCTCCTTGACTTATAAAAACGGCAAGGAGGACATGCGCGCTCCCGCGGCCGATCGCGCGCGTGCACGCGCACTCCCGGCCGCGGATTCGGTAGCCCAGGAATCAATGAATCGGGCTATGGTGCCCGATCACTGATTCCTCTCCCCCGCAGAAAAAGCAACAGCTTCTCTCGGAAGCTTCACTTCTTCTGATTCTATGTCCCTCTAAGCGTACATTGTACGCTTAGAGTGACGTCATGTAAACAAACTCAAGGTTGCCATCTTGTGGCCAAAGAGTAAATTTACATTTAAAAGTAAAAAAAAATTACACTACACAAATTATTCCCTAAATAAAACACTATTTAAATCCCACCCTCCCAAAAATACCCACATAAATTGTTTAATAAAAAAAAAAAAAAATAAACATTACAATAAAAAAAAACAAAACATGTAAATATTTACCTAAGGGTCTAAACTATTTAAATATCTATGTAAAGATGAAATATTTCTATTTTTTTTTATAAGCTTGTAAATAGTGATGGATGCAAAACGGAAAAAAATGCTCTTTTATTTCCAAATAAAATATTGTCGCTATACATTGTGATAGGGACATAATTTAAACGGTGACATAACCGGGACAAATGAGCAATTACAATACGTGGGTTTTAATTATGGAGGCATGTATTATTTTAAAACTATTATGGCCGAAAACTAAGAAATATTGATTTTTTCAGTTTTTTTCTTATTCTTACTGTTAAAACGCATTTACAGTAAGGTAGCTTAGCAAAATGTACCCCCCAAAGAAAGCCTAATTGGTGGCGGAAAAAACAAGATATAGATCAGTTCATTGTGATAAGTAGTGATAAAGTTATAGGTCGAATGAATAGGAGGTGAACATTGCTCGGATGCATAAAGTGAAAACGACCGAGGGCTTAAGTGGTTAAACAGCCTATGACAGCGGATCGCTTCACTGCCTCCAGAGAGGACAGCCGTGTCACACGTGTGCGAAAATTTGCGACTGCGCATGAAAATTTGCGATTGCGCGCAAAAACGCTAGTGCGGCCGTGCTGTGAGTACGGTTTAGTGAATCAAGCCCCTTGTATTTATTCATTTCCGGGTCAAAGAGTTCACTTCCTGACTGACGTCAGGAAGTGAAAAAACGAATCGCTCAGCAAAAGAGATTAGAAAAGTGCTTACAAAAGCGATTTCCTAAGCGCAAAGTGCAGGGAAAGGCGCTTGAAAAAAGCTCAATGAATCACTCAGCGCTTGCGATAGTGATTTATAATGTGAACAAAGCCTTACTGACAATATTGTCAGATCTGGCAAGATTATCTTGTATGCTTATTTCTGGTGTTATTCAGACACTACTGCAGCCAAAGAGATCAGCAGGGCTGCCAGGCAACTGGTATTGTTTAAAAGGAAATAAATATACCAGTCTCCATATTCTTTTCACTTCAGTCGTCCTCTAAGTATTTTCTATCCAATACCTGAAATGTCCCCTTGTTACTCAGAGAATTGGCAGAAAGAGAGTGATCTGTGGCTGCCAGCGGGGAAGGAGCTGGTGAAAGTTTCTGATATTTATTATATCCCTCTGAGATAGGCTGCGCCGGGCTGTGTTATATGTAAATGTGATGTTTGTTGCTACTGGAGTCTGTAGACGTGGCTCTTGCAGCGACACTGATAAAATAACTACATAGCTCTATGCTTCTCCCCCGCTGTGTCTTGTCCTCACAGTTAATTATCTAACTATACGCAATTTTACAAGTGCAAAGTCTCCACAGCTCAGAGCTGGCGGTGTTCATCTGTTCCGAGGCTGTGTGCGGCGGCTGACGCAACCACGGAATAAAACCTGTCGGCTAATGTCATCTGAGGAAATCAGTCCTTCACTGCATGGACAACATAAAAGGGAAGCATTGTGTTTATTCATTATACTTTAGTAAACATTTCTTTTTACAGAAATGAATTGTGAAATACAACTGATGAATACTTTGCATTTGCCCCTTGTAGCCGCATACATATGAAATCGGCGCCGGTAGACTTGGGCGCAGGATACAGCCGGTATATGGCTGATCCTGCTTCTGCACAAGTCCGGGTTGTGTTAATTACTATTCCCCCTCCAGGCCGCCATGGATAGCAGGGGAATGATATAATTCTACTTCCAGCAATTGCTGGAGGCCGAATTATTATGTTTTAAAAGTAACTTCATCTCCGTCTTCTGACAGCGCCGAAGTTACTCACTGAGCGCCGCTATAGATGTGATTCCCATTATGCGCCCAAATCTGGGTCCATCTAAAAATGGCGCAGGGAGAAAAATGGCGCACCGTTCTGCCGATAAATGTATCATAAAACGCTATTTACCGAAAATACATTAAAACGGTAAATAGCGTTTTATGCTACATTTATTTCAGCACGGTACGCCATAAAGCATGCAGGGGGCCGCGGGTCGCTAGTATAGGCAGCGGGGGTTGGGGGAGAGAGGCAGCGGACACTGGAGGGCATAGGCAGCGGACGAAGATGTGTGCAATATGCATACATTACCTTGTCCCGGGCCGCCGATCGCTCCTTCCCTCCGCTCCTGCACTTTCTAGTTTGTTTGCTGTAGTCCAGCAGCCGGCCAATCACCATGCGGAGACTGAAACCGCATGGTGATTGGCCGGCTGCAGGACTACAGTAAACGAATGGAGGAAGTGAAGGAGCGGAGGGAAGGAGCGATCGGCGGCCCGGGACAAGGTAATGTATGCATATTGCACACATCTTCGTCCGCTGCCTATGCCCTCCAGTGTCCGCTGCCTCTCTCTTCCCCCCGACCCCTCTGTCCTCAGAAATGTTTAAGCTTTATAACGCTATTTAGCGTTATAAGTGTAAGGCACACTGCCTGCGCCATTTTTTAACACTTATAACGCTAAATAGCGTTATATAATGCAAGTCTATGGGGCGCCCTTCTTATTCCCCTGGCGCTGTGCGCCATTTTTAACTGTCCCGCCAAAATCTAGCAGCACTGAAAAGCACTGCTCCGGCGCAACCAGTAGGGTAGGCTCTAATCAATAATGAAAGCTTTAGGCCTCTTTCACAGTGCGACGTTAAAGTCGCACGTTAGAAAATGTTTTAACGTAGACTAACGCACAGCAACGCACAGTGGGGGAGCGGCAGAGAGTGACAGTCTGCATGTAAACAGCCTGCTATGGAAACACTGCGTGTTGCTAGCATGGCATTTGATTTATGGGGGCAAGCAGAGCGCAGGGGGGCCTGGGGGGAAACAGTATAGCAATAGAGGCTGGGCAGTATATGCAGACCCAGCCTCTGTGTGCTAATAGGATTTTTAAAACCCACCTCGGGTTCTCTTTAAGAAGAACTCCACTTTTCTTTGAAAAAAAAAAACCCCAAAATGTTCCTCACAAAATAATCTTTAAGCATTACAATCGGGGCTGAATTTGCCACTAAGAACTTACAGTATGTACTGTATTCCAAATATCAATCGTTCAGTTCAGAATTGAATAACACATAATGTCTTGGTCAACCAATCATAGACCTGATGCCCAGAGGCATATTTATATCCAGGTCCTTTTACACTGTGGGGGAGCTGAGGAACTACAGGTCAAATTGTGACTTTGATAAAAGGATTGGGATGTATTAAGCAGAAAGCGTCAAGCCTCCAAATTCCCAGATCGTATGCTGATCAGACATCTGTGGAAGGTGCTAGAAAAGTAAGCCCAACCCATAGAGGCCCCTCCTCACAACCTACAGAACTGAAAGGGAACCAAGCGCCACTTTTTTTTCCTGGTTTCTAAAAGCTATAGGAGCTGCCATGTCCCCCCCCCCCTCCCCGTCTAGCTGCCCATTATTTATCCAGGGGAAGGTGTAAAGATAGCATCTGTGACTTCTGTAAACTCTTTGAAGCACAGTGTTTTTTCCCCCCACCTCCCCAGCTGCTGAAAGCTTTTGTTTGCTCTCTGCTAATGTGTGCAATAAAATAATTACATCAGTCCTTGTCTCCCCAAAACTTCTGCTGTGGGTCAGGCCTAGGAAGTAGGTAATAAAACCCTCTGCAAAACGTGTAAATGTAAAAAGAAGCGGTAAAAAGGTTTTTTAATTAATAAGCCACATTGTTGGCATACATATTTAATGTGCTATTGAGATGGCCTGGATGCGTAAAATGGTGCTCTGTTCAATTTAAAGGACTTGCTGTTAATGATATCTTGCTGCCAAATACCAGAGGACACCTTCATAGGTCTTGTCGGATCTATATTTTGCTGGCACAGTGGTGTAGGTTTAGCCATAGCAACCATAGCATCTGCTATGGGGCCCAGCCACCCTACGCCACAGGGGGGGCCCAGGGCTCAGCCCCGTTTCCACAGGAAGGTGGTGGGGGCACAGTGGCTAGTTAACCTATACTGCGGCACCTATTCCTGTCTAATCTATACTTGGGGCACCTATGCCTGACTAACCTATATAGGGGCATCTATACCTAGCTAACCTATACTGGGGGCACCTATGCCTGCCTAACCTATACTGGGGGCAGCTATGCCTAGCCAACCTATATTGGGGACACTTTTACCTTGCTAACCTATACTGGGGGCACCTATGCCTGCCTAACCTATACTGGGGGCAGCTATGCCTAGCCAACCTATATTGGGGACACTTTTACCTTGCTAACCTATACTGGGGGCACCTATGCCTGCCTAACCTATACTGGGGGCACCTATGCCTGACTAACCTATATAGGGGCATCTATACCTAGCTAACCTATACTGGGGGCACCTATGCCTGCCTAACCTATACTGGGGGCAGCTATGCCTAGCCAACCTATATTGGGGACACTTTTACCTTGCTAACCTATACTGGGGGCACCTATTCCTGGCAACCTATACTGGGGGCACCTATGCCTTGCTACCTATATTGGGGGCACCTATTCCTGGCTACCTATATTGGGGGCACCTATGCCTTGCTAACCTATACTGGAGGCACCTATGCATGGCTACCTATACTTTTTTTTTTGGGTGGAGGCAATCAAAATTTTGCTATGGGCCCCCATGATTTCTATCTATGCCCCTGGCACATAATAAAAGCACACAGGTGGTTTTAATGTTTAGATATTCAGGTTCGCCTCAAGTACACGGAAGATGTTTTAAGGGTCAAATACTTACATCCACCAGTGTGCCCAAACTCTGGCAATATTCTTCGTTTCGATGTTTTGCGATTGGCCTGGTTTGATTTAACAATTTTTCTCTTATTCTGGTCACACGGCAGCTATTTTTTCCCTACTTGAGTCTAAGTATGTCAATTGGGTCATCATCTTTTACACATTCCTGACCTTTATTCCTCAGCAGATGTGAAGACATCGAGCACAAACAAAAGGTTCTGCGTTGTTTGTTAAAAATATCCGGGAACAGTCGTGCAGAAGGGCGGCCTTCCTCGTTACGCCTCAACGGAAGACTTCCTGGAAAAGGGGACCGTCATTGTCACCATCTGCCTTCAGCGTTTTTCCCTTTTAAGGGACGCAGTTTTCTTTTCTTGGCGCCTCTGGTTGTTAAATTGCTGTACAGTAACAGAATATTTTTAGCTCTCCCCCCACCATGGATGAGCGATAATTATCTCTGTCAGCGTGCGAGGCTGCAGCCCATACAAACATGTACTTTTCTGGGCCGAACCGACAAGTCAGATGTGAGTCATTATAGTTATCCAGCGAATAACTAAACGTAACAACAGTGTGAAGAAGTTACTAATGGAACTAATGAAACAATAATCGCTCTAATGTCTTGGTGCAATCTTCTACGGACGTGTGAGAAGAGGTACAAGGGCTTTGATTTTTCTATTGACTTCCAAGTTCTTGCTTGAAGGCCCATTTTCCTTTCGTAATGGTTAAAATAATTACAGCGGTAGATGCACCCTTTCCAGGAAATTCTCCTGAGGTCACAGTTCTAGATACAGGGTGGGTGATGTAATAGGGCGCTGTTTACACAATAATATGCTACTTGCCACATGAAATCAGGGGTGCAACAGTCATACTGATAGAATCAGAATCCGGTGGGGTCAAGTCAGGGAGAGGGGTGTGGTTCTCCCCCCCCCCCCCCCTCCTGTTCAATACCAAGTATTTCAAACCATCACTAGACCACTACAAAATCCTGAAACAGGACTATAAATGCTTTTTTGTTTTTGTTTTTTAACCTCCTTAGCGGTAACCCCGTGTGTGACACGGGGTAAGCCGCCGGAGGGTGCCGCTCAGGCCCTGCTGGGCCGATTTACTTAATTTTTTTTTTCCTGGACGCAGCTAGCACTTTGCTAGCTGCGCCAGCACCCCGATCGCCGCCGCCGCGCGCCCGATCGCCGCTATCCGGTGCGGCGCGCAGCCCCCCCCCCCCAGACCCCGAGCGCTGCCTGGCCAATCAGTGCCAGGCAGCGCCGAGGGGTGGATCGGGTCTCCCAATGACGTCCCGACGTCGCTGACGTCGGTGACGTCATTCCGCCCCGTCGCCATGGCGACGGGGGAAGCCCTCCAGGAAATCCCGTTCTTTGAACGGGATTTCCTGATCGCCTATCGCCGGAGGCGATCGGCGGGGCTGGGGGGATGCCGCTGAGCAGCGGCTATCATGTAGCGAGCCCTCGGCTCGCTACATGATTTAAAAAAAAAAATAATTTAAAAAAAACTGCTGCGCTGCCCCCTGGCGGTATTTTTCATACCGCCAAGGGGGTTAAAAAAGCTTTTCTGTTCCTAATCCAACTGCAACAAACACAATTGCTAACTTCCAGCCAGAGCAATATCCTGCCTCTATCTGGCCAGCAGACGCCAGTCAGCCAATCAGGTGCACTGTCATACACCCTTTGCCTGCTGTACCATACCTAGCAGGAATTACATAGATTAGCATTCAGGTGGGAGGCTTCGGTTGGACGCAATCGTGAATTGCGTCGTTTACAGGGACGCCCCGTGTAGGTACATCTCCCACACGGTCCCCTCCCTAACCACTCACCTGTCAACCGCATCCTGGAAGCTGCAAAAAATAAATTTAAAATCACAAACACTGGTCCACATGACAGCCCAGGGGCCCCAGGTCTCTCTCACTCACTGGGGCCCCCAAACCACCATGCGACACCTAGAGGGAAGTGCGGGCAAGCCCTAGACCTCTCACCTCCAGGGAACTCACCCCACCACCTCTAAACTGAATGCCAACTGCAACAAACACAATTGCTAACTTCCAGCCAGAGCAATATCCTGCCTCTATCTGGCCAGCAGACGCCAGTCAGCCAATCAGGTGCACTGTCATACACCCTTTGCCTGCTGTACCATACCTAGCAGGAATTACATAGATTAGCATTCAGGTGGGAGGCTTCGGTTGGACGCAATCGTGAATTGCGTCGTTTACAGGGACGCCCCGTGTAGGCACATCTCCCACACGGTCCCCTCCCTAACCACTCACCTGTCAACCGCATCCTAAAAGCTGCAAACCTGGAGGTGAGAGGTCCAGGGCTTGCCCGCACTTCCCTCTAGGTGTCGCATGGTGGTTTGGGGGCCCCAGTGCAGGGCCGGCGCTACCATTAAGGCAAAGGAGGCAGCTGCCCCAGGGCCCCAGAGCTTGTAGGGGCCCCCAGTGGCTACAAGAGGAAAACATTTTTTTCAAATAGGCCTTATAGTTTTTGAGAAAATCGATTTTAAAGTTTCAAAGGAAAAAAAAAAATACACATTTAAAAACCTGCCGACTTTAATGGTTAATAGCAAATCCACCTTAAATGCTAGAGACCCTAAATTTGCAGGATATGTTAAGGAGATCATTAGGAATAAGAGGAAAAAAACAATTTTTCAAAAAGACCTTATAGTTTTTGAGAAAATCGATTTTAAAGTTTCGAAGGAAAAAAGTATACTTTTAAATGCGGTAAATGTCACTTTTAGAAGCAAACCTAATGGTAGTGTAATTTTACATGCATCAAACGAAAGCGCAATAAATTTCCTGACGGGGTTTCCAGGGGGTCTATACGCAGCCGCAGTGCTTTGGCCAGGGATCGCTATACAGCCGCAATATGGCTGTATGAAGATCCTTGGCATTTTTTCCTATTTTCCGGAAAAAAAAATTTATGTTTAGAGGGTGGGAATTTTTTTTTGAAAAAAAAAATTATGTGGGGTCCCCCCTCCTGAAACTTTTTAACCCCTTGTCCCCCATGCAGGCTGGGATAGCCAGAATATGGAGCTCCGACCGATTGGGACTTCACACCCTGTTATACCAGCTGCAAAAAAGGTCCCCTAATGCCGATTTTTGTTCCGGGGTATATGTTTGGGGGGCCCCCCAGGTTTATTTTGCCCTGGGGCCCCATTGTTGCTTAAACCGGCCCTGCCCCAGTGAGTGAGAGAGACCTGGGGCCCCTGGGCTGTCATGTGGACCAGTGTTTCTGTTCCTAATCCAGCCAGTTGGAAACTATGTTGGAATTTTACCATCCCTTGATGAAATCTGTAGCTGTGTCCAGCCTTTTTGCTAACTTCTTCCCAACCTCTTCTGATGAGTCATGCTGTCTGCTCTCCTCTCTGCTAACTCCCTTTCCAACCCCTCTGATAAGTCATGCTGTCTGCTCTCCTCTCTACTAAATCCCTCCCCATCCCCTCCAATTAGTCATGCTGTCTGCTCTCCTCTCTAACTTTCTCCCCACCACCTCTGATGGGTCATGCTATCTCTTTTTCTCTCTATAACTGCGCCTCCAACCCCTCTGATGGGTCTGCTCTCCTCTCTGCTAACTCCCTTCCCACCCCCTCCGATGAGTCATGCTGTCTGCTCTCCTCTCTGCTAACTCCCTCCCCACCCCCTCCGATGAGTCATGCTGTCCGCTCTCCTCTCTGCTAACTCCCTCTCCACCCCCTCTAATGAGTCATGCTGTCTGCTCTACTCTCTAACTCCCTCCCCACCACCTCTGATGGGTCATGCTATCTCTTCTTTTCTCTATTAACTGCGTCTCCAACCCCTCTGATGGATTAGGCTGTCTGCTCTTCTCTCTGCTGACTCACTCCCCACCCCCTCTGATGAGTGATGCTGTCCGCTCTTCTGTCTGCTAACTCACTCCCCACCCCCTCCGATGAGTCATGCTGTCTGCTCTCCTCTCTGCTAACTCCCTCCCCACCCCCTCCGATGAGTCATGCTGTCTGCTCTCCTCTCTGCTAACTCCCTCCCCACCCCCTCTGATGAGTCATGCTGTCTGCTCTCCTCTCTAACTCCCTCCCCACCCCCTCCGATGAGTCATGCTGTCTGATCTCCTCTCTGCTAACTCCCTCCCCACACCCTCCTTTGAGTCATGCTGTCTGCTCTCCTCTCTGCTAACTCCCTCTCCCCACCCCCTCCGATGAGTCATGCTGTCTGCTCTTTCTCTCAGCTAACTCCCTCCCCATCCCCTCCTATGAGTCATGCTGTCTGTTCTAATAATTTGGAATCATTAGCATCTCATTGACCCTCTCTGTGCAGCGACCTGCAGGGATCCCCGCCTTCTAATGCTGGGCATACACGGCTCGATTTTGACGCTCGATCATTTCGCCGCTCGATTCCACAGTCAATTCTCTTATCTTCCGCTCGTTTTTCTTATCTTTTTCCATTCACTGCTATCCGGAATAGAGGGGAAATGATCGGGCGGGAGATCAGACATGTCAGAAATTATTTATCGAGCCAATGGCTCAAAAATGAGCCGTGTATTCCCAGCATTATGGTGACCTGAATAACAGATCTACTCTTTATTTTTATCTTCTGAATATCAGCGTCGGATTTCTGTGATGGCCACCAAGGCCAGGGCCTTAGGCGGCAGCTAGCGAAAGGGCGGCTGGACATGGAAGAGGGATTGCTGCATATGGAAGAAGCGGCTGCAAATGGGAGCAACACATAGAAGAGGGGAGTTGATGCACAAGAGATTTGTATATAACTGAAGGGGGCTGCGGTGCAGGGCCGCTATCAGAGATTTTGGGGCCCCATACTTGGAAGACCTACTACCCCCCCACTCCCCTTTGCCCCCACATGGCAAATCAAAATCTTTGAAGGTCTGAATTCACATTCATGTGTCCGCTTCTCATGCACTCTCATAGCTGCGTATGCTCAGTTTGTTAAGATTATAACCGCGCTTGTGCAGAACGATACCAGCTATGAGAGCATGATGGGCGAGGCCCGCAGCCCGGAACAGTCCATATGCAGTGCCCCGCAACCCCGCAGACTTTACAGGAGCACAACGAATCTGACTAGAAGGGTATTGAAGGAGCTGACAGACTACAGGGGGCTTGAAGGAGCCCAGGTATGGAAAAATAATTTTCTCCCATTTGTCTCGGGTTTACTTTATTCACTAGGAAAAAAGTGATGTGCAATCTTGTGCTAATCAAACCCAGCGTAGGCAATTGGTTAATACAGTAACTAGCAGCTCCTCTACCCTGGCTGTAGGGTATGACCGTGCTAACAAAAAGAAAGAGTAGGAGGAGCGCTCCGTAGTGTATTAAAACTTTTAATATAAAACACGCAATGATTAAAAACACTTACTCAGCAGTAGGGAAAACGGGCATGTCAATCAGTGACCATGGGTGGCAACCTGTTCCTCCTCTGTGGCCAGCAGTGGTGGTTGTCCTGGATGGTGGTGGACAATAGGAGCCTTCCCTCTGGTCGACGTGTGCAGTGACGTCATGACGCGTTTCGGCGTATCCACGCCTTTGTCAAGTGAGTCACTGCTGTGCACACGTAGGTACATATACACAATGGTGACAGGAAATTGGTTGAGTGAACCTTTCTGTAACCATAGCAACCGATGGTTACACTTCTGGTTCACTGGAAGAAAGCTTATAAGAAGTATATATACTTATTCAATAGACAAAAAGGAGTTAACTGGAATCTAAAGCGCATTAGTTACCTTTTTGGGAAGATTTGGGAAGAATTAGGGGTGGATCTTGGTTCCCTGTTTGTGTCACGCAGGGAGACGCTGTATCCATTTGTGCCCGTGTGACGTCAGGTCTATGGGGACCAATCGGGAACCATTGGGCGGGTCGTAAAGTTGCTGAGGCATCTTGCTATGTAATAGTTGTCATAGCAAAGGTGCGGTGTAGTGGACCGATGGGCGGGACTTGCTGCAACTTTTTCGGTGTATAAATGGACAGGCCGCCGTGTGGATATTGCGGCGGCGCTCCTGGGGCGGGACAGTCTCCGCATGACGCCTACGGTGGGCGTACATCCACGCTATGTGGATGACGCTGCGCTCCATTCATGAGATTGGGCTGGAGTGCACAGTGGGGGGCGGGTCTGTGGCGAACGTCACGCTCCAGTCCCACGATTGGACGGGCTGGGGCGCGTTGCTGGGCAACCAAGGTGCGTTCCCATGTGATAACGTGGAAACTAACCTCAGGAAGACAAATCCAGTACGTCACCTTGGTGACCTTAGTGACGTTGTTAAGTTAACTATACAGGACAACCACCACTGCTGGCCACAGAGGAGGAACAGGTTGCCACCTATGGTTACTGATTTGGGTTCTTACCCAAGACATGCCCGTTTTTACTACTGTTGAGTAAATGTTTTTAATCATTGCATGTTTTATATGAAAAATTTTAATACACTGCAGAGCGCTCCTCCTCTTCTTTCTTTTTACTTTATTCACTAACTGACTAAGGCAACTCCTGGATGAGCCTCCCGCACCTCACCACATTCATGGGCAGCCAGAAGGAGAGACACAGACTGCAGCTGGGCCCCAGATTCATCTGGGCCCTATACAGCAGTACCCCTGTGATGCCCTGAAGACGGCGCTGCTGCTGTGCCTGAATGTTACACATGGAAGAGGGGGCTGCACAGGG
Organism: Hyperolius riggenbachi; assembly: GCF_040937935.1. Lineage (NCBI taxonomy): Eukaryota > Metazoa > Chordata > Amphibia > Anura > Hyperoliidae > Hyperolius > Hyperolius riggenbachi. The sequence goes on from NC_090650.1 coordinate 437,100,167, forward strand.
GGCTGTACAAGAAAGATGGCCTGGGGCGAATGAAGTATAAATCCAGTCTTGCTGAATATAAGTAATAAGTATTTCTTTTTGTATGTTTTTTTCCCCACAATAAAACTCTAATAAAGCATTTGATTCCAGAATCCTCATTTAATTACTCTTCATTGCCACTAAAACCATTATCTATAGAAATGATGAGGCTTTTGTGCGGAGCTCCACAATAGTCCACAGGAAATGACAGCGATAAATGCGAAGCCTTAATATTAAAGGATTTCATCTCTCACTTGATTTATCCTATTGTCAGGATTTAAAGCCACAGATACTGTAAGATATTAGGGGACACCTGAAGTGATAGCAATATATGGAGGCTGACATATTTATTTCCTTTTAAACAATGCAAATTGCCTGATGCTTTAAAGAGACTCTGTAACAAAATTTTGAGCCTTATTTCTTCTATCCTATAAGTTCCTATAGCTGTTCTAATGTGCTCTGTCTTGCTGCAGCCTTTCCTAGTTGCACAGTGGCTGTATTATCTCTGTTATATGATCTAATCTTCACTCCTCTGTCGGCTCTGCCAGGCTCAGGCAGTCAGGATGGAATGTGCTGTGCTGCTTGTGATTGGATAGAAGCTATACACACCCTCTCCAGGCCCCCTGCACACTCTGTATGACTCACACACTGAGCTACTCTCAGCCTATCACTTGCTATGTCTTTTGTTTGTAAACACTGCATAAAAACGGCAATTACAAGCCAGGATTGCAGCAGGGAGTGGCAGAAACAGCACAGAGGGGCCCAGGAGGACATAATGAATAGAATAGTATGCTTTTTATTGTAAGAATTTTACAGTACAGATTCTCTTTAAGCCAGAGCCCCTGAACAAGCATGCAGCAGATCAGGTGCTTTGACTGAAGTGTGACTGACTGGATTTGCCTCATGCTGGTTTCAGGTGTGTAATTCAGACACTACTGCCGCCAAAGAGATCAGCAGGACAGCCAGGCAACTGGTATTGTTTAACAGGAAATTCTGTAACTATGGCAACCTCCATGTCTCAGTTCTGTTGTTGTCCTTTAATAATAATAATAATAATAATAATAATAATAAATTATTTACAGGATCGCAAAAATCATAACATTTAAAATACATGTAAACACCTACAACAAAGCAGTACATTTTTCCCAGAGTAAAATGAGCCATAAAATACTTTTCTCCTATTTTGCTGTAACTTACAGTAGATAGTAGAAATCAGACAGAACCAACAGGTTTTGGGCTAGCCCATCTCCTCATGGGGGGTTCTCAGGGTTTTCTTTATTTTCAAAAGCACTGATGCCAGTTTCAGATTGCAGATTGGTGGCACCGCACCGCCAAAAACAGGCCTTTGTACCGCGTACTAACTCGGTAATCTCCTTCTGGCTTATAGCCAAACAGCATAGCTCCCAGCTGTCCCTGTTTTGGAGGGACAGTCCCTCTTTGGGAGCCCTGTTCCTCTATCCCTCTTTCCTCCTCATTTGTCCCTCTTTCAGGACTTTGTCCCTCTTTCTATGTAAAATATATGTATTACTCTACTAAAAAATGTGTTTGATTGACTCTAAACTTTATTCCCATCCTTTAAATTGATATATTACTAATTTAAAAATGTAAATATAGAGGAAAATGAACCAGGATAGAAAGGAACAGTGTGGTCTGAATTTATGGTTTGCACGACTCGGGGTGTGGCGGGGGTGTGATCAGGGGTGTGGCAGGGGCGTGGCTTAAGTGTCCCTCTTTCTCATCTCAAAAAGTTGGGAGGTATGCCAAAAAGGAAGTAAAACTCGCTTGCACTCACTTCCTGTTTCAGAAATACATAAGTGCACAGAATCGTACTGTAAAAATACTCTTCCGGGCATGCTCGCTGCAACGCCACCGCTAACAGTTTTTAAAAATCCCTGCACCGCCATAGACTTACATGACTTCTGGACCGGCGCAGATCGCTGCAGAAGCTACACGGAAGCTCCCTTTTCAGGGAGTGTCTTTATACGGAATAAAGGCCATACTGACAATCCCCCATGAAGAGGTGGACCAGTTGAAAACCTGTTGGTTCTGTCAGATTTCAACTATTTCAGGGGTGTGAAACTCAAATATACAGAGGGCAGAAATGAAAAACTTAGACCAGGTCGTGAGCCAACAGTCATATTTGTTCACAGAGCCGGGACAAGGTCCCCCAGCACCCAAGGCTGAGACACCAAAGTGCGCCCCTCCATCCCTCCCACCCCAGCTGTCACACACTGATTGCTATTAGACTAAGAGGGCCACAGGGCCCCCAACACCTTAATCTCTAGTTATCTGGCTTGTAGTCACTTCCATGTATCTCCTTTTCTTATGTCTTTCTGCTTCATACACAATTAGGAATGACAGCTGAATGAATTCTGCACCCCCTCCTACACTGCGCCCTGAGGCTGGAGCTAGGTGCCCCAGTATAGGTAGTAAGGCATAGGTGCCCCCAGTATAGGTTAGGAAGCTAGGTGCCCCAGTATAGGTAGTAAGGCATAGGTGCCCCCAGTATAGGTTAGCCAGGTAGGTACCCCCTGTATAGGTAGTAAGGCATAGGTGCCCCCAGTATAGGTTAGGAAGGTAGGTGCCCCAGTATAGGTAGTCAGGCATAGTTGCCCCCAGTATAGGTTAGGAAGCTAGGTGCCCCAGTATAGGTAGTCAGGCATAGTTGCCCCCAGTATAGGTTAGGAAGCTAGGTGCCCCAGTATAGGTAGTCAGGCATAGTTGCCCCCAGTATAGGTTAGGAAGGTAGGTGCCCTAGTATAGGTAGTCAGGCATAGGTGCCCCCAGTATAGGTTAGCCAGGTAGATGCCCCCAGTATAGGTTAGCCAGGTACAGTTGCCCCCAGTATAGGTTAGGAAGGTAGGTGCCCCCAGTATAGGTAGTCAGGCATAGGTGCCCCCAGTATAGGTTAGCCAGGTAGGTGCCCCCAGTATAGGTAGTAAGGCATAGGTGCCACCAGTATAGGTTAGGAAGGTAGGTGCCCCAGTATAGGTAGTCAGGCATAGTTGCCCCCAGTATAGGTTAGGAAGGTAGGTGCCCCCAGTATAGGTAGTCAGGCATAGGTGCCCCCAGTATAGGTTAGCCAGGTAGGTACCCCCTGTATAGGTAGTAAGGCATAGGTGCCCCCAGTATAGGTTAGGAAGGTAGGTGCCCCAGTATAGGTAGTCAGGCATAGTTGCCCCCAGTATAGGTTAGGAAGGTAGGTGCCCCCAGTATAGGTAGTCAGGCATAGGTGCCCCCAGTATAGGTTAGCCAGGTAGGTACCCCCTGTATAGGTAGTAAGGCATAGGTGCCCCCAGTATAGGTTAGGAAGGTAGGTGCCCTAGTATAGGTAGTAAGGCATAGGTGCCACAAGTATAGGTTAGCCAGGTAGGTACCCCCTGTATAGGTAGTAAGGCATAGGTGCCCCCAGTATAGGTTAGGAAGGTAGGTGCCCCAGTATAGGTAGTAAGGCATAGGTGCCCCAAGTATAGGTTAGCCAGGTAGGTACCCCCTGTATAGGTAGTAAGGCATAGGTGCCCCCAGTATAGGTTAGCCAGGTAGGTACCCCCTGTATTGGTAGTAAGGCATAGGTGCCCCCAGTATAGGTTAGGAAGGTAGGTGCCCCCAGTATAGGTAGTCAGGCATAGGTGCCCCCAGTATAGGTTAGGAAGGTAGGTGCCCCAGTATAGGTAGTCAGGCATAGGTGCCCCAGTATAGGTTAGCCAGGTAGGTACCCCCTGTATAGGTAGTAAGGCATAGGTGCCCCCAGTAAAGGTTAGCCAGGTAGGTGCCCCCTGTATAGGTAGTAAGGCATAGGTGCCCCCAGTATAGGTTAGGAAGGTAGATGCCCCCAGTATAGGTAGTAAGGCATAGGTGCCCCCAGTATAGGTTAGGAAGGTAGGTGCCCCAGTATAGGTAGTCAGGCATAGTTGCCCCCAGTATAGGTTAGGAAGGTAGGTGCCCCCAGTATAGGTAGTCAGGCATAGGTGCCCCCAGTATAGGTTAGCCAGGTAGGTACCCCCTGTATAGGTAGTAAGGCATAGGTGCCCCCAGTATAGGTTAGCCAGGTAGGTGCCCCCAGTATAGGTTGGCCAACCTGTCCCCCTTTCCTTCCCCGGCCACTGCTCCTTTACCAGCACAGGCATTAGCTGTGACGCGCAGACAGGAGAGCGGTTCCCCTGGTAACGGCGTGTATACACGCCTACCAGGAGGAGCCACGCTCCTGTCTACGCGTCATGGCTGATGCCTGTGCTGCATGCTATGCTGCTGGGCATGTAACAAAGAGGATCAGGGGAGCAGACTGGGGTGCAGGATGGACTGCCGACTCCAAGAGGTAAAGGAGCGGCAGCCTGGGGGAAAGAGACCTCACTTAAGACTAAGAAGATGTCGGTAGGCATAGCCACGCTCTTATCACTTGTACAAGGAGGAAGAGGGCAGAGCAATGACAGGAGCCAGCCACCAGAAGGGCAAGTTAAGAGATAACAGGCAGGAGGGGGCGGAGCCACGAGCGTGGCCGCGGGCCAATTTTTAAAGTGCTGCAAGCAGGGGCGTCGCTAGGATCCTAAGAGATCTGGGGCACTTTTGGGCACTTCAGCCGAAAGATGGGTGTGGCCATACACTGGAATGTGGGTGTGGTCATGAGTGGAGTAAAATTTACATAAATTTAACAGTGGTGTAAGTAGGCCTGACCAGCAAAATGTTGGATGAAGCCCCCTCTCCATTAAAACAAAACAAAAATGCAGCAAATCACATAGAGTTATCCAGCTTCCATGCTGGCTGGTCTGCCTGCTGCCAGTCCACCCATAGCATTCCCTGGCCTTCTAGTGGATCCCCTCCCATGCACCCACAGGCCTCCCATTGAAGCACCACAACTCCCAGCATGCTCCCATAGAAGAACCACAGCTCCCTGCATGCCCCCATAAAGGCACCACAGCACCCAGCATGGCACCACAGCACCCAGCATGGCACCACAGCACCCAGTATGGCACCACAGCACCCAATATGGCACCACAGCACCCAATATGCCCACATAGAGGCACCACAGCACTCAGTATGGCACCACAGCACCCAATATGCCCACATAGAGGCACCACAGCACCCAGCATACCCCCCATTGCTGTGTGCTGTGGTGCTATGGTGCCTCAATGGGGCTTGCTGGATGCTGTGATGCCATGCTGGGTGCTGTGGTGCCCCTGTGGGCATGCTGGGTGCTGTGGTGGCTCTACTCTGCCTGAGGGACATCCAGGGCCCCCCAGAATAGATCTGGGGCACGTGCCACTGATCTTTGGGGCTAGCCACGCCCCTGGCTTCAAGCCAAAATAAACGATAATTCCGATAATTTGTTGTGTAACCGGAGCCGAGACCAGGGAAGGAGCCAGGAGGACGCCGGGGGACCTCGTGGCCTACGGTGGGCTGGAAGAAGCCCCAGGTAAGTGTAAATTCTGTTTTTATAACCTGCTCTGGGTCCCTTTAACTGTAGAATAAAAAGTGCAACAATAAACAATATAACAAATATGTAAAGATATACTTTCTAAATTCAATAAAGTCTCAGCAGAGTTCAAATAAATAGGAAATAAAGAAAAATACATCTGCTCCGATACCTTCTGGGTATGGTTACACCACCTCCACCGAGTGAACCGATGTCCCAGAAGAGAAAAGCTCACCGGCGACACGGACCTTTGCATACTTGAGGTCACAAAACTCATTTTCAGCCGCAGTCTCAGTTGGCAGCCAAGGACTCCATTACGGCCGTAGGAAAACAGAAGGCATCGCACTACGGGAATGTATTTATGGAGAACTCCGTCACCAGCCAGGGTCTCTCCGGTGAGTTAGTGGACTCAATTAATTCCAATATCTCACATTTCATCCTACGTAAGATGCTTCAACACATCAGGATCAATTTAGCTGAGCTGGGCCTGGGCCCGACCTCTGCAGTGACAAGATCGTCATTGTTCTCCATGTGACTCAGAAATCTCATACAAGTCCTCTGCTTCTGCATTGTCCCTCTGGCAAGCTGCTAGGTCACCGTGAAGCTGCTATTTGCTGTCCACATACACGAGGGGACCTCTTTCTGCCTCTCTGGCCCAAGTGCTAGAAGTCAATCCAGTCGGTGGGTTGCTCTCACTCCTGCAAATCAAGGCTTAACCACTTTATCCACAGGTCAGTAGATATACGTCCTCTGTGACTTCATCTAAGCCACAAGTCAGTAGATCTACTGACTTGTACAGAAGCAGTGCTGTGCAGGATTGGGCTTGCTCCTATGCACATTTCTGGCACTATCTGATTGATGCAGCACTAATTGGTGAACGGGAATATATGTTTCCCGAGCTAATGAGATCGATTTTTACTATTAAAAATAATTTTATTTTCTCATTTCATAGTGAAAAATACACTCTGTAGCATTATTTCAGAATCAAATATCTTCACCATAAATTGTGACCGGAACATAATCTAAGTTTTGAGATAAGCGGTAAGAATAGCCAAACAAAAATTGTGTTTTTTATCTACAGTAGCACTTTTTATTTTTAAACTGGAATTGGTAAAACTGAGAAATGTTTTTTCTATTTTTTTCTTTGTTTTCCCATTAAAATTCATAGAAAACAAAATTGTTCGAGGGAAAAAATGGCATACAATGAAAGCCTAGTTTGTCTTGAAAATATATATATATATTTCATTTCTGTGTCATAAGTAGGGATAAAGTTATTTCTGATTAAATAAGGACATAGCTAAACTGTCAAAACTGCTCTGGACCATAAGTGGGAAACCAGGCCGGGATGCGAAGTGGTTAAGATCACCTTGTAACGTTACCACCGGGCACCATTGGTGTAGCTAAAGAGCTACGGGCCCCAGTGTGAGTTTTACGTTGGGCCCTTCAAGCACTCTGTACATAACAATTGATATAGAGCACCAAACCCGCGTACATATAATAGCGCCTCCGCTGCATGGGTTGGGCGCCCAGGAGTTGCTGATAGTAAAAATATTGGTAATTTTAATGACCAATATTTTACTATAGACAGACCCAGCACCAATTCTCACTTGAACCTTCCCCCTAGTGCCGGCTTTCTCAACCAGGATTCCTTGAGTACTCCGCAGGCGTTCCTTGGCATTTTTCCTCACTGTGGAGGTTGGGAGTATTATAGGGAGCACACTATAATAGGGGTACTGTAAAAAGCATTACATTCAGAATTATAATGAGCACATTAATAAAAAGCACTAGAATAAGGAGACATTATAATTAAGGGCACTGTAATAGGGGGTAGTAACCACCTGCCCAATTCAGGGGTTCCTTAAGATCCATAAATTACTTACAGGGGTTCCTTGAGATCCAAAACAATCCTATCTTGCATTGTCCTATCTTCCTTTGTAAACCCCGACAACAACCTAACCTCTCCGTACTCTAACACAGAACCCTCCCCTGGTGGTGCCTAACCCAAAGACCCCCCTGTGGTGTCTAACCCTAAAGCCCCCTTGTGGTGCCTAACCCTAAGACCCCCCCTGGTGGTGCCTAACCCTAAGACCCCCCTGGTGGTGCCTAACCCTATGCCCCCCTGGTGGTGCCTAACCCTAAGACCTCCCCTAGTGGTGCCTAACCCTAAGACCCCCCTGGTGGTGCCAAACCCTAAGACATCTCCTGCAGTGCCTAACCCTAAGACCCCCCTGATGGTGCCTAACCTTAAGACCCCTGGTGGTGCCCAACCCTAAGAAGCCTGATAGTGCCTAACCCTATGCCCCCCAGGTGGTGCCTAACCCTAACACCTCCCCCTAGTGGTGCCTAACCATAAGACCTCCCCTGTGGTGCATAACCCTATGACCCCCCCAGGTGGTTCCCAACAATAAGACCCTCCCAGTGGTGCTATTGCCTAACCCTAAGACCCACCCTGGTGGTGCCTAACCTTAAGACCCCTGGTGGTGCCCAACCCTAAGACCCCTGACAGTGCCTAACCCTATGCCCCCCAGGTGGTGCCTAACCCTAAGACCCCCAATCCCCACTAACAATAATACAATAAATAGCAATTTAATTGCAGCTGCCTGCTAAATGGCGTAACGGCTATCTATATGACAATGAATAATAATTGTGACCATCTTTGGCCACGACTCAGAACAATGCACGACTTTTTCTTATCTTGAAGCGTAGGACAGATTTCAGCGTCCTCAGATAATACAAGGGAATTTCTCACTGTCTTCCTCTTCCACACCTCAATATTCTCCTCAGTCACACTCTCTAAATAAAATCCTCAGCATGCCAGAGCACGAAACAGAAAACTTTATTAAACATTCCCCGATTCCTCTTCCAAACTAACACGCTAGCAGTTCAGTTAGAAAAAGTTAGATAAAAATCCCCTTTTTTTTTTGCACTTATTAAAGTCAATGTTCTGCCCTGAAAAATGCTGATGTGTCAGATTCAAACACTTACAAGGTGGGAAAGAATTATACTGACTACTTCAAAACGTTCCATGTTCACCTTTTAGGTTGTACTGAAGCTAAACGCCGTCCTGCAGAAATTCACTGAGCTGTGAAACTAGCCACTAGCCAGTGCATGACTGGGCTGCCTGCAAGGTCGGATTTATACTTTTACCCCCTTTAGGCCAACTTTCTGGTGCTCACCCCCTCCCCCTAGGGCTGGTTCAAGACTTTTTGCTGCCTGAGGCAAATTTGCGAGGTTGCGTCCCTGTCCCCCCCCCCCCCCCGATTTAGATTGATCACACTGCATCCGACAATTTGCACCATGCTTTACAGCCGCGGTGCAAGCAAAAAAAACAAAACAAAACACCCTCAGTATACATAGGTAGCCAGGTATAGGCTCCCCCATAGTATAGGTAGCCAAGTATAGGTGCCTCAGTATAGGTAGCCAGGCGTAGTTGCCCCCTTCCCCCCAGTATAGGTAGCCAGGCATAGATGGATGCATCATGTATAGGTAGCCAGGCGTAGGTGCATTAAGTATAGGTAGTCAGGCGTAGGTGCATTAAGTATAGGTAGCCAGGCGTAGGTACATTAAGTATAGGTAGCCAGGCATAGGTGCATTAAGTATAGGTAGCCAGGCGTAGGTGCAAGAGTACACTTTGATGCGTCCGTGATGCGTACTATAGTACGCATGCGCTGGTGGAGACCACGTGAGTGGAACACTCCGCATCACGTGTTCCCGCCAGTGACGTCAGCACAGTGCAGTGCATATTAATTAGCCATGTGCCTAATCACTGCGCCTGTGCAAGCAGGCTAACGCGGCAAAGCCGCTCTAACGCCGTAGCATGCTGCACCTTAGATTGACGTGCAGCGTTATAATGTAACGCAACGTGGGCACTGTGAACAGCCCATTGCAGTTATATTGCTGTGCGTTGGTGAGACGTTACAGGCTGCACTAACGTGCGCCTGTAACGTCTCCCTGTCAAAAGCAGCCTTAGTATAGGTAGCCAGGCGTAGGTGCATTAAGTATAGGCAGCCAGGCGTAGGTGCATTAAGTATAGGAAGCCAGGCATAGGTGCATTAAGTAGTGATGCTCAAATACCCCTTTTTAAAATTCGAGTTTGGTCGAATTCGAATAGTAAATTATTCGAGGTCAGTCGAATATTCGAGTCGAATAATTTTTACTATTCGATTCGACCTCGGACTTCGAGCTCACTATTCGAGTCGGTATTCGAGCTCACTATTCGAGCTGACTATTCGAATTGGCCTTAAATAGCTTCCAACACTTGTTTTGAGGGTGAATGATGCAAGAAACATCTTTTTTTCCAAGTAACAACAGCAAGTGATTATGTGGGGATGTTCCTTTAAAAAAAAATGTGGAAAGAGAAGTTGTGTCCTTAATTTTGTTCAGTAGTGTTACTGTATATACTTGTTCTTCTTCTTCTTTATCTTTCTTCTTCTTCTTCTCGATCTTCTTCTTCTATATCTTCTTCTTCTTTTTCTATATTGTCTTCTTCATCATCTTCTTCTTCTTCATCTTCTTCTTCTTCTTCTTCTTCTTCATCTTCTTCTTCTTCATCTTCATCTTCTTCTTCTTCTTCTTCTTCATCTTCTTCATCTTCATCTTCATCTTCTTCTTCTTCTTCTTCTTCTTCTTCTTCTTCTTCTTCTTCTTCTTCTTCTTCTTCATCATCTTCTTCATCTTCTTCATCTTCTTCTTCTTCTTCTTCATCTTCTTCTTCTTCTTCATCTTCTTCTTCTTCATCTTCTTCATCTTCATCTTCTTCTTCTTTTTCATCTTCTTCTTCATCATCTTCTTCATCTTCTTCTTCATCTTCTTCTTCATCTTCATCTTCTCCTTCTCCTTCTTTTTCAATATCGACTTCTTCTTCTTCACGTATTTCTCTTTTCAATTTTTTTTTTAAAGAAATGCAGCTATTTTTGAGCGTAACAAATAGCTGGTGGGCGCACGCATGTTGGAAGCGCCATTGTATGTGCTCCCTGGCAGTGGAAACACAAAGACAGCAGGAGGTAAATTCAGCAGCAGGAGGAGGAGGATGAGTGTGTGGCAGCAGGCAGTTAATGAGGCAGGCAGCTCGCCGTGACATAATAGCCCTGGTACCTAGCGGTGATACCAGGGCTGTAAATAAACACAACAGGAGGTCCCAGACAGCGGTCGTGCAGCCCACATTGTGTCCAATACACAACTGGGACAACACAGTTTTCAACCCGGGCACCTCAGAAAAATTAAACCTTTTTTTTTTTTTTAATGGTTTGTTTGGTTTTGCAACCAATATAGCTATTGTTTGACGTAATAGCTGGTGGCAGAGTGGCAGCAGAAGGTAATTCTGTGTACCCTGGCAGTGGGAAACACAGACAGACAGCAGCAGCAGGAGGAGGAATGGAGGAGTAGGCGAGCAGCTATTGTTTGACGTAATAGCTGGTGGCAGAGTGGCAGCAGAAGGTAAATCATCTGTGTACCCTGGCAGTGGGAAACACAGACAGACAGCAGCAGCAGCAGCAGGAGGAGGTATGGAGGAGCAGTGTGAGTGTGGCAGCAGGTAGGCAGCGTGACATAATAGCCCTGGTACCTAGCGGTGATACCAGGGCTGTAAATAAACACAACAGGAGGTCCCAGACAGCGGTCGTGCAGCCCACATTGTGTCCAATACACAACTGGGACAACACAGTTTTCAACCCGGGCACCTCAGAAAAATTAAACCTTTTTTTTTTTTTTTAATGGTTTGTTTGGTTTTGGTTTTGCAACCAATATAGCTATTGTTTGACGTAATAGCTGGTGGCAGAGTGGCAGCAGAAGGTAATTCTGTGTACCCTGGCAGTGGGAAACACAGACAGACAGCAGCAGCAGGAGGAGGAATGGAGGAGTAGGCGAGCAGCTATTGTTTGACGTAATAGCTGGTGGCAGAGTGGCAGCAGAAGGTAAATCATCTGTGTACCCTGGCAGTGGGAAACACAGACAGACAGCAGCAGCAGCAGCAGGAGGAGGTATGGAGGAGCAGTGTGAGTGTGGCAGCAGGTAGGCAGCGTGACATAATAGCCCTGGTACCTAGTGGTGATACCAGGGCTGTAAATAAACACAACAGGAGGTCCCAGACAGCGGTCGTGCAGCCCACATTGTGTCCAATACACAACTGGGACAACACAGTTTTCAACCCGGGCACCTCAGAAAAATTAAACCTTTTTTTTTTTTTTTAATGGTTTGTTTGGTTTTGGTTTTGCAACCAATATAGCTATTGTTTGACGTAATAGCTGGTGGCAGAGTGGCAGCAGAAGGTAATTCTGTGTACCCTGGCAGTGGGAAACACAGACAGACAGCAGCAGCAGGAGGAGGAATGGAGGAGTAGGCGAGCAGCTATTGTTTGACGTAATAGCTGGTGGCAGAGTGGCAGCAGAAGGTAAATCATCTGTGTACCCTGGCAGTGGGAAACACAGACAGACAGCAGCAGCAGCAGGAGGAGGTATGGAGGAGCAGTGTGAGTGTGGCAGCAGGTAGGCAGCGTGACATAATAGCCCTGGTACCTAGCGGTGATACCAGGGCTGTAAATAAACACAACAGGAGGTCCCAGACAGCGGTCGTGCAGCCCACATTGTGTCCAATACACAACTGGGACAACACAGTTTTCAACCCGGGCACCTCAGAAAAATTAAACCTTTTTTTTTTTTTTAATGGTTTGTTTGGTTTTGGTTTTGCAACCAATATAGCTATTGTTTGACGTAATAGCTGGTGGCAGAGTGGCAGCAGAAGAAGGTAATTCTGTGTACCCTGGCAGTGGGAAACACAGACAGACAGCAGCAGCAGGAGGAGGAATGGAGGAGTAGGTGAGCAGCTATTGTTTGACGTAATAGCTGGTGGCAGAGTGGCAGCAGAAGGTAAATCATCTGTGTACCCTGGCAGTGGGAAACACAGACAGACAGCAGCAGCAGCAGCAGGAGGAGGTATGGAGGAGTAGTGTGAGTGTGGCAGCAGGTAGGCAGCGTGACATAATAGCCCTGGTACCTAGCGGTGATACCAGGGCTGTAAATAAACACAACAGGAGGTCCCAGACAGCGGTCGTGCAGCCCACATTGTGTCCAATACACAACTGGGACAACACAGTTTTCAACCCGGGCACCTCAGAAAAATTAAACCTTTTTTTTTTTTTTATGGTTTTTTGGTTTTTGGTTTTGCAACCAATATAGCTATTGTTTGACGTAATAGCTGGTGGCAGAGTGGCAGCAGAAGAAGGTAATTCTGTGTACCCTGGCAGTGGGAAACACAGACAGACAGCAACAGCAGCAGGAGGAATGGAGGAGTAATGTGAGCAGCTATTGTTTGACGTAATAGCTGGTGGCAGAGTGGCAGCAGAAGGTAAATCATCTGTGTAGTGTACCCTGGCAGTGGGAAACACAGACAGACAGCAGCAGCAGCAGCAGGAGGAGGTATGGAGGAGTAGTGTGAGTGTGGCAGCAGGTAGGCAGCGTGACATAATAGCCCTGGTACCTAGCGGTGATACCAGGGCTGTAAATAAACACAACAGGAGGTCCCAGACAGCGGTCGTGCAGCCCACATTGTGTCCAATACACAACTGGGACAACACAGTTTTCAACCCGGGCACCTCAGAAAAATTAAACCTTTTTTTTTTTTTATGGTTTTTTGGTTTTTGGTTTTGCAACCAATATAGCTATTGTTTGACGTAATAGCTGGTGGCAGAGTGGCAGCAGAAGAAGGTAATTCTGTGTACCCTGGCAGTGGGAAACACAGACAGACAGCAGAAGGGCAGTACACAGCAGCCCACTGTAGGTGTAAAATGTGTGGCTGCAGGCGACGTAATAGTCAAAGTGAACCAGGCTGGCTTAGTGAGCAGGAGCCAGGAGGTGGTAAAGGGTGGTAAGGCACATTAACGATGGTTCCGGCAGCCAGTTCATGTCCCCCTCTCGCCGACAACAGGGGCCAGGAACTCGCCTTCCACCCACGCCTGGTTCATCTTGAGAAACGTCAGTCTGTCCACAGACTTGTGAGACAGACGTGAGCGTTTCTCGGTGACCACGCCACCAGCTGCACTGAAGCAGCGCTCGGACAGCACGCTGGAAGGGGGGCAGGACAGCACTTCCAGGGCGTACTGCGCCAGCTCGCTCCAGATCTCCATGCGCTTGACCCAATACTCCATGGGATCAACAGGGGCATCGCTGTCAAGCCCGCTGTACGACCCCATGTAGTCAGCCACCATGCGGGTCAGGCGCTGGCTGTGACCGGAGGAGGATGCTGCTGCATGCATCTCCTCTCTAGTCACTGCTGCCGGAGCCTCTACAGTCCTGTAGAGCTCGTGGCTGAGAGACAGCAGGTCTGTGGGGCGCTTGCTGCTGCTGGATGCAGGCACCTGCTGCTGCCTCTGTGCTGGCTGCTGGACAGTGGGGGTGGAAGGCTGGGGGAAGGCTTCCTCCAAGCGCTCAACAAGGGCCTGCTGCAAGCTCCTTATTTGTTGCGCTGGGTCTCCTCCTGCAGGCGGCAGGAACTGGCTCAACTTCCCCTTGAGGCGTGGGTCCAACATCATGCTGATCCAGATGTCCTCCCTCTGCTTCATCTGGATCACCCTGGGGTCCCTGCGCAGGCACGTCAGCATGTGCGCTGCCATTGGGAAGAGGCGGGCCACGTCTGCTGGCACATCGACGTCAGTGCTGTCCTCATCCTCCTCCTCTGCCGCCTCATCCTCTCTCCACCCCCGCACCAACTCAGCTGCGCTGTGCTGATCCCCCTCATCAGCAGCCAGGTCAGGGACCTCCACCAAGTCCTCCTCCTCCTCCCCCTCAGAGGTGGACTGCGCAGCTGGTTGCCGCTCCTGCTGGTCCAAGGCTGCCGCTCCCTGTTCCAGCAAAGCATCGAGGGCCCTGTTCAGCAGAGAAACCAGGGGCACCCACTCGCAGACCATAGCATGGTCCCTGCTCACCATGTTTGTGGCCTGCAGGAAGGGAGCCAGCACAAAGCACACCTGCTGCATGTGCCTCCAGTCATCATCGGGGACGATGGACGGGATGTTGCTGGTCTTGTCCCTTCTCTGAGCTGCGGAAACAGTGGCCAGGGCAAGGTACTGTTTGACAGCGTGCCTCTGTTCAACCAGACGCTCCAACATCGCCAGGGTGGAGTTCCAGCGAGTCGGAACGTCAAGGATCAGCCGATGGCGTGGCAGATCCAGCTCCTTTTGCACGTCTTCCAGGCTCGCACAGGCTGCAGCCGAGCGCCGGAAGTGACGCACAACATTCCTTGCCGTTTCCAGCAGTTCGCCCATCCCCTGGTAGGTGCGCAGGAACTTCTGCACCACCAGGTTCAGCACGTGGGCAAGACAGGGGATGTGGGTCAGGTTTCCCCTGTCTATTGCGGCAACCAGATTGGCCCCATTGTCGGCCACCACCTCTCCGACTCTGAGGCCTCTGGGGGTCAGCCAAATCCTCTCCTGCTCCTGGAGTTTGGCCAACACATGGGTTGCCGTCAGCTTGGTCTTCCCAAGGCTGACCAAGTGCAGCAGCGCTTGGCAGTGGCGGGCCTTCACGCTGCTGCTGAGGCGGGGGGTTTGGCCAGGTGTGCCGGAGGATGGCAGAGGATCGGAGGAACTTGCTGCAGTTCCCCTGACCCTGCGGGGTGGCACCACCCACTGTGTTGCTGCTGCTGCTGTGCCCGCTGCTGCTCTCCCATCCTCACCCCCTTCCACCAAGCTGACCCAGTGGACAGTGAAGGACAGGTAGCGGCCTGTCCCGAAGCGGCTGCTCCAGGAGTCCATGGTGACGTGGACCCTTTCACCAACCGCGTGCTCCAGCCCTCGCTCCACATTGGCCATCACAAAGCGGTGCAGTGCAGGAATGGCCTTGCGGGCAAAGAAGTGTCTGCTGGGGAGCTGCCAGTCTGGGGCTGCGCAAGCAAGCAGCGCACGAATGTCGCTCCCCTCCTGCACGAGCGTGTACGGCAGGAGTTGGGAGCACATGGCCCGTGCCAGCAAGCCGTTCAGCTGCCGCACGCGACGGCTGCTGGGAGGCAGAGCCCTAACCACCCCCTGGAAGGACTCGCTCAAAAGGCTCTGGCGTGGCCTTTTGCTGACACGGGAATCAGCAGACACAGCAGAGGAGGCCACTGAGGACTGGCTGCCAGAACAGGCCTCAGTGTCGGCGGCAGGAGTTGCAGAGGGGGGAGGAGCAGTGCGTTTCCGCACTCCTGCTGGTGCTGCTGGAGGAGCAGGAGGGCGGGTGGCTGCTGTTGCTGCTGCTGCTGCTGAAGGCTGTGCAGTGATGGGTGTGGTGCCACTGCCAGCACCAGATGCCTTCAGCCTCTGGAACTCCTCATGCTGGTGGAAATGTTTAGCCGCAAGGTGGTTGATGAGCGAGCTGGTGCAGAACTTTAAGGGGTCTGCACCTCTGCTCAACTTCCGCTGACAGTGGTTGCAAGTGGCGTACTTGCTGTACACAGTGGGCATGGTGAAATATCGCCAGATTGGTGACTTAAACATCCCCCTACGGCATGGAAGCGCTGCTGCCTGTCTCCCTGTGGTGGTTGGGGGGGGGGGCTTGGGGGGCTTGGGTGCGGCTGGTGGTGGTACTGGCAGATGCTGCTGCTGCTGCTGCTGAGCCTGAGACACCAGCAGGCTGTGGGACCTGCCTACTGCTGCTGCCAATGCTTGCAATGATGCGCCTCCTTGCAAGGCCCACAAGAGCATCCTCCTCCTCCTCCTCAGAGCTGCTGAGGACGACATCCCCTGGAGGTGGTGGCACCCAGTCTCTGTCTGTCACCGGGTCATCATCATCCTCCCCCTCCTGAAACATGTCCTGCTGGGATGAGGACCCCCCAAACTCCTCTCCTGATGCATGGATGGGCTGCTTGACTGTCGCCACAGTCTTGCTGTCCAATCCCTCATCCCCCAAAGTGCCCATCAGCATCTCCTCCTCAAAATCGCCAACAACAGCAGACAATTGACTCATGATGCCTGGGGTCAAAAGACTGCTGAATGACAGGTCGCCAACTGACGGTGAACTGGCCTCCTCCCCAGGCCCTGCTGGGCGGCTGCTGCGAACAGGGGTGGTGGTGGTGGTGGTGGTGGTGAGGGTGGAGGCCTCGGATGCAGAGCTGATGGCGGGCTGCTCATCCTCCGTCATGAGTTGCACCACAGTGTCTGCATCCTTTTCCTCAATGGGACGTTTCCGACCCGGCTGGAGGAAAATGGGAGCAGGTGCTACACGCTGCTGCTGCTGTGTCTCTGCAGCGTGAGTTGCAGATGCTCCTGCTGGGCGGCGCCCAAGGCGTCCACGGCCAGTGGCTATGGGAGGAATGTTAGCCACTGACGCTGCTGCTGCTGCTGCGGAACTGTGCATGGTGGCGCGCCCGCGGCCGCGGCTTGCCACAATGCTGCTCCCTCTCCTCCTGATTCCCTTGCTGCCCTTCCCCTTGCCCAAACCGCGCTGGCTGCCACTTCCAGACATCTTAAATGTTTTGGGCGTATAGACAAAAGTTTTGTAAAAGGGCGGGTGAAAAGTGGGGTACTTTAATGGAGTGGGTTGGTTGGTGAGGTGACTGAGTGAGTGTCCCCTAGTACAGTAAGTAAGTAGTAACAGTCAGGAAGTACAACTAGCAGTTACAATAATCAGTAGTAATCACAAGTAAATTTAGTGTGTGTACACTCAGACAGTGAGTGCACGCACGCAGGAGCTAGTAGCCTATGGACAGTGACTGAGTGTCCTAGACTCCTAGTACAGTAAGAGTAAGTAGTAACAGTAAGTAGAACTAACTAATTACGATAATCAATCAGCGATCAGAAGGAAATAGAGTGTGTGTTGTGTGTGTACACTCAGACAGTGAGTGCACGCACGCAGGAGCTAGTAGCCTATGAACACAGTGACTGAGTGTCCTAGACTCCTAGTACAGTAAGAGTAAGTAGTAACAGTAAGTAGAACTAACTAATTACAATAATCAATCAGCGATCAGAAGGAAATGGAGTGTGGGTGTGTGTACACTCAGACAGTGAGTGCACGCACGCAGGAGCTAGTAGCCTATGAACACAGTGACTGAGTGTCCTAGACTCCTAGTACAGTAAGAGTAAGTAGTAACAGTAAGTAGAACTAACTAATTACAATAATCAATCAGCGATCAGAAGGAAATGGAGTGTGGGTGTGTGTACACTCAGACAGTGAGTGCACGCACGCAGGAGCTAGTAGCCTATGAACACAGTGACTGAGTGTCCTAGACTCCTAGTACAGTAAGAGTAAGTAGTAACAGTAAGTAGAACTAACTAATTACAATAATCAATCAGCGATCAGAAGGAAATAGAGTGTGGGTGGTGTGTGTACACTCAGACAGTGAGTGACCGCACGCAGGAGCTAGTAGCCTATGGACAGTGACTGAGTGTCCTAGACTCCTAGTACAGTAAGAGTAAGTAGTAACAGTAAGTACAACTAACTAATTACGATAATCAATCAGCGATCAGAAGGAAATGGAGTGTGGGTGTGTGTACACTCGGACAGTGAGTGCACGCACGCAGGAGCTAGTAGCCTATGGACAGTGACTGAGTGTCCTAGACTCCTAGTACAGTAAGAGTAAGTAGTAACAGTAAGTAGAACTAACTAATTACGATAATCAATCAGCGATCAGAAGGAAATAGAGTGTGTGTTGTGTGTGTACACTCAGACAGTGAGTGCACGCACGCAGGAGCTAGTAGCCTATGAACACAGTGACTGAGTGTCCTAGACTCCTAGTACAGTAAGAGTAAGTAGTAACAGTAAGTAGAACTAACTAATTACAATAATCAATCAGCGATCAGAAGGAAATGGAGTGTGGGTGTGTGTACACTCAGACAGTGAGTGCACGCACGCAGGAGCTAGTAGCCTATGAACACAGTGACTGAGTGTCCTAGACTCCTAGTACAGTAAGAGTAAGTAGTAACAGTAAGTAGAACTAACTAATTACAATAATCAATCAGCGATCAGAAGGAAATAGAGTGTGGGTGGTGTGTGTACACTCAGACAGTGAGTGCACGCAGGCAGGAGCTAGTAGCCTATGGACAGTGACTGAGTGTCCTAGACTCCTAGTACAGTAAGAGTAAGTAGTAACAGTAAGAAGAACTAACTAATTACAATAATCAATCAGCGATCAGAAGGAAATGGAGTGTGGGTGTGTGTACACTCAGACAGTGAGTGCACGCACGCAGGAGCTAGTAGCCTATGAACACAGTGACTGAGTGTCCTAGACTCCTAGTACAGTAAGAGTAAGTAGTAACAGTAAGTAGAACTAACTAATTACAATAATCAATCAGCGATCAGAAGGAAATAGAGTGTGGGTGGTGTGTGTACACTCAGACAGTGAGTGACCGCACGCAGGAGCTAGTAGCCTATGGACAGTGACTGAGTGTCCTAGACTCCTAGTACAGTAAGAGTAAGTAGTAACAGTAAGTACAACTAACTAATTACGATAATCAATCAGCGATCAGAAGGAAATGGAGTGTGGGTGTGTGTACACTCAGACAGTGAGTGCACGCACGCAGGAGCTAGTAGCCTATGGACAGTGACTGAGTGTCCTAGACTCCTAGTACAGTAAGAGTAAGTAGTAACAGTAAGTAAAACTAACTAATTACGATAATCAATCAGCGATCAGAAGGAAATAGAGTGTGTGTTGTGTGTGTACACTCAGACAGTGAGTGCAGTGCGCACACGCAGGAGCTAGTAGCCTATATGAACAGTGACAGTGAGTGTCCCTACGGGTACAGTAAGAGTAAGTAGTAAGTAAGTACAACTAACTAACAATAATCTATCAGTAATCAGAAGGAAATAGAGTGTGTGTACACACAGACAGTGAGTGAGTGCACACACGCAGGAGCTAGCTAGTAGCCTATAAACAGTGACAGTCAGTGAGTGTCCTACTCCTAGTACAGTATAACTACAATACTATTAGTAAAGGACAGCAGAAATACTGGTATAGATGAGAGAAATAAACAGAGGACAGCTGCCCACAGAGGCAAGGCCCCCCTGAGGCCTAAACCTGTAAGCTTGCAGCAGCTGCCTGTCTCTAATGTAACACACAAGCTACTAACTAAAATACAATGTCTATCTAACTAACAACAATATAGGTGTATATGGCAGGTGTAGGTGAGCAAAAACGCTAGGTAAATGATCACAATAGAGCACTTGCTAAGCCAAAGCACAAAGGAGCAACTCTCTCTCTGTACAAGTCTCAGGCAAGCATGGAGAAACGGAACATGGCGGCCGCTATTTATAGGGTAGGGGCTGGCCAGGGTCCCCCTCTGTGATTGGCTGCCGTCAGAGGGCCTGGGAGCCCTCTGATTGGCTCTAAGGACATCAATCTGGGCTATGACGCTATTCGAGCTCGGTACCGAGCTCGAATAGCGCCGGGTTGCTCGAATAGCTCGAATAGTGAATGGGCTATTCGAGTGTACTCGGATAGCCCATTCGAATAGCTCCAGCTATTCGGAGCTCGAATACCGAGCTCGAATAGCTGAAAAAGAGCTCGAATATTCGAGCTACTCGAATATTCGAGCTCTGCTGAGCACCACTGGCATTAAGTATAGGTAGCCAGGCGTAAGTACATTAAGTATAGGTAGCCAGGCGTAGGTGCATTAAGTATAGGAAGCCAGGCATAGGTGCATTAAGTATAGGAAGCCAGACGTAGGTGCATTAAGTATAGGTAGCCAGGCATAGGTGCATTAAGTATAGGTAGCCAGGCATAGGTGCATTACGTATAGGTAGCCAGGCGTAGGTGCATTAAGTATAGGTAGCCAGGCGTAGGTGCATTAAGTATAGGTAGCCAGGCGTAGGTGCATTAAGTATAGGTAGCCAGGCGTAGGTGCATTAAGTATAGGTAGCCAGGCGTAGGTGCATTAAGTATAGGAAGCCAGGCATAGGTGCATTAAGTATAGGTAGCCAGGCATAGGTGCATTAAGTATATGTAGCCAGGCATAGGTGCATTAAGTATAGCAAGCCAGGCATAGGTGCATTAAGTATAGGTAGCCAGGCATAGGTGCATTAAGTATAGGTAGCCAGGCATAGGTGCATTAAGTATATGTAGCCAGGCATAGGTGCATTAAGTATAGCAAGCCAGGCATAGGTGCATTAAGTATAGCAAGCCAGGCATAGGTGCATTAAGTATAGGTAGCCAGGCGTAGGTGCATTAAGTATAGGTAGCCAGGCATAGGTGCATTAAGTATAGGAAGCCAGGCGTAGGTGCATTAAGTATAGGTAGACAGGCATAGGTGCATTAAGTATAGGTAGCCAGGCATAGGTGCATTACGTATAGGTAGCCAGGCGTAGGTGCATTAAGTATAGGTAGCCAGGCGTAGGTGCATTAAGTATAGGTAGCCAGGCGTAGGTGCATTAAGTATAGGTAGCCAGGCGTAGGTGCATTAAGTATAGGTAGCCAGGCGTAGGTGCATTAAGTATAGGAAGCCAGGCATAGGTGCATTAAGTATAGGTAGCCAGGCATAGGTGCATTAAGTATAGGTAGCCAGGCATAGGTGCATTAAGTATAGCAAGCCAGGCATAGGTGCATTAAGTATAGGTAGCCAGGCATAGGTGCATTAAGTATAGGTAGCCAGGCATAGGTGCATTAAGTATATGTAGCCAGGCATAGGTGCATTAAGTATAGCAAGCCAGGCATAGGTGCATTAAGTATAGCAAGCCAGGCATAGGTGCATTAAGTATAGGTAGCCAGGCGTAGGTGCATTAAGTATAGGTAGCCAGGCATAGGTGCATTAAGTATAGGAAGCCAGGCGTAGGTGCATTAAGTATAGGTAGACAGGCATAGGTGCATTAAGTATAGCAAGCCAGGCATAGGTGCATTAAGTATAGGTAGCCAGGCATAGGTGCATTAAGTATAGGTAGCCAGGCATAGGTGCATTAAGTATAGGTAGCCAGGCATAGGTGCATTAAGTATAGGTAGCCAGGCATAGGTGCATTAAGTATAGGTAGCCAGGCATAGGTGCATTAAGTATAGGTAGCCAGGCGTAGGTGCATTAAGTATAGGTAGCCAGGCGTAGGTGCATTAAGTATAGGTAGCCAGGCGTAGGTGCATTAAGTATAGGTAGCCAGGCGTAGGTGCATTAAGTATAGGTAGCCAGGCGTAGGTGCATTAAGTATAGGCAGCCAGGCGTAGGTGCATTAAGTATAGCAAGCCAGGCGTAGGTGCATTAAGTATAGGTAGACAGGCGTAGGTGCATTAAGTATAGGTAGCCAGGCGTAGGTGCATTAAGTATAGCAAGCCAGGCGTAGGTGCATTAAGTATAGGTAGACAGGCGTAGGTGCATTAAGTATAGGTAGCCAGGCGTAGGTGCATTAAGTATAGGTAGCCAGGCGTAGGTGCATTAAGTATAGGTAGCCAGGCGTAGGTGCATTAAGTATAGGTAGCCAGGCGTAGGTGCATTAAGTATAGGAAGCCAGGCGTAGGCGTATTAAGTATATGTAGCCAGGCATAGGTGCATTAAAGGGGAACTTCAGCCTAAACAAACATACTGTCATCAAGTTACATTAGTTATGTTAATTAGAATAGATAGGTAATATAATCTCTTACCCACCCTGTTTTAAAAAAACAGGCAAATGTTTGTGATTCATGGGGGCTGCCATCTTTGTCATGGGGGCAGCCATCTTTTTGGTTGAAAGGAGGTGACAAGGAGCAGGAGACACAGTTCCAACTATCCTGTGTCCTGATTACCCCTCCCAGCTGCACACGCTAGGCTTCAAATGTCAAATTCAAAATGTAAAAAAAAAAAATTGCACCAAAACAGCAGAACGAGAACAACAAAATCAGAAATCCCATCATGCTTTGCACAGCATCAGGGGAAAAAAGCCCGGGCAGTTTTCTTCCGTGCAGCTAAAAATGAGGCTTGTATAAGAGAAACAAAGTTCTGATGCTGTGAAACTGTTAAAGAAACACAAAGCCTTTTCAGTGCTGCTGAGTCGATTTTTAGTCCGGATGTTCACTTTAAGTATAGCAAGCCAGGCATAGGTGCATTAAGTATAGGTAGCCAGGCATAGGTGCATTAAGTATAGGTAGCCAGGCATAGGTGCATTAAGTATAGGTAGCCAGGCATAGGTGCATTAAGTATAGGTAGCCAGGCATAGGTGCATTAAGTATAGGAAGCCAGGCGTAGGTGCATTAAGTATAGCAAGCCAGGCATAGGTGCATTAAGTATAGGTAGCCAGGCATAGGTGCATTAGGTATAGGTAGCCAGGCATAGGTGCATTAAGTATAGGTAGCCAGGCATAGGTGCATTAAGTATAGGTAGCCAGGCATAGGTGCATTAAGTATAGGTAGCCAGGCATAGGTGCATTAAGTATAGGAAGCCAGGCGTAGGTGCATTAAGTATAGGTAGCCAGGCATAGGTGCATTAAGTATAGCAAGCCAGGCATAGGTGCATTAAGTATAGGTAGCCAGGCATAGGTGCATTAGGTATAGGTAGCCAGGCGTAGGTGCATTAAGTATAGGTAGCCAGGCATAGGTGCATTAAGTATAGCAAGCCAGGCATAGGTGCATTAAGTATAGGTAGCCAGGCATAGGTGCATTAAGTATAGGTAGCCAGGCATAGGTGCATTAAGTATAGCAAGCCAGGCATAGGTGCATTAAGTATAGGTAGCCAGGCGTAGGTGCATTAAGTATAGGTAGCCAGGCGTAGGTGCATTAAGTATAGGTAGCCAGGCGTAGGTGCATTAAGTATAGGTAGCCAGGCGTAGGTGCATTAAGTATAGGTAGCCAGGCGTAGGTGCATTAAGGAAGCCAGGAGGTCCCTGCTAATCAAAGCCGAAGGTCTCAACATGGAAGTAGTGAGGCAGCATCGAGGGCTAAATGGATCCTGACTCCCTGAGGCAGCGCCGGATAGTGCGACGAGGGAATCAAGATTCCTAGCGTCCAGGAGAAGGTCTTGGAGCGGCAGGTGGGGGAAAGGGGGCCGCCCCTTGACAGACGCCGCCTGATGCATGTGCATCAGTCGGTGTCATGGGCGGTCCGGCAAGCCCTCCATTCCTCCAATTGCAGCAGCCTTTCCCCCATTCCATTCACAAATCCACTTCCATGTGTAACATCCATGGGCAGCTTTCTTGGGCAGCACCTTCTCTCTTCCATGTGTTTCTCCCCATTTGCAGCCTCCATATGCCACAACCCCTCTTCTATGTCCAGCCTCACCCTTGAGCTGTAGCCACCCAAGTCCTGGGCCTTTGCGGCCTTTCTAGAAACCCAGCCCTGGCTGACAAGACATGAGCCCCCAGTCCTAGGAAAAAGTACATCAAGCAGTTCAGAATATAGAGCTGGGATGGCAGCACTGCCTTCATTGTTGTCTGCAAGAGGAGCTATTTCTGGCTTAGAGCTCAGTGAAGTTGCTCCTTTTATTCCCTGATGAAGCAGGTGAAAGCCTGCGAAATGCATTGCTTGTTTAGAGCTTTTTGTTGACTTATGCCATAGCTTGACTTTCTGAGTCTATATTAGGAGAGGTAAGTCCATCACTACCTCCCATTTTTAAACTGTTTTTAGCATATTTTATCCTATTTTGGCGCCTCTGTTTTCAGCTGCTTGTTGTCTGCAGTTGTTTGTTGGCAAAACAGGCGCATGAGAGGGCTTTCATGGGGTCTCTGCAGTAATTAGAGCAGGGGTAGGGAACCTATGGCTCGGGAGACAGATGTGGCTCCTTTGATGGCTACATCTGGCTCACAGACAAATCAGAAGGGGTTGATTCACTAATCTACACTCTTTAAAGAAAACCTAAATTGAAAATTAAAAGTTTAAATAACCATACACAGGTCATACTTACCTCCTGTGTAGTCTACTCCTCAATCTCTCTCTCCTTTCCCGCGTCCTGTTTGTCCACGGTGATCAAGGGAATTCTCTGTCCTCCATTTTGAAAATGGTCATTACCCCATAACAGCTTTCTGGTCATCACACTGTTAAACTGTCATATCGCCCACTTGAGCCATAGGAAAACATAGACATTACTTGGCACATCAGTTGTCCTCTCAGCTGTAACTGACAGCAACTGATAAATAACTGACAGCAACTGATATATTTCAATTCTGACAAAATGTTGTCAGAACTTGAAGCAATCACTGTCAGAAGAAAATGGTGAGCTTCTGAGAGGAACTAATAGCAAGGTAACTATGTAATGTTCATTTGAAGTTACCTCATGTGTTTATTTTAAATAATTTTACTGAGTACAGGTTCTCTTTAAGCAGCGCAGTTTAGTGTGGCAGCGCAAGTAACATTTTCAAAGTAGGCACGCTACTGCTGTAGCATGCACTACTAACTTGCTCACTTCCCCCAAAACTAACGACTTCTCCAATTATCCCACTCTGGGCCCTGTCAGGTCCAGTGACTTTGTAGGATGAGATCCCCACACTTTGATTGGCCCAATAGGCTGTCTGTCACTTCACAGGCAGCCTATTGGACCAAAGTGTGGGGATCTCTTCCTACAAAGTGAATCAACCCCCAAGTCAGCTAGCTAATTGTACAAGCTGTTAGTCAGTATTTCTCCTGTTTGTCTCTCGGGGAAATTGATGATGTTGCTGAAACCCAAGAGAAGCTGAAGACGTGTCTGACAATTCCACTGCCAGGAGGATCAACTTTATACACATCACCATGGCAACAGGGACGTGAGCCCTACTGTCCCAGTTTGAAACATATTGTAGGGCTCTCACGGAATTAAATTTTACAATATGTGGCGTTTATGTTTCTCTCAGCCAAAAAGGTTCCTGACCCCTGAATTAGAGTATTAAACGCAAAGAAGAGCTCACAATTGCCCCCCCCCCCCCATAGTGCATGCTATTCAGTATAACGCTCTTGTATGTATAACAATATCATACGCCACGACTTCATAGGTGTCCACGTGCCACGCACACAGAATCACCACATATCGCCGTGGCCTTCCCCGCGATTTCCAAGAAACGTCCACCAATCTACAAAAGAGGCGAGATTAAAATGTGCGTTTCTCTAAAGACAACTTAACAACCTGTAATATTCCCCTAGGGGTGCCCCGGCCCTCGTCTATTTGTGCGGCCAAAGAAAATAAAGCTTTTAATGACCCTAACCCATATTTTTCCAATTGCTTCTCAGGCCTCTGCCTCCAACCCGTTATTTTGGATTTTTCGCTGAAGATCCCATTTAAATGCAAATGACATATCAGCTTCTGTGCAGCTGCATTAAAAGCCGCGTGCCTCCGATCCCCCCGCGGGCGGCTCAGCGCCGTAAATCTGGTGTCATCTGGATCCCGTCATAGGGGATGTTATTGTGGCCATCCTGAAACTTTACTCGCTGAGCGCGTCCATCGATGAAAAAACAAAAAAAACCCAGAACCTTTATAACAATCTCATATGACCGGCGGCCGAAGTTGTCCCCTTACTTTTAAGGGTTTTTTTTTTGCCTCGCCGCTAGTTCATCTCGCCAGGGTCATTTTTACTGTATATTTCCTTGACAATTTTACTAGTACGGCTGGCTCTGTCCCCCCTGTTCCCTGGTGGAACAGCTGTAAATCAGTGGACAAAATAAATTGAAATTTTATTACCCGCCACTGGCAAGGTGTAGTCCTTGCTTAAGCAATTATAAGAGCATAACACAATTTCTTTTCTCCGAGCGTTCCAACTGCTAAAACATCGGGAGGAATCTCGATAATGGCACTTGCTGGTTGCCAAGGAGCGGCGAGATTTTCTGGCCTGGCTGTGCCAACGTCTTCCTCTTTATAGGGCTTCCATTAATCAATAAAATCACTGTGAAGATATTGTAAATTGTAATGGTGTGCCAATTAGTCCATAATTGGGTGGCTGGAGTGCTTTAAAGTGTACCAGTTGTTTAGAAGAATATCCTGTGGTGTGATGGTACAAGGGAGTATTTATGTATTGTATTATGTATTGATGCATTATTGATATCTTTTGCAGCACTTTACAGAGAACATAGTCATGTCACTGACTGTCCTCAGAGGAGCTCACACTCTAATCCTACCATAGTCAGTCTAATGTCCTATCATATTATTATTATGTATTTATATAGTACTGACATCTCCTGCAGCACATTACAGAGTACATAGTCATGTCACTGACTGTCCTCAGAGGAGCTCACACTCTAATCCTACCATAGTCATAGTGTAATGCCCTACCATATTATTATTATGTACTAGCTGATTGCCCGGCGTTGCCCGGGAATATATTTGGCTGGTGTCGGCTCCACCCACTTTTTCTAACCCTAACAATTAATCAATTACCAAGTTTGTGAGCTTTGTGGTCTTTGGCATCAATAATTTGTATTGAAATGAAAAAATCTGATGGGTTGTTTGTGGCTCCACCCCCTTTTCTGAATTTGAACCCCAGTCACCCAATGACCAACTGTACCAGGTTCGAGGCCTCTGCCATTAACAGTGCAAGCATAGGCGTCCGAGCCATTAGGCAGCTATAAATTTTCGCCTAAGGCGACAGGAAGAGGCAAGGGCGCTTCTGCACTGAGTAGTGAGAGAAGAAATGCCTCTCAGCTGACTCAGGTGTCAGTTTACACAGCAGCAGCAGCAGCGGGGCTGACTGGACTTCAGCTCAATGATTCAAAGAACCACAGTAATGAATGAGTCAGTGAGAGAAGGCACTCATCATAGTCAGGGATCCGAGGAGTACAGCATCATCAGCTCCTGAGTCCGACTCCTGAGAATTCAGTCCCTCTCTCTCTGCTACTGCTAACTGCGTGGCTGTAGAGACTGTGTAGCAGCCAGGCATTGACTTCCCCCCAGGCCGCCTTTCATTCAATGATTTAGGGTTGGTCCTGTGTCTGCTGTATTCAGGTTTGTTGATGTAAGGCAATGTAAAATACTAGGCTAGCTGATAAAAGTGCAATTAGAGGGCAGGCTAGCTGGTAAATATACACAGCATGATGTAGAACTCGTCTGGAGGGTCAGTGGGAAAAAATCTGTCTGGTCTCTCCCCATTGTTATAATGACTGCATGTGCAGATAAGGTCTTAAACAGGTTGAAAAGTTTTGACAGTCCCTAGACTCCAGGAGGGCTGCTTGCTGACTTGTGTAAGAGATTGGCAGGGACAGCAGTCCTATTACCAGCAACTAGTCTCTGTGTAATGTGGGACTGCAATACAGATAAACTGCTCCATCTCAGGCTATTCTCAGTCTCACTCCACTCCTCCTATCTCTGTATGTGTATAGTGTATGTCTACTGTGTGCTGTGTATAGTGTGCTCTCTCTCTCTGTGTGTGTGTGTGTTTGTGTGTGTTGTGTGCAGTGTGTGTACTGTGTGTGTGTGTGTATGTTGTGTGCAGTGTGTGTACTGTGTGTGTGTGTGTGTGTGTGTAGTGTGTGTACTGTGCTGTGCGTATCTAAAGTGTGTGTGTGTGTGTGTGTACTGTGTATAGTGTGTATGTTGTGTGCAGTGTGTGTACTGTGTGTGTGTGTGTATGTTGTGTGCAGTGTGTGTACTGTGTGTGTGTGTGTGTGTGTGTGTGTGTATAGTGTGTGTACTGTGCTGTGCATGTTTAGAGTGTGTGTGTGTGTGTACTGTGTATAGTGTGTATGTTGTGTGCAGTGTGTGTACTGTGTGTGTGTGTGTGTGTTGTGTGCAGTGTGTGTACTGTGTGTGTGTGTGTGTGTGTGTGTGTGTGTATAGTGTGTGTACTGTGCTGTGCATGTCTAGAGTGTGTGTGTGTGTGTACTGTGTATAGTGTGTATGTTGTGTGCAGTGTGTGTACTGTGTGTGTGTGTGTGTGTGTGTGTGTACACTGTGTGTGTGTGTGTGTATAGTGTGTGTGTGTGTACTGTGTGTGGTGTGTGTGAGTGCATGCCGCAATAAGTATATTTTATGGTGAAACGCTCTGCTGCATAACAACTATTTTCTGGTGAACCCATGCCGCAATAAGTACATTTTATGGTGAAACGCTGCTGGGGGGGGGGGGGGGGGGTGTGCCACAGGATTTCTCGCCTGGAGTGACAAAATGGCTAGAGACACCCCTGAGTGCAAGAATGGTAGCAATTAAATATTCCACTTGAAAAGCAATAGGTGAAGCTTTATACACTATTGTAGGCTCCACCCACTTTTCTGAATATTAATCCCATTCACTGAGTGAGCAACTGTGCAAAGTTTAAGAACCCTCCAATTAACAGTGTAAGAATGGCTGCAGTTTACATTTTCCCAGTGAAATTTGTATTTGTCTCCACCCACTGATGACCCGGCATTGCCCGGATATGTATTTGACAGGTGTTGGTTCCGCCCACTTCTTCTAACCCTAACGCACAAACACTCAATGACCAAGTTTGTGAGCTTTGGGGTCTTTAGCATCAATAATTTGTATATTCCCATAGAAATTAAACAAATCAGATTGGCTGTTTGTGGCTCTGCCCCTCTCCAGCATTTGAACCCCAGTCACCCAATGACCAACTGTAGCAGGTTTGAGGCATCTGCTATTACCAGTGTAAAAATGGCAGCAATTTAAATATTCCCCTTGAAAATCGACAGGTGAATTTTGATTGGCTATGATATGCTCCACCCACTTCCCTGAATATTAATCTCAGTCACCCAGTGACCATCTGGGCAACGTTTGGGAACCCTGCCATTAACAGTGTAAGAAGGCCTTCAGTCTACATTTTCCCAGTGAAATTTGGTTTTGGCTCTGCCTTCTTTTTGCCACCTGGACATACAGTCACTCAATGACCAAGTTTGTGAGCTTTGGGGTCCTTGGCATCAATAATTTGTATTTTCCAAGAAATGAAACTGTTTGTGGCTCTGTCCCCTTTTCTGAATTTGAACCCCAATGACTAACTGTACCAGGTTTGAGGCTTGTGCCGTGAACAGTGCAAGAATGGCAGTAATTTTAATATTCCCCTTGAAAATCAACAGGTGATTTTGATTGGTTTTTTTAGGCTCTACCCACTTTTATGAATATTAATCCCAGTCACCCAGTAACCAATTGTGCAAAGTTTGAGAACCCTGCCATTAACAGTGTAAGAAGGGCTGCAGTTTACAATTTCCCAGAAAATCTGTTTTTGACTCCACCTACTTTTTGTAACATTGATACACAGTCGACCAAGTTTGTGAGCTTTTGGGTTCCAGGCATCAAAATTGTGTGAATGGAAGCAGTTTATAAAAAAAAAAGCAGATCTGATTGGATTTTTGTGGCTCCACCCCTTTAGTGAATTTGAACCACAGTCACTTGATGATCAACTATAGCAGGCTTGAGGCCTCTGCCATTAACAGTGTAAGAATGACAGCAGTTTCAATATTCCCCTTGAAAATCAATAGGTGAATTTTGATTGGCTCTTGTAGGCTCCACCTACTTTTCCATATATTAATCCTAGTCCCCCAGTGACTAGCTGTGTCAAGTTTGAGATCCCTGCCATTAACAGTGTAAGAATCGCTGCAATTTATATTTTGCCATGTAAAAAGTTGTTTTTGGCTCTGCCCACTAACCTTGACATACAGTCACTCACTGACCAAGTTTATGAGCTTTGTGGTCTTTGGCATCAATAAGTTGCATGTTACCATTGAAATTAAACAAATCTGATTGGCTGTTTTTGGCCCACTCCCTTTTCAGAATTTAAACCCCAGTCTCCCAGTGACTGACTGTACCAGATTTGAGGCCTCTGCCATTAAGAGTGTATGAATAGCAGCAATGTAATTATTCCCCTTGAAAATCAAAAGGTGAATTTTGATTGGCTGTTGTAGGCTACACCCACTTTCCTGAATATTAGTCCCAGTCACCCAGTGGCAAACTGTGTCAAGTTTGAGAACCCTGCCAATAGCAGAATGGCTGAAATCAATTTAAAAAATCTGATTGGCTGTTTGTGGCTCCACCCACTTTAGTGAATTTGGACCTCAATCACCCAATAACTGACTGTATCAGGTTTGAGACCTCTGCCATTAAAGGATACCACAGTTGAATAAACAGATAACTCCAGTGTGTGGGGGTCAAAAGTACATACTGTGACCTCCTCCTGCCCCCTCCGTCTGCCGATGTTCGTGCACTATTCATGCCGGTGTCCCGGCGACTTGCTTGACCCTTGACCTGAACATATTTCTTCCCTCTTCACTTCTGGCCGGCGCATAGCTTTCGGCTCAGAAGCAGCTGTCCTCTCCGTCTAATCTGGGCTGCGTGTGCGCTCCATTACACCAAGCGTCACATGATTAGCATGTGACGCTTGGTGTATTGGAACACACACAGCCCAGATTAGACGGAGTAAAATGTAATGTAAATGTTCCCCCTTGAAAATCAATAGGTACATTTTGATTGGCTGTTTTTAGGCTCCACCCACATTTCTGAATATTAATCCCAGTCACCCAGTGGCCAATTGTGTCAAGTTTGGGAACACTGCCATGTAAAAAATTAAGTTGTTGGCGCCGCACAATTTTTCTAACCTTGACATACAGTCACTCTATCAAGTTTATCATCTTTGGGGTCCTTGGTATCAATACTTTGTATATTCCCATTGAAAAATAAACAAATCTGATTGGCTGTTTGTGGCTCCGCCCCCTTTCTGAATTTGAACCCTAATCACCCAGTGACCGACTGTACCAGGTTTGAGGCATCTGCTATTAACAGTATAAGAATGGTAGCAGCTTAAATATTCCCTTTGAAAATCGAAAGGTGAATTTCTATTGGCTGTTGTAGGCTCCACCTACCTTCCAAATTCTTAATCTCATTCACCCAGTGACCAACTGTGCAAAGTTTGAGAACCCTGCCATTAACGGTGTAAGAATGCCTACAGTTTATATTTTCCCAGTGAAATTTGTTTTTGGCTCCGCCCACTTTTTGTAACCTGGACACACAGTCACTCAATGACCAAGTTTGTGAGCTTTCAGGTTCCTGGCATCAAAAATGTGTGAATGGAAGCAGTTTATCCACCAAGGAAATCTGATTGGCTGTTTGTGGCCCCGCCCCTTTAGTGAATTTGGACCCCAGTTACCCAAAGACACACTGTAGGAAGTTTGAAGCCTCTGCCATTAACAGTGTAAGAATGACAGCAGTTTAAATATTCCCCTTGAAAATCAATAGGTGAATTTTGATTGGCTTTTTAGGCTCCACCCACTTTCTTGAATCTTAATCGCATTCACCCAGTGACCAAGTGTGGCAAGTTTGAGAACCCTGCGATTAACAGTCTAAGAATGGCTGCAGTTTACATTTTCCCATTTAAAATGAATAGCTGCAATTTGATTGGCTGTTTTATGCTCCGCCCACTTTTCCTGGATTTGTAACCTCGGTCACCAAGTGACCAACTGTGCCAAGTGTGGGGACTCTGGCTTGATTACTGGCAGAATGGCAGCCTTTTACACTTTTCCCATTGACTTGAATGGGTGAAATCTGATTCGCTGTTTGTAGCTCCGCTCACGTGTGCAGGGGGGACGCGAGACCCCCAGAACATATCATCCCAGGTAGTAAGGGATCTGTGTACCAAGTTTCGTTCAAATCGGTCATGCCGTTTTCGCGTGATCGCGGCACATACACACACACACACACACACATACATACATACATACATACATCCGATTTTATATATATAGATTTATATAGCACTGACATTTCCTGCAGCACATTACAGAGTACATAGTCATGTCACTGACTGTCCTCAGAGGAGCTCACACTCTAATCCCTACCATAGTCATAGTGTAATGCCCTACCATATTATTATTATGTATTTATATAGCACTGACATCTCCTGCAGCACATTACAGAGTACATAGTCATGTCACTGACTGTCCTCAGAGGAGCTCACACTCTAATCCCTACCATAGTCATAGTGTAATGCCCTACCATATTATTATTATGTATTTATATAGCACTGACATCTCCTGCAGCACATTACAGAGTACATAGTCATGTCACTGACTGTCCTCAGAGGAGCTCACACTCTAATCCTACCATAGTCATAGTGTAATGTCCTGCCATATTATTATTATGTATTTATATAGCACTGACATCTTCTGCAGCACTTTACACAGTACATAGTCATGTCACTGACTGTCCTCAGAGGAGCTCACACTCTAATCCCTACCATAGTCATAGTGTAATGCCCTACCATATTATTATTATGTATTTATATAGCACTGACATCTCCTGCAGCACATTACAGAGTACATAGTCATGTCACTGACTGTCCTCAGAGGAGCTCACACTCTAATCCCTACCATAGTCATAGTGTAATGCCCTACCATATTATTATTATGTATTTATATAGCACTGACATCTCCTGCAGCACATTACAGAGTACATAGTCATGTCACTGACTGTCCTCAGAGGAGCTCACACTCTAATCCTACCATAGTCATAGTGTAATGTCCTACCATATTATTATTATGTATTTATATAGCACTGACATCTTCTGCAGCACTTTATAGAGTACATAGTCATGTCACTGACTGTCCTCAGAGGAGCTCACACGCTAATCCTACCATAGTCATAGTCTAATGTCCTACCATATTATTATTATGTATTTATATAGCACTGACATCTTCTGCAGCACATTACAGAGTACATAGTCATGTCACTGACTGTCCTCAGAGGAGCTCACACTCTAATCCTACCATAGTCATAGTGTAATGTCCTACCATATTATCATTATGTATTTATATAGCACTGTCATCTTCTGCAGCACATTAGAGTACATAGTCATGTCACTGACTGTCCTCAGAGGAGCTCACACTCTAATCCTTCCATAGTCATAGTCTAATGTCCTACCATATTATCATTATGTATTTATATAGCACTGGCATCTTCTGCAGCACTTTACAGAGTACATAGTCATGTCACTGACTGTCCTGAGATAAGCTCACAATCTAATCCTACCATAGTCATTAGCTTGCTATGCAGTAGGTTGTAATGAACAAAATGAGCATTGCTTCTTAAAAGAAACCCAAAGTGAGTGACCGGCACATTTATTTCATTTTAAACAATACCAGTTGCCTGGCAGTCCTGCTGATCTCTTTGGCCTTTGGCTGCAGTAGTGTCTGAATCACACACCTGAAACAAGCATGCAGCAAATCCAGTTAGAATTCTGCCAAACATCTAATCTGCTGTATGCTTGTTCAGGGTCAATGGCTAAAACTATAAGAGGCAGAGGATCAGCAGGGCAGCCAGGTAATCTGCGTTGTTAAAATTAAATAAATATGGCAGCCTCCATATCCCTCTCACTTCGGGTTCCCTTTAAAGGCATATTGATCCAGTGTTTTAATATGAATTTACTCAACCATTACTAATTTTCAGATCTCTACATACTAGGTTTTCAGATGTTTGCCTTTAAATGGTGGTAGTGATCTTTGTTTTTTCATTTTTGAGTTTTATTCTCTTCAAACATATTACACCCTCTCTGTATGCACAACGGGTTGCTATGGTGACGGGAGACGCATCATAGAAGAACACACCCCCACCTGAATATTTGGTTGATGAATAACGGCTGTTCCAACTTTGGATTGGAGGGGAGTTGCATGTGACCCCTGTAGGGGGAGGAGCAAGTTGCTGCAGCATCCATCCAGTTTATGGTAATATGCAATGGGGAGTGGTAAGTGATATACTCTGTACATATACCTAGTATTGTGAGGAAGACTTTTGTGGGCTTTGAGGAAGAAGAATCAGGGCCGTTTTCAGGCCTGGTTTGCCTATGCCTGAAAACGGCCCTGTTAGTGCCTAGGGTGACACCAAATGAAGGGGATGCCACAGAGCTATTCTTAGTGCAGAGTTTTATGGGATTCTAAAGCCTCGTACTCACCACCTGACGGGTCATGCGACGTTCCCCTGATGACGGTCGTTAAGCAACGCCTCTTCCTGCACACGACGGGTGCGAACAGGAAGTCAAGCGATCACGGTACTTTGCATGGAGTTGTGGGGGATGTTAACTACTTAAGCCTTTTGAACGTAGCTGCTACATCCAAAAGGCTGCCCCTGCTGCTGCTCGCTGCCACGGGCGAATGTGTGCGTGCGCTCCCGCGGCCGCCCGTTAGCCCGGAGATTAATGAATGGGAATACAGTTTCCATTCAGTGATTGAAGTCCCCGTTAGAAAGATCGACGGCTTCTATGAGAAGTAACACATCCCCTCTTCACTTCCTGTAAGCATGCTGTAGGCTTACAGGATGCCTAAAAAAAAATAAATGACTGAGGCCATCTTGAGGTCAAATAGTAAAATTACACCTACATACATTTTTTTTTAATAAACATTACCACACTTGCATTCATAATTAACTAATTACTTCCCACACTTTCCTAAAAATACCCCAATAAAACTTTTAATAAAATAAATGGTTACCTTAGAGTCTGAACTTTTTTAATATGCATGTCAAGAGGGTATATTACTATTATTTTTTAAATTATGAGCTTGTAAATAGTGATGGACACTAAACAGAAAAAATGCACCATTATTTGCAAATAAAATATTGGCCCTATACATTGTGATAGGGACATACTTTAAATGGTGTAATAAGCAAGATAAATGGGCAAATGCAATACATGGGTTTTAATTATGGTAGCATGTATTATTTTAAAACTCTAATGGCCGAAATCTGAGAAATTATATTTTTCCATTTTTTCATAATATTCCCATTAAAATGCATTTGGAAAAAAAAATCTTAGCAAAATGTACCACACAAAGAAAGCCTTGGTGGCATAAAACACAAGATATAGATCATTTTATTGTGATAAGTAGTGATAAAGTTATTGGGGAATGAATTGGAGGTGAAAGTTGCTCGGATGCATTAAGGCCCATACACACGTCGGATTTTTGCGAACGACCCGTCGTTTGAACGTTCCGTCGTTCCGTCGTTCGCACGTCAAATCCGGCGTGTGTACAGACTATCGTTCAGGTGATAAAACTGGTTTTCAGCGATCCACCGGGCGGATCGCTGAAAACCAGTCTTATCACCTGAACGATAGTCTGTACACACGCCGGATTTGACGTGCGAACGACTGAATGTTCAAACGACGGGTCGTTCGCAAAAATTCGACGTGTGTATGGGCCTTAAGGTGAAAAAACACTGAAGACTGAAGTGGTTAAAGATCCGATAAGCTGTGGCGGTTGTTATCACCACGCAACGCTAAGCAACATTCGCATAATCATACGCCAGTACCTACGACACGACACGTAAATGACCACTCATTGCTTTAAAAAATTGCCTGTCCTCGAGAAAATCGTGACGTGGGTACATAGCTTTATACACAACTGCCAAATACATTTAAAAAGTAATGAAAGGAAATCTTCACACTTAAATCTTAAGACCTAAAAACAGAATATAAAAATTCACATGAAAACACACACACACAAAAAAAGGATTAGATTCGAAAAATTGCAAAACGCAGAATCAAAAATACAAAGA
Organism: Hyperolius riggenbachi; assembly: GCF_040937935.1. Taxonomy (NCBI): domain Eukaryota; kingdom Metazoa; phylum Chordata; class Amphibia; order Anura; family Hyperoliidae; genus Hyperolius; species Hyperolius riggenbachi. Next base: position 437,135,861 of record NC_090650.1, read on the forward strand.
AAAAGTATGACAGCGCCATAAAAAAATGAATAAAATAAAATATCCAGCAAAAGCAAAGGTGGCGATAGACGATTCAATTTTTTTTACCATAGAAATCCAACCCAATTTTTTAATAATTAGAAAGATTGAAGCAATATACCATACACTTATTAACAATCTTTCTGAAAATTCCAAAGTACCGGTATTCGATAAAATGTTATGTTTTTCGTTTTTTTCTTCTGAATTTTTCAACACATCCGATCAGATACTTACTAAAATATTTAGAAAAAAAAATATTTTCAATTCCTCTACATAATCTATCATTTCTATGGAGAAAAAAAATGAAAATAAATCAGTTTGGTGGAATTGGGTATGGACACCATAAAAGGATACCCGAAGTGACATGTGACATGATGAGATAGACATGGGTATGTACAGTGCCTAGCACACAAATAACTAGGCTGTGTTCCTTTTTTTCTTTCTCTGCCTGAAAGAGTTAAATATCAGGTAAGTGGCTGACTCAGTCCTGACTTAGACAGGAAGTGACTACAGTGTGACCCTCACTGAAAAGAAATTCCAACTATAAAACACACCACTATCAGGAAATGGCTTCTGAGAGCAAGAAAGAGATAAAAAGGGGAATTTCTTATCAGTGAGGGTCACAGTGTAGTCACTTCCTGTCTGAGTCAGGACTAAATTAGTCAGCCACTTACATACCTGATATTTAACTCTTTCAGGCAGAGAAAGAAAAAAAGGAACACAGCATAGTTATTTGTGTGCTCGGCACTGTACATGCCCATGTCTATCTCATCATGTCACATGTCACTTCGGGTATCCTTTAAGGTGCCCATACACCAGACAAATCTGATCGATTCTCCCACTTGACAAAATAATTAGAAAAATGAACCAATATACCATGCACTTATTATCCATTTTTACGATGATATCAAACAAATGGTCGATCAATACCAAATAAAAAAGCTTTTATATCTTTCCATCTGATTTTACAACACATCTGATCAGATTTTTTTGAAAAAAAAATTGAAAAATATTTAAAAAAAGATTTTCATTTTTTATACAATCGTTTTAATCGATAAAATTGAAAAATCGATCAATCTGATTGTATCATGGATGGTCACCTTAAGCTAGACCATAGTTCAAAAACTGGGATTGCTGTGTTACATGACTGCAGCATGCCAGGCCAGTATAAAGTCCTGCTTGCGTGTGACTGCATAGCAAGCGTTCCAGCCAATCTCTACAACATATACCATAAAACCAATTCCGTTTCTCTTTACTTAAAGCCTTCCACGCCATAAAGTAATATATTTTGCGCACAGCATGGCTGAGTGCCTGAATCAGAAGGAATGTAACTGGGTTTTATGGTGCGTGATCGTTAAACCAGTCTACGGGACAAAGATTTTCTCGACTTGGGCAATCCAATAGTAATGGATTCTTATTTCCATTTTAAATAGTGCCAATAAGTTGTGCGGCGGTATTGGCGTATATTACACGGGTTACTGGCCCGTAGGGGATGTCTCTCCCGCAGCTGTGCGCATCCATTGATCCCGCGAGGCCACATGAAAGGAATTCCTCTAGTAACGCTCAGAAAAGACGTTTGCAGGAGACGAATCAATTCCCGGGCTCTGGGAAGTACGCAGGAGCTCGAGTCACCAAGGCCACTAAAGGTCAAGGCTGACTGCTTATTGAAACAGGGTGTAACGTGTTAGATTGGCGCTCATAACAGGAACCGAGTCAATATACTGACGTCTCGCAAGTCACATATAAATGTTCAATCCTATTATTCTGGGAACCCCGGCACGCTATCGCAAGCAGGAGATCAGAACACAGAGTATGCACCACGTTATGCTGATCTGATGATGAAGTCAAGTGCAGGTGATATACAGTACAGAGCTGGGCAGATTCCTCAGGAAGTAGTATATTTGGACGCCGGAGGCGGTGGCAAAGTTTGGGGGCCTCCATAGTCATTTCGGTTAATTCGTTCACCAGAGGTTCCCGATAATATAGCGGCAGCCAAGACCGCCTGCTATGCAAACTGCGGCTACAAAATATACAACAAATATTTCAGATACTTCAAGGATAAGTGGGAAGGTGCCGGAAAAAAAATCCAACAAAAGCAAAGGTGGCGATAGACGATTCCAGTTTTTATTATAAACCAGAGAAATTCAACCAAATTTTTGAATTATTTGGAAGGTTGAACTAATATACCATAGACTCAGTAATGATTTTTCAGGGGGGGGGGGGGGGAGGTGTCTTTTAAGGTAAGGTGTCGGTAGGGAGTCTTTTAAGGTTAGGCATTGGTGGGAGGGTTTTTCAAGGTTAGGCTTCGGTGGGAGGGTCTTTCAAGGTTAGGTGCCGGTGGGGGTCTTTGAATGTTACCTGCCAGCAGTAGAAATGCCAACATATGATAAATGGCAGAATGTAAATCAGGGAGAAGAAAGATTTACAATGGGCAAACACTGACTAAATTATTTATACATAATTATTGTAAAAATGAAGCACTTTTTTATTACATTATTTTCACTGGAGTTCCTCTTTAACTCTTCCTGTACTTGAAACTATATGACACCCATATCTGTGCTACTCATGTTCTATTGCTTAGCTGTACTACACATACAATTCATTTTATCACAAATTTATTTTCACTTTAGATTCCCTTTAAAGAGCATTTGCAAATCGCATTGTCAATTGCCACCTTTAAGCATTAGAACTTCTACACTCCCGTCGCTAAATCCTTCTAGGAACTCTGTAAGTAAAAAGGTTGCTGGAATTGGCTCAGTGTGGCGGCGGGCGGATTCCCCCTTTATTCGGAGAGGCCGGGATGTATGCTGTTTGCATTGCCTTATTAATTCAGCTATAAAAGCTCGTTCCTCCGGTTTGTCCTCTTAAAATGCCCGGCTGACAAGGCGCATAAATCCGGATCACCGGCTGGAATAAAATGACCAGTTAGCGATTGTTATCAACGGCAATTCATTGTCTTTATCCTGATGTGAAGATTGCCTCAATTGATACAATGGACACAATCATCTATTACCTCCAGTCAGTGTTATTAGTATCTGTATCCCTCTGTAGCCTTTGTGCATGCCAATGTGCCGCGAACGTGGCAATGAAGCCATAACCTTCATGAAATGTTAATGTTATATATGTCTGCCGCGACGGAGAATATTGCATTGCCGGCAATGTGTTGGAGCCTGTCCGCTGGGACTTCTTAATTGCTCTTCAATGTGGATTCTCAGTCATATTCTCACGGGGGGTTTAGGCCTACAAGAATATTTATTAGCGCACTTAGCGAAAGGAATGCTGTCTCTTAATTAACGATCTCCTTCATGCTAACTGGACTTGATTCACGACCGCGCTCTGAGGAAAGAGCCCCGCTTTCTGCTATTTATCGTTTTGTGTGGAGAAAACTAGTGGAAAAAGGCAACTCAGACTAACAGGCCTGAGATGGCCACAGACGTGTGATAACTGTTAGGCTTCGCAATGCACAGACTGCTTATTAGCTTTTATACCCTCAGCTCTCTGTGTACGGACATGGGGTGGATTCACTAGGATGGGGAAACCATGGATGGGATGATTAACCTTCCTGGCGGTAAGCCTGAGCTGAGCTCGGGCTATGCCGCGCAGGAGGATTGCTCAGGCCCCGCTGGGCCGATTTTCGTAATTTTTTTTTGTTCCACGCAGCTAGCACTTTGCTAGCTGCGCGAGCTCACCGATCACCGCCGCTCCCCGCCGATTCGCCGCGTTAGAGGGTATCCCTCCCCAAGACCCCTGCGCAGCCTGGCCAATCAGTGCCAGGCAGCGCTGAGGGGTGGATCGGGACTCCCTCTGACGTCATGGCGACGAAGGAAGCCCTAATGGAAATCCCGTTCAGAACGGGATTTCCTGACGGGCCTGAGCGCCGGAGGCGATCAGAGGGGGTAGGGGGATGCCGCTGCTCAGCGGCTGTCATGTAGCTAGCGCTAGGCTAGCTACATGATTTAAAAAAAAAACAAAAACATAAAAAAACCTGCTGCGCTGCCCCCTGGCGGTTTTAATTGACCACCAGGGAGGTTAATGGGGATCCTCAGCTTTTCCAGCCATATTTGAACTCAGCACGGTGGCATAGTGGTTAGCGCTCTTGCCTTGCAACACTGGGTTCCTGGTTCGGATCCCAGCCAAGTCAACATCTGCAAGGAGTTTGTATGTTCTCCCCGTGTCTGGGTGGGTTTCCTCCGGGCACTCCGGTTTCCCCCCACATCCCCCCCTTCCAAAAAAAAAACATACAGATAAGTTAATTGTCTTCTCCCTAAATTGGCCCTAGACTGCGATACATACACTACACGATACATACATAGACATATGGCTATGGTAGAGATTAGATTGTGAGCTCCTCTAAGGGACAGTCAGTGACAAGACAATATACTCTGTACGGCACTGCGTAATATGTCGGCGCTATATAAATACTTAAATAAATAAGTAAATAATTCCACGCTATCAGAGCAGGGACAAGGTCCTCCAGCACACAAGGCTGAGACACCAAAGTGCGCCCCTCCATCCCTCCCACCCCAGCTGTCACACACTGATTGCTATTACACTAATAGGCCCCTCCCCCATCCCTCCCACCCCAGCCGTCACACACTGATTGCTATTAGACTAAGAGGCCCCTCCTCCATCCCTCCCACCCTAGCTGTCACACACTGATTGCTATTAGACTAAGAGGTGCCACAGGGCCCACAACCTCCCCAACACCTTAATATCTAGTTATCTGGCTTGCAGTCACTGCTTTGTATGCCCTTTTCTTATTTATTTCTGCTTCATACTAGTGGTGCTCAAATACCCCTTTTTAAAATTCGAGTTTGGTCGAATTCGAATAGTAAATTATTCGAGGTCATTCGAATATTCGAGTCGAATAATTTTTACTATTCGATTCGACCTCGGACTTCGAGCTCACTATTCGAGTCGGTATTCGAGCTAACTATTCGAGCTGACTATTCGAATTGGCCTTAAATAGCTTCCAACACTTGTTTTGAGGGTGAATGATGCAAGAAACCTCTTTTTTTCCAAGTAACAACAGCAAGTGATTATGTGGGGATGTTCCTTTAAAAAAAAATGTGGAAAGAGAAGTTGTGTCCTTAATTTTGTTCAGTAGTGTTACTGTATATACTTCTTCTTCTTCTTCTTCTTCTTCTTCTTCTTCTTCTTCTTCTTCTTCTTCTTCTTCTTCTTCTTCTTCTTCTTCTTCTTCTTCTTCTTCTTCTTCTTCTCCTTCCTTTTCAATATCGTCTTCTTCTTCTTCACGTATTTCTCTTTTCAATTTTTTTTTAAAGAAATGCAGCTATTTTTGAGCGTAACAAATAGCTGGTGGGCGCACGCATGTTGGAAGCGCCATTGTATGTGCTCCCTGGCAGTGGAAACACAAAGACAGCAGGAGGTAAATTCATCAGCAGGAGGAGGAGGATGAGTGTGTGGCAGCAGGCAGTCAATGAGGCAGGCAGCTCGCCGTGACATAATAGCCCTGGTACCTAGCGGTGATACCAGGGCTGTAAATAAACACAACAGGAGGTCCCAGACAGCGGTCGTGCAGCCCACATTGTGTCCAATACACAACTGGGACAACACAGTTTTCAACCCGGGCACCTCAGAAAAATTAAACTTTTTTTTTTTTTTAATGGTTTGTTTGGTTTTGGTTTTGCAACCAATATAGCTATTGTTTGACGTAATAGCTGGTGGCAGAGTGGCAGCAGAAGGTAAATCATCTGTGTACCCTGGCAGTGGGAAACACAGACAGACAGCAGCAGCAGGAGGAGGAATGGAGGAGTAGGCGAGCAGCTATTGTTTGACGTAATAGCTGGTGGCAGAGTGGCAGCAGAAGGTAAATCATCTGTGTACCCTGGCAGTGGGAAACACAGACAGACAGCAGCAGCAGCAGCAGGAGGAGGTATGGAGGAGCAGTGTGAGTGTGGCAGCAGGTAGGCAGCGTGACATAATAGCCCTGGTACCTAGCGGTGATACCAGGGCTGTAAATAAACACAACAGGAGGTCCCAGACAGCGGTCGTGCAGCCCACATTGTGTCCAATACACAACTGGGACAACACAGTTTTCAACCCGGGCACCTCAGAAAAATTAAACCTTTTTTTTTTTTTAATGGTTTGTTTGGTTTTGGTTTTGCAACCAATATAGCTATTGTTTGACGTAATAGCTGGTGGCAGAGTGGCAGCAGAAGGTAAATCATCTGTGTACCCTGGCAGTGGGAAACACAGACAGACAGCAGCAGCAGCAGGAGGAGGTATGGAGGAGCAGTGTGAGTGTGGCAGCAGGTAGGCAGCGTGACATAATAGCCCTGGTACCTAGCGGTGATACCAGGGCTGTAAATAAACACAACAGGAGGTCCCAGACAGCGGTCGTGCAGCCCACATTGTGTCCAATACACAACTGGGACAACACAGTTTTCAACCCGGGCACCTCAGAAAAATTAAACCTTTTTTTTTTTTTTTAATGGTTTGTTTGGTTTTGGTTTTGCAACCAATATAGCTATTGTTTGACGTAATAGCTGGTGGCAGAGTGGCAGCAGAAGGTAAATCATCTGTGTACCCTGGCAGTGGGAAACACAGACAGACAGCAGCAGCAGCAGCAGGAGGAGGTATGGAGGAGCAGTGTGAGTGTGGCAGCAGGTAGGCAGCGTGACATAATAGCCCTGGTACCTAGCGGTGATACCAGGGCTGTAAATAAACACAACAGGAGGTCCCAGACAGCGGTCGTGCAGCCCACATTGTGTCCAATACACAACTGGGACAACACAGTTTTCAACCCGGGCACCTCAGAAAAATTAAACTTTTTTTTTTTTTTAATGGTTTGTTTGGTTTTGGTTTTGCAACCAATATAGCTATTGTTTGACGTAATAGCTGGTGGCAGAGTGGCAGCAGAAGGTTAATCATCTGTGTACCCTGGCAGTGGGAAACACAGACAGACAGCAGAAGGGCAGTACACAGCAGCCCACTGTAGGTGTAAAATGTGTGGCTGCAGGTGACGTAATAGTCAAAGTGAACCAGGCTGGCTTAGTGAGCAGGAGCCAGGAGGTGGTAAAGGGTGGTAAGGCACATTAACGATGGTTCCGGCAGCCAGTTCATGTCCCCCTCTCGCCGACAACAGGGGCCAGGAACTCGCCTTCCACCCACGCCTGGTTCATCTTGAGAAACGTCAGTCTGTCCACAGACTTGTGAGACAGACGTGAGCGTTTCTCGGTGACCACGCCACCAGCTGCACTGAAGCAGCGCTCGGACAGCACGCTGGAAGGGGGGCAGGACAGCACTTCCAGGGCGTACTGCGCCAGCTCGCTCCAGATCTCCATGCGCTTGACCCAATACTCCATGGGATCAACAGGGGCATCGCTGTCAAGCCCGCTGTACGACCCCATGTAGTCAGCCACCATGCGGGTCAGGCGCTGGCTGTGACCGGAGGAGGATGCTGCTGCATGCATCTCCTCTCTAGTCACTGCTGCCGGAGCCTCTACAGTCCTGTAGAGCTCGTGGCTGAGAGACAGCAGGTCTGTGGGGCGCTTGCTGCTGCTGGATGCAGGCACCTGCTGCTGCCTCTGTGCTGGCTGCTGGACAGTGGGGGTGGAAGGCTGGGGGAAGGCTTCCTCCAAGCGCTCAACAAGGGCCTGCTGCAAGCTCCTTATTTGTTGCGCTGGGTCTCCTCCTGCAGGCGGCAGGAACTGGCTCAACTTCCCCTTGAGGCGTGGGTCCAACATCATGCTGATCCAGATGTCCTCCCTCTGCTTCATCTGGATCACCCTGGGGTCCCTGCGCAGGCACGTCAGCATGTGCGCTGCCATTGGGAAGAGGCGGGCCACGTCTGCTGGCACATCGACGTCAGTGCTGTCCTCATCCTCCTCCTCTGCCGCCTCATCCTCTCTCCACCCCCGCACCAACTCAGCTGCGCTGTGCTGATCCCCCTCATCAGCTGCCAGGTCAGGGACCTCCACCAAGTCCTCCTCCTCCTCCCCCTCAGAGGTGGACTGCGCAGCTGGTTGCCGCTCCTGCTGGTCCAAGGCTGCCGCTCCCTGTTCCAGCAAAGCATCGAGGGCCCTGTTCAGCAGAGAAACCAGGGGCACCCACTCGCAGACCATAGCATGGTCCCTGCTCACCATGTTTGTGGCCTGCAGGAAGGGAGCCAGCACTAAGCACACCTGCTGCATGTGCCTCCAGTCATCATCGGGGACGATGGACGGGATGTTGCTGGTCTTGTCCCTTCTCTGAGCTGCGGAAACATTGGCCAGGGCAAGGTACTGGTTGACAGCGCGCCTCTGTTCAACCAGACGCTCCAACATCGCCAGGGTGGAGTTCCAGCGAGTCGGAACGTCAAGGATCAGCCGATGGCGTGGCAGATCCAGCTCCTTTTGCACGTCTTCCAGGCTCGCACAGGCTGCAGCCGAGCGCCGGAAGTGACGCACAACATTCCTTGCCGTTTCCAGCAGTTCGCCCATCCCCTGGTAGGTGCGCAGGAACTTCTGCACCACCAGGTTCAGCACGTGGGCAAGACAGGGGATGTGGGTCAGGTTTCCCCTGTGTATTGCGGCAACCAGATTGGCCCCATTGTCGGCCACCACCTCTCCGACTCTGAGGCCTCTGGGGGTCAGCCAAATCCTCTCCTGCTCCTGGAGTTTGGCCAACACATGGGTTGCCGTCAGCTTGGTCTTCCCAAGGCTGACCAAGTGCAGCAGCGCTTGGCAGTGGCGGGCCTTCACGCTGCTGCTGAGGCGGGGGGTTTGGCCAGGTGTGCCGGAGGATGGCAGAGGATCGGAGGAACCTGCTGCAGTTCCCCTGACCCTGCGGGGTGGCACCACCCACTGTGTTGCTGCTGCTGCTGTGCCCGCTGCTGCTCTCCCATCCTCACCCCCTTCCACCAAGCTGACCCAGTGGACAGTGAAGGACAGGTAGCGGCCTGTCCCGAAGCGGCTGCTCCAGGAGTCCATGGTGACGTGGACCCTTTCACCAACCGCGTGCTCCAGCCCTCGCTCCACATTGGCCATCACAAAGCGGTGCAGTGCAGGAATGGCCTTGCGGGAGAAAAAGTGTCTGCTGGGGAGCTGCCAGTCTGGGGCTGCGCAAGCAAGCAGCGCACGAATGTCGCTCCCCTCCTGCACGAGCGTGTACGGCAGGAGTTGGGAGCACATGGCCCGTGCCAGCAAGCCGTTCAGCTGCCGCACGCGACGGCTGCTGGGAGGCAGAGCCCTAACCACCCCCTGGAAGGACTCGCTCAAAAGGCTCTGGCGTGGCCTTTTGCTGACACGGGAATCAGCAGACACAGCAGAGGAGGCCACTGAGGACTGGCTGCCAGAACAGGCCTCAGTTTCGGCGGCAGGAGTTGCAGAGGGGGGAGGAGCAGTGCGTTTCCGCACTCCTGCTGGTGCTGCTGGAGGAGCAGGAGGGCGGGTGGCTGCTGTTGCTGCTGCTGCTGCTGAAGGCTGTGCAGTGATGGGTGTGGTGCCACTGCCAGCACCAGATGCCTTCAGCCTCTGGAACTCCTCATGCTGGTGGAAATGTTTAGCCGCAAGGTGGTTGATGAGCGAGCTGGTGCTGAACTTTAAGGGGTCTGCACCTCTGCTCAACTTCCGCTGACAGTGGTTGCAAGTGGCGTACTTGCTGTACACAGTGGGCATGGTGAAAAAGCGCCAGATTGGTGACAGAAACATCCCCCTACGGCATGGAAGCGCTGCTGCCTGTCTCCCTGTGGTGGTTGGGGGGGGGGGCTTGGGTGCGGCTGGTGGTGGTACTGGCTGATGCTGCTGCTGCTGCTGCTGAGCCTGAGACACCAGCAGGGTGTGGGACGCTGCCAATGCTTGCAATGATGCGCCTCCTTGCAAGGCCCACAAGCGCATCCTCCTCCTCCTCCTCAGAGCTGCTGAGGACGACATCCCCTGGAGGTGGTGGCACCCAGTCTCTGTCTGTCACCGGGTCATCATCATCCTCCCCCTCCTGAAACATGTCCTGCTGGGATGAGGACCCCCCAAACTCCTCTCCTGATGCATGGATGGGCTGCTTGACTGTCGCCACAGTCTTGCTGTCCAATCCCTCATCCCCCAAAGTGCCCATCAGCATCTCCTCCTCAAGATCGCCAACAACAGCAGACAATTTACTCATGATGCCTGGGGTCAAAAGACTGCTGAATGACAGGTCGGCGAGTGACGGTGAACTGGCCTCCTCCCCAGACCCTGCTGGGCGGCTGCTGCGAACAGGGGTGGTGGTGGTGGTGAGGGTGGAGGCCTCGGATGCAGAGCTGATGGCGGGCTGCTCATCCTCCGTCATGAGTTGCACCACAGTGTCTGCATCCTTTTCCTCAATGGGACGTTTCCGACCCGGCTGGAGGAAAATGGGAGCAGGTGCTACACGCTGCTGCTGCTGTGTCTCTGCAGCGTGAGTTGCAGATGCTCCTGCTGGGCGGCGCCCAAGGCGTCCACGGCCAGTGGCTATGGGAGGAATGTTAGCCACTGACGCTGCTGCTGCTGCTGCGGAACTGTGCATGGTGGCGCGCCCGCGGCCGCGGCTTGCCACAATGCTGCTCCCTCTCCTCCTGATTCCCTTGCTGCCCTTCCCCTTGCCCAAACCGCGCTGGCTGCCACTTCCAGACATCTTCAATGTTTTGGGCGTATAGACAAAAGTTTTTTAAAAGGGCGGGTGAAAAGTGGGGTACTTTAATGGAGTGGGTTGGTTGGTGAGGTGACTGAGTGAGTGTCCCCTAGTACAGTAAGTAAGTAGTAACAGTCAGGAAGTACAACTAGCAGTTACAATAATCAGTAGTAATCACAAGTAAATTTAGTGTGTGTACACTCAGACAGTGAGTGACCGCACGCAGGAGCTAGTAGCCTATGAACACAGTGACTGAGTGTCCTAGACTCCTAGTACAGTAAGAGTAAGTAGTAACAGTAAGTAGAACTAACTAATAATCAATCAGCGATCAGAAGGAAATGGAGTGTGGGTGGTGTGTGTACACTCAGACAGTGAGTGACCGCACGCAGGAGCTAGTAGCCTATGAACACAGTGACTGAGTGTCCTAGACTCCTAGTACAGTAAGAGTAAGTAGTAACAGTAAGTAGAACTAACTAATTACAATAATCAATCAGCGATCAGAAGGAAATGGAGTGTGGGTGGTGTGTGTACACTCAGACAGTGAGTGACCGCACGCAGGAGCTAGAAGCCTATGAACACAGTGACTGAGTGTCCTAGACTCCTAGTACAGTAAGAGTAAGTAGTAACAGTAAGTAGAACTAACTAATTACAATAATCAATCAGCGATCAGAAGGAAATGGAGTGTGGGTGGTGTGTGTACACTCAGACAGTGAGTGACCGCACGCAGGAGCTAGTAGCCTATGAACACAGTGACTGAGTGTCCTAGACTCCTAGTACAGTAAGAGTAAGTAGTAACAGTAAGTAGAACTAACTAATTACAATAATCAATCAGCGATCAGAAGGAAATGGAGTGTGGGTGGTGTGTGTACACTCAGACAGTGAGTGACCGCACGCAGGAGCTAGTAGCCTATGAACACAGTGACTGAGTGTCCTAGACTCCTAGTACAGTAAGAGTAAGTAGTAACAGTAAGTAGAACTAACTAATTACAATAATCAATCAGCGATCAGAAGGAAATGGAGTGTGGGTGGTGTGTGTACACTCAGACAGTGAGTGACCGCACGCAGGAGCTAGTAGCCTATGAACACAGTGACTGAGTGTCCCAGACTCCTAGTACAGTAAGAGTAAGTAGTAACAGTAAGTAGAACTAACTAATTACAATAATCAATCAGCGATCAGAAGGAAATGGAGTGTGGGTGGTGTGTGTACACTCAGACAGTGAGTGACCGCACGCAGGAGCTAGTAGCCTATGAACACAGTGACTGAGTGTCCTAGACTCCTAGTACAGTAAGAGTAAGTAGTAACAGTAAGTAGAACTAACTAATAATCAATCAGCGATCAGAAGGAAATGGAGTGTGGGTGGTGTGTGTACACTCAGACAGTGAGTGACCGCACGCAGGAGCTAGTAGCCTATGAACACAGTGACTGAGTGTCCTAGACTCCTAGTACAGTAAGAGTAAGTAGTAACAGTAAGTAGAACTAACTAATAATCAATCAGCGATCAGAAGGAAATGGAGTGTGGGTGGTGTGTGTACACTCAGACAGTGAGTGACCGCACGCAGGAGCTAGTAGCCTATGAACACAGTGACTGAGTGTCCTAGACTCCTAGTACAGTAAGAGTAAGTAGTAACAGTAAGTAGAACTAACTAATTACAATAATCAATCAGCGATCAGAAGGAAATGGAGTGTGGGTGGTGTGTGTACACTCAGACAGTGAGTGACCGCACGCAGGAGCTAGAAGCCTATGAACACAGTGACTGAGTGTCCTAGACTCCTAGTACAGTAAGAGTAAGTAGTAACAGTAAGTAGAACTAACTAATTACAATAATCAATCAGCGATCAGAAGGAAATGGAGTGTGGGTGGTGTGTGTACACTCAGACAGTGAGTGACCGCACGCAGGAGCTAGTAGCCTATGAACACAGTGACTGAGTGTCCTAGACTCCTAGTACAGTAAGAGTAAGTAGTAACAGTAAGTAGAACTAACTAATTACAATAATCAATCAGCGATCAGAAGGAAATGGAGTGTGGGTGGTGTGTGTACACTCAGACAGTGAGTGACCGCACGCAGGAGCTAGTAGCCTATGAACACAGTGACTGAGTGTCCTAGACTCCTAGTACAGTAAGAGTAAGTAGTAACAGTAAGTAGAACTAACTAATAATCAATCAGCGATCAGAAGGAAATGGAGTGTGGGTGGTGTGTGTACACTCAGACAGTGAGTGACCGCACGCAGGAGCTAGTAGCCTATGAACACAGTGACTGAGTGTCCTAGACTCCTAGTACAGTAAGAGTAAGTAGTAACAGTAAGTAGAACTAACTAATTACAATAATCAATCAGCGATCAGAAGGAAATGAAGTGTGGGTGTTGTGTGTACACTCAGACAGTGAGTGACCGCACGCAGGAGCTAGTAGCCTATGAACACAGTGACTGAGTGTCCTAGACTCCTAGTACAGTAAGAGTAAGTAGTAACAGTAAGTAGAACTAACTAATTACAATAATCAATCAGCGATCAGAAGGAAATGGAGTGTGGGTGGTGTGTACACTCAGACAGTGAGTGCCCGCACGCAGGAGCTAGTAGCCTATGAACACAGTGACTGAGTGTCCTAGACTCCTAGTACAGTAAGAGTAAGTAGTAACAGTAAGTAGAACTAACTAATTACAATAATCAATCAGCGATCAGAAGGAAATGGAGTGTGGGTGTGTGTACACTCAGACAGTGAGTGCACGCACGCAGGAGCTAGTAGCCTATGAACACAGTGACTGTCTGACTGAGTGTCCTAGACTCCTAGTACAGTAAGAGTAAGTAGTAACAGTAAGTAGAACTAACTAATTACGATAATCAATCAGCGATCAGAAGGAAATAGAGTGTGTGTTGTGTGTGTACACTCAGACAGTGAGTGCAGTGCGCACACGCAGGAGCTAGTAGCCTATATGAACAGTGACAGTGAGTGTCCCTACGGGTACAGTAAGAGTAAGTAAGTACAACTAACTAACAATAATCTATCAGTAATCAGAAGGAAATAGAGTGTGTGTACACACAGACAGTGAGTGAGTGCACACACGCAGGAGCTAGCTAGTAGCCTATAAACAGTGACAGTCAGTGAGTGTCCTACTCCTAGTACAGTATAACTACAATACTATTAGTAAAGGACAGCAGAAATACTGGTATAGATGAGAGAAATAAACAGAGGACAGCTGCCCACAGAGGCAAGGCCCCCCTGAGGCCTAAACCTGTAAGCTTGCAGCAGCTGCCTGTCTCTAATGTAACACACAAGCTACTAACTAAAATACAATGTCTATCTAACTAACAACAATATAGGTGTATATGGCAGGTGTAGGTGAGCAAAAACGCTAGGTAAATGATCACAATAGAGCACTTGCTAAGCCAAAGCACAAAGGAGCAACTCTCTCTCTGTACAAGTCTCAGGCAAGCATGGAGAAACGGAACATGGCGGCCGCTATTTATAGGGTAGGGGCTGGCCAGGGTCCCCCTCTGTGATTGGCTGCCGTCAGAGGGCCTGGGAGCCCTCTGATTGGCTCTAAGGACATCAATCTGGGCTATGACGCTATTCGAGCTCGGTACCGAGCTCGAATAGCGCCGTTTGCTCGAATAGCTCGAATAGTGAATGGGCTATTCGAGTGTACTCGGATAGCCCATTCGAATAGCTACAGCTATTCGGAGCTCGAATACCGAGCTCGGATAGCTGAAAAAGAGCTCGAATATTCGAGCTACTCGAATATTCGAGCTCTGCTGAGCACCACTGCTTCATACACAATTGGGAATGACAGTTGAATGAATTGTGCGCCCCCTCCTACACTGCGCCCTGAAGCTGGAGCCTCTCCAGCCTATGCCTCGGCCCGGCCCTGCACGCTATCAATGTGAGTATGTGGGGTGTCTTTGCACTCTAAGGAAGAAAGACACAGAGACAATGGGAGCCCAGATAGATTGCAATGCTATTTGGCACTTGTATTGGCCTGAGGAAGCAGGCTTAGACCTGGGAAACGCGTTGCCTGTGCTAATGAAATCTCATTGTTTTATGAGACTGTCGTCATTTGAGGTGAGCCACTTCACCTTTGACCTTTGTATTGTTTTTAACCTGATTTTACTTAAAGTAGACCTGAACTCAGAACTCCTCTCTGCTCTAAAAGATACACAACAGCATAATAACCTTTAAACAAAAAAACATTTTTATTACAGCTGCTACACATCCTAAAATAAACCTGCACAGTTTCTACTTCCTGATTCATGGATGCAGACATATTGTTTACAGCCTGTGCTTTCAAATGGGCTTATCTGCCATAGGAAGTCATGTGACACAGGGGGAGATCAAATTACAGCTAGTGATTAGACACAAGTGGGGGGGAATTACACAGGCTAAACTCTCTAAACACATAAAGGGTGTATTTCTGTTATGTTTTCCTTGTGTCCTGCCCAAGAGTTCAGATCCACTTCAAAAAACCTGGGTGCCTCTTTACCCCACCTCTTTGGCGCCATCAACATCATCTTCGGTTGTGTTACATCGAGTAAATCCAAGGATTTCTGAACATAAGGTTCTTTCAGGGAGAAGCACAAAGCACCTTCATAAACATGGACCTTCCGAGAAAAGGTCTTCTTAGAATCAATAGAACATTTCTCCATATGAGAGCATTCAGAAGATGTATCTCCTCCCATTGTTTCAATAATTCTATCCTCCGGTGAGGTTTTTCTGTTTCTCTTGCTTTATTATAGGATTCCATAGCCAATGCTTCTGAATAACGCTTTTCAATGAGCTGTTTCTTTCTTTTGTACAACTGTGTTTTAATCTTAAGAGCCGACTAAATGGTACGTTGTGTGGCCAGCGCGACTGCCTGGTAGCTTAGGAATAAAATGAAGCTCTTTATACCTATGTTCTTTCTGACTGTCTTCGGGAACAGTTAGGGTCAGATTTACATTTCAGAAGCCCAAATGACAGGTAAGTATAAATCTAGGGCGGGTGTTGGGCCAGTTCTAGACTTTTGGCAAACTTGTGAGGATGTGCCCCCCCGAAATTGGAATGATCGCACATCACTCTGCTTCATTTAAAGGGACACTTAAGTAAAAAAAAAAAAATGAGTTTTACTCACCTTGGGCTTCCAATAGCCCCCTGCAGCTGTCCGGTGCCCTCGCCGTCTCCCTCCGATCCTCCTGGCCCCGCCGGCAGCCACTTCCTGTTTCGGTGACAGGAGCTGACAGGCTGGGGACGCGAGTGATTCTTCGCATTCCTGGCCACACTAGCGCCATCTATGCTGCTATAGCATATATCATCTATATATATAAAATCGGATGTGTGTATGTGTGTATGTGCCGCGATCACTCGAAAACGGCTTGACCGATTTGAACGAAACTTGGTACACAGATCCCTTACTACCTGGGATGATATGTTCTGGGGGTCTCGCGGCCCCCCTGCACACGTGGGCGGAGCTACAAACAGCCAATCAGATTTCACCCATTCAAGTCAATGGAAAAAATGTAAAAGGCTGCCATTCTCACAGTAATCAAGCCAGAGTCCCCACACTTGGCACAGGTGGTCACTTGGTGACCGAGGTTACAAATCCAGGAAAAGTGGGCGGAGCATAAAACAGCCAATCAAATTTCAGCCAGTCATTTTAAATGGGAAAATGTAAACTGCAGCCGTTCTTAGACTATTAATCGCAGGGTTCTCAAACTTGACACAGTTGGTCACTGGGTGAATGTGATTAAGATTCAAGAAAATGGGTGGAGCCTACAACAGCCAATCAAAATTCACCTATTGATTTTCAAGGGGAATATTTAAACTGCTGCTATTCTTACACTGTTAATGGCAGAGGCTTTAACCTTGCTACAGTCGGTCATTGGGTGACTGGGGTCCAAATTCACTAAAGGGGCGGGGCCACATACAGCCAATCAGATTTCCTTGGTGGATAAACTGCTTCCATTCACGCATTTTAGATGCCAGGAACCTGAAAGCTCTCAAACTTGGTCATTGAGTGACTGTGTGTCAAGGTCACAAAAAGTGGGTGGAGCCAAAAACAGCTTTTACTGGGAAAATATAAACTGCAGCCATTCTTACATCGTTAATGGCAGGGTTCTCAAACTTTGCACAGTTGGTCATTGGGTAACTGAGATTAAGATTTTGGAAGGTGGGTGGAGCCTACAACAGCCAATAAAAATTCACCTTTTGATTTTCAAAGGGAATGTTTGAGCTGCTACCATTCTCTTATACTGTTAAAAGCAGATGCCTCAAACCAGGTACAGTTGGTCACTGGGTGACTAGGGCCCAAACTCAGAAAGTGGCGGAGCCACAAACAACCAATAAGATTTGTTTATTTTTAAATGAGAATATACAAAGTATTGATACCAAGGACCCCAAAGCTGATAAACTTGATAATTGAGTGACTGTATGTCCAGGTTAGAAAAAGTGGGCGGTGCCAACAACTAAATTTTTAACATGGCAGGGTTCCCAAACTTTACACAATTGGCCACTGGGTGACTGGGATGAATATTCAGAAATGTGGGAGGAGCCTACAACAGCCAATCAAAATTTACCTATTGATTTTCAAGGGGAATATTCACATTGCTACCATTCTTACACTGTTAATGGCAAAGGCCTCAAACCTGATACAGTCAGTCATTGGGTGACTGGGGTCGAAATTCACTAAAGGGGTGGAGCCACAAACAGCCAATCACATTTGTTAGATTGATTTCAGCCATTCTGTTATTGGCAGGGTTCTCAAACGTGACACAGTTCGCCACTGGGTGACTGGGACTAATATTCAGGAAAGTGGGTGGAGCCTACAGCAGCCAATCAAAATTCACCTTTTGATTTTCAAGGGGAATATTGCAACTGCAGCCATTCTTACACTGTTAATGGCAGAGGCCTCAAACCTGCTACAGTCGGTCGTTAAGTGTCTGGGGTTCAAATTCAGTAAAGGGGCAGAGCCAAAAACAGCCAGATTTCTTTGCTGGATAAACTGCTTCCATTACCATAATTTTGATGCCAGGAACCCAAAAGCTCACAAACTTGGTCATTGTGTAGTGACTGTGTGTTACAAAAAGTGGGTGGAGTTAAAAACAGATTTTTCTGGGAAATTGTAAACTGCAGCCCTTCTTCACTGTTAATGGAAGAGTTCTCAAACTTAGCATAGCTGCTTACTGGGTGACTGGGATTAATATTCAGAAAAGTGGGTGGAACCTAAAAATGCCAATCAAAAATCACATGTCGCTTTTCATGGAGATTATTACAATTGCTGAAATTCTTGCACTGTTAATGGCACAAGCCTCAGACCTCGTACAGTTGGTCATTGGGTCACTGGGGATCAAATTCAGAAAAGGGGACAGAGCCACAAACAGTGAATCAGATTTGTTTCATTTCATGGGAAAATACAAACTATTGATGCCAAGGACCCCAAAGTTCACAAACTTGGTCATGGAGTGACTGTGTGTCCAGGTTACAAAAAGTGGTCGGAGCCAAAAACAAATTTCACTGGGAAAGTGTAAACTGCAGCCCTTCTTACACTGTTTATGGCAGGGTTCCCAAACTTTGCCCAGATGATCACTGAGTGACTGAGATTAATATTCAGGAAAGTGGGTGGAGACTATAATAGCCAATCAAAATTCACCTGTTCATTTTCAAGTGGAAAATTTAAATTGCTGCCATTTTTCCACTGTTAATAGCAGATGCCTCAAACCTGCTACAGTTGGTCATTGGGTGACTGGGGTTCAAATGCTGGAGAGGGGGTGAAGCCACAAACAGCCAATCTGATTTGTTTAATTTCTATGGGAATATACAAATTATTGATGCCAAGGACCCCAAAGCTCACAAACTTGGTCATTGATTGTTTGTGCGTTAGGGTTAGAAAGTGGGCGGAGCCAACACCAGTCAAATACATACCCGGGCAACGCCGGGTCATCAGTGGGTGGAGACCAATACAAATTTCACTGGGAAACTGTAAACTGCAGCCATTCTTACACTGTTAATGGCAGGGTTTTTAAACTTTGCACAGTTGGTCACTGGGTGACTGGGATTAATATTCAGAAAAGTGGGTGGAGCCTACAAAAGTGAATCAAACTTCACCTATTGCTTTTCAAGGGGAATATTTAATTTCTGCCATTCTTACACTGTTAATGGCACAGGCCTCAAACCTGGTACAGTTGGTTATTGGGTGACTGGGGTTCAAATTCAGAAAAGGGTGTGGAGCCACAAACAGCCAATCAGATTTTTTCATTTCAATGCAAATTATTGATACCAAAGACCGCAAAGTTTACAAACTTGGTCACTGAGTAATTGTGTGTTAGGGTTAGAAAAAGTATGCAGAGCCAACACCAGCCAAATACATACCTGGGCAACGCCGGGCAATCAGCTAGTATACCATATAGCAGCATAGAGGGTGCTAATGTGTCTGGGAATGCGAAGAATCACTTGCGTCTCCAGCCTGTCAGCTCCTGTCACCGAAACAGGAAGTGGCTGCCGGCGGGGCCAGGAGGATCGGAGGGAGACGGCGAGGGCACCGGACAGCTGCAGGGGGCTATTGGAAGCCCTAGGTGAGTAAAACTCATTTTTTTTGTTTGACTTAAGTGTCCCTTTAAGGTTCTCACATGACATGCTGCAGCTCAACACAATAGCACACTGGCTGGCTGTAAGTCTGTGACAAACACACTGCTCACACTCAGCCAGTCCATTCCTCCTCAGGAAGGTACACAGTGCAAAAATGTTG
Source organism: Hyperolius riggenbachi (assembly GCF_040937935.1). NCBI lineage: Eukaryota > Metazoa > Chordata > Amphibia > Anura > Hyperoliidae > Hyperolius > Hyperolius riggenbachi. Next base: position 437,155,176 of record NC_090650.1, read on the forward strand.
CTCCTGAAATCTCTGCGCCTGATGCAATGTTTCACCTTGCTGTCACTGATGGGGAGAGCTTTACTTGTGGAAAGATGGCAGGAATGATATTGGGGTGTAAACACTCCCAACTGTCCCTCTTCCCTCCTATTTTCATGTTCAGGACTTTGTCCCACTTTCTATGTAAACATATATATATTTCTCTACTAAAAATGTGTTTGACTCTAAACTTTATTCCTATACTTTAAATTGATATATTACTAATTTTAAAATGTTAATATGAAGGAAAATGAACCAGGATAGGAAGGACCAGTGTGGTTTGAATGATAAAACAACATATTTTTCTTATGAAATCTTTATTAGAGATGGCTCAAACCTCTGATTTTAGAATTGCGAACCTCGAACGCGAACTTCCGCAAAAGTTCGGTTCGCGCAAACTTTCGCGAACCGCAATAGACTTCAATGGGGAGGCAAACTTTGAAAACTAGAAACATTTATGCTGGCCACAAAAGTGATGGAAAATATGTTTCAAGGGGTCTAACACCTGGAGGGGGGCATGGGGGAGTGGGATACACGCCAAAAGTCCCGGGGGAAAAATCTGGATGTGACGCAAAGCAGCGTTTTAAGGGCAGAAATCACATTGAATGCTAAATTGCAGGCCTAAAGTGATTTCAAACATCTTGCATGTGTATACATCAATCAGGTAGTGTAATTAGAGAACTGCTTCACACTGACACACCAAACTCACTGTGTAACGCACCACAAACAGCTGTTTGTGTAGTGACGGCCGTGCTGGACTGGTGCGCACCATGGCCAGAGTGCAGGCCGTGGCGGTTTTCAAGCCCATATGGTCTGCCGGGCTGGGGTAGCTCAATGATAAAACAACAGTGACTGTCCAGCTGGTCGAATTTGGTCTGTCCACAATGAAGCAACGACCTTATTATCTTGGGTGTGCCCCCCCGAGACACTCATAGCCGGCGGTCATTGCTTCATTGTGATACGCAAACCCCTTCACCGCGGCAAGGTAATGATCACAAAGGGGAATTAACACATGTACATGCCTTTTGTTTTGTTGTTGCAGCTGCAGTGCAGCCAGAAAAATTAGGCAGGCATTTACACGTACCAGAAAAATTATTATAGCGGCCGCTGCTAGCAGCGGCCTTAAAAATTCAGGAATCCGCCTGGAGTCCTGGACCCTGTTGGTGGTAGTGGAGAAGGCAGTCAAGCGGCCCGCAGGCAGAGATACTGTGTGGGGAGCGACTTAGTCTTGGGGAAGGCAGTCACACTACGTGCAGGCAGAGATGCTATGTGGAGACTGACTTAGTTCTTCGGGCAGGTCTGACCGTGCAGACCAGGCATCCATGGTCAGATGAACCCTTGACCCAACGCTGTATGCCAGAGATGACACCACTTGCCTTTCAACATCACTGTACAGTTTGGGTATCGCCTTTTTTGAGAAATAATTGCATTATGGTATCTTACACTGTAGTGTGTGGCTTTGCTTTTGTGTGCTGCTTTTCCTCAGGTGGTCATTCCATTGCAGTTTGTGCTTTGTAATCATGTACCTTCGTAAGGTAGTTGTTCCTATGTGGGTCATGGTCTTTCCACGGCTCAATTTTCGGTGTCAGAGAGTACAGATGGCATTGTTCTCATCTGAGGCAGACACACAAATACATTTCCACACCACTGAGCCCTGGGATGATGGCACTTTGGTGATGGCTGCCGACGGAGGGTTAAGTGGGGTGCCAGAATCAGAGCAGGAGGAGGAAGATATGTCACTCTTCTATGCGGAAGCTGAGGAAGATGAGGTGTTCTGTCCTAAAGAGACTCCGTAACAAAAATTGCATCCTGTTTTTTATCATCCTACAAGTTCCAAAAGCTATTCTAATGTGTTCTGGCTTACTGCAGCACGTTCTACTATCACCATCTCTGTAATAAATCAACTTATCTCTCTCTTGTCAGACTTGTCAGCCTGTGTCTGGAAGGCTGCCAAGTTCTTCAGTGTTGTGGTTCTGTGATGCATCTCCCCCCTCCAGGCCCCTCTCTGCACACTGCTGTGTGTTATTTAGATTAGTGCAGCTTCTCTCTGCTCTATTATCTTTTACAAGCTGGATAAATCCTCCTCTGAGCTGGCTGGGCTTTCACATACTGAGGAATTACATAAAGGCAGAGCTGTCTGCACTCTGCAGGAAGAAACAGCCTGACACTTCAGTGGAAGATAGCTGCAGGGGGAAAGAAACACACACATGATCTCTTGAGATTCAAAAGGAAGGGTGTATACAGCCTGCTTGTGTATGAATGTATTTTCTATGTGTGGACATACTGTACATCAACCTACTTCCTGTTTTGGTGGCCATTTTGTTTGTTTATAAACAAACTTTTTAAAACGGTTTTTAACCACTTTTAATGCGGCGAGGAGCGGCGAAATTGTGACAGAGGGTAATAGGAGATGTCCCCTAACGCACTGGTATGTTTACTTTGGTGCGATTTTAACAATACAGATCCTCTTTAAATGGTCAACTACATCCTGACAATATTGGGGGTTGATGGCACGTGGCTTCTTCTGAACACTGTACTTTGGCCTAGGGCCGCACAAAATCATGACAGCGTGACCTCAAACAGACCTGCCACGTGGCTTGCCTCTGGCTCTGCCTCTTGTTTTTTCCATATTGGGGGGGGGGGTTGAAGTGAAAGGTATGCACTGACTTGACTAATACAATGTGCGGTTACACAGGTGCAGTGAACAGGATGCAGTGACTGCTGGTACATCAATGTGCGGTTACACAGGTGTAGTTAACAGATATGCACGGACTGGTATATAAAACAGCGTGCGGTGACACAGGTACCATGAACAGGTGCAGTGACTGGTTTATAATATAACATTGCTTGCGGTCATGTAGGTAGGTGCACTGAACAGCTATGCAGGGATTGGTATTACAAATGTGCAGCTGTCACACACACACAGGTACCATGAACAGTTGCAGTGACTGGTATATAACATTGCGTGCGCTCACGTAGGTAGGTGCACTGAACAGGTAGGTATGCCGTGATTGGTATTACAAATGTGCAGCTGTCACACAAAACACACAAACAGGTAGTCACTGAATGTGCTGGGCCTGGCACTGGCACAGTAGGAATTACCAAGGGGCCAAGGGCCAGCTGCGACTGACTGACAGGGCTGTATATGCAACACAAGAGTCTGACACACACACACACACACACACACACACACACACACACACACACACACACACACACACACACACACACACACACACACACACACACCACACACACAAAAAAAAAAGATGACAAGAACAACATTAGCTCTCAAAAGAGCTGTTGAGGGGTGCTTTTTAGCAATAAGTATCAGCAAGGAGCAAGCTAACAAGCCTAACAAGAGCCTAACTAATCTTTCCCTATGTCTACAGCAGGTTCCTCTCCCTTATCTAATTACTGCAGCCACATGAGTGAGTGAAATGGCTGACGCTGCCTGCCTTTTATAAGGGGGGGGGGAGTGGCTCCAGGAGGGAGTGTAGCCTGATTGGCTACCCTGTGTCTGCTGACTGTGATGTAGAGGGTCAAAGACCTTAATGATGTAGTATAGGGGGCGGGTCAAACTCGCATATAGTTTGCGGTTCACTGCGAACGTGAACCAGCGAAGTTCACGTGAATCGGTTCGCTGGCAAACCGTTCGGGCCATCTCTAATCTTTATAGTCCCTCTTTCTCATCTGAAAAAGTTGGGAGGTATGCATAGGGGCGCGGAGCAACATCAAAGTATTTCTGAGGACATCCATGAGTTTTAGGTAGGTACAGGGCCGGGCCGAGGCATAGGCTGGAGAGGCTCCAGCCTCAGGGCGCAGTGTAGGAGGGGATGCAGAATTCATTCAGCTGTCATTCCCCATTGTGTTTGAAGCAGAAAGAAATAAGAAAAGGGGATACATAGCAGTGACTGCAAGCTAGATAACTAGATATTAAGGTGTTGGGGAGGTTGTGGGCCCTGTGGCACCTCTTAGTCTAATAGCAATCAGTGTGTGACAGCTGGGGTGGGAGGGATGGAGGGGCGCACTTTGGTGTCTCAGCCTTGGGTGCTGGAGGACATTTGTCCCGGTTCTGGGTAGGTACACCACTGACATTTAACAGGCCGTTGTCAAATCCAAATCCAAAAAAGCTTTATTGGCTGAACCAAATACATTTCGCACTGCCAAAGCAAAACACTAGTAGGGGGTGGTTGTGGGAATAAAGGAAGGGTATACTGGGTCCATAAGGGCGTGGAGGATATGAGGGACAGTATATGGGGCTGGGATATATAGTCCACAATGGTGAGGTGGTATAGGAGGCAGTATAAGGGGTGTACAGTCCATGGGGTACCATGTTCCTCTTAGAGTTGGGCCGAACGGTTCGCCTGCGAACGGCTCCATGCGAACTTCAGTGGTTCGCGTTCGCGTCCCGCAGGCGAACCTTTGCGGAAGTTCGGTTCGCCCCATAATGCACATGGAGGGTCAACTTTGACCCTCTACATCACAGTCAGCAGGCCCAGTGTAGCCAATTAGGCTACACTAGCCCCTGGAGCCCCACCCCCCCTTATATAAGGCAGGCATTACGGTCACTCGTGTGCTGCCTGCGTTAGTGAGAGTAGGGCGAGCTGCTGCAGACTGTCTCTCAGGGAAAGATTAGTTAGGCTTAACTTGTTCCTGTCTGGCTGCATACCTGTTCTGTGAACCCACCACTGCATACCTGTGCTGTGAACCCACCACTGCATACCTGTGCTGTGAACCCACCATTGCATACCTGTGCTGTGTACCCACCACTGCATACCTGTTCAGTGAACCCACCACTGCATACCTGTTCAGTGAACCCACCACTGCATACCTGTGCTGTGAACCCACCACTGCATACCTGTTCAGTGAACCTGCCACTGCATACCTGTTCTGTTCAGTGGACCCGCCACTGTATACCTGTTCATTAAACCCACCACTGCATACCTGTGCTGTGAACCCACCACTGCATACCTGTTCTGTGAACCCACCACTGCATACCTGTGCTGTGAACCCACCACTGCATACCTGTTCAGTGAACCTGCCACTGCATACCTGTTCTGTTCAGTGGACCCGCCACTGTATACCTGTTCATTGAACCCACCACTGCATACCTGTGCTGTGAACCCACCACTGCATACCTGTTCTGTGAACCCGCCACTGTATAACTGTTCTGTTTAGTGAACCCGCCACTGTATACCTGTTCAGTGAACCCGCCACTGCATACCTGTTGTGTTCAGTGAACCTGCCACTGCATACCTGTTCTGTGAACCCGCCACTGTATACCTGTTCTGTTTAGTGAACCCGCCACTGTATACCTGTTCTGTTTAGTGAACCCGCCACTGCATACCTGTTCTGTTCAGTGGACCCGCCACTGTATACCTGTTCAGTGAACCCGCCACTGCATACCTGTTCTGTTCAGTGGACCCGCCACTGTATACCTGTTCAGTGAACCCGCCACTGTATACCTGTTCTGTTTAGTGAACCCGCCACTGTATATCTGTTCTGTTTAGTGAACCCGCCACTGTATACCTGTTCAGTGAACTCGCCACTGCATACCTGTTGTGTTCAAATCAAAATGAATAAGGCATGGATCCCGGAGGGCTGCTGCCCGCCCCAAGACTAAGTCAGTCCCCGCACACACAGCATCTCTGCCTGCACGCCGTGTGACTGGCTGCCTGGCCTGCCCCAAGAAGACTAAGTCGCTCCCAGTCCCTCCACACAGCATGTCTGCCTGCAGGCCGCTTGACTACCTTCTCCGCCACCACCAACAGGGTCCGGGACTCCAGGCGGATTGCTGAATTTTTTAGGCCGCTGCTAGCAGCGGCCGCTGTAATAATTTTTCTGGTGCGTGTACATGACTGCCTAATTTTTCTGGCTGCACTGCGGGCAGCTGCAACAACAAAAGAAAAGGCATGTACATGCGCCCATTCCCCTTCGTGATCATTACCTTGCCGTGGTGAAGGGGCTTGCGTATCACAATGAAGCAATGACCGGCGCCTAGATGAGTGTCTCGGGGGGCACACCCATGATAATAAGGTCGTTGCCTCATTGTGGTCAGACCAAATTTGATCAGCTGGACAGTCACTGTTCTGTCATTCAGCTACATCAGCCAGGCGACCATATGGGCTGTAAAGCCACCAAAACCTGCACTCTCGCCATGGTGCGCACCAGTCCAGCACGGCCGTCACTACACAAACAGCTGTTTGCGGTGCGTTACACGGTGAGTTTGGTGTGTCAGTGTGAAGCAGTACCTTAATTACACTACCTGATTGATGTATACACATGCAAGATGTTTGAAAGCACTTTAGGCCTGTCATTTAGCATTCAATGTGATTTCTGCCCTTAAAACGCTGCTTTGCGTCAAATCCAGATTTTTCCCCGGGACTTTTGGCATGTATCCCACTCCGCCATGCCCCCCTCCAGGTGTTAGACCCCTTGAAACATCTTTTCCATCACTTTTGTGGCCAGCATAATTATTTATTTTTTTCAAAGTTCGCATCCCCATTGAAGTCTATTGCGGTTCGCGAACTTTAACGCGAACCGAACCTTCCGCGGAAGTTCGCGAACCTAAAATCGGAGGTTCGGCCCAACTCTAGTTCCTCTCAGTTGGTGGCAGGTAGCAACATACTGAGCTGCTATTTGCACGGTTGTTTCCTCTTCCCCCAGTAGGATGTAGAAGTTCCTCTTCTCATCTGTGGAGGTGAAATCCGGGATGTGGGCGGAGAGTCTCTGGAAGTGGGCGGTCCTCACAGGTCCATATTTGCTGCAGTGTAGCAGGCAGTGGGCCTCATTCTCCAGGGCCCCCTGGTCACACTGCGTGTACCAGGGGTGTAACTAGAAATCACGGTTCCCCCCTGCGAAACTTTGAATGGGGCCCCCTCCCACCTTCTCTCCGTGCCCAGACTTCTCAAGCATCACTACAGCACGCAGCACTTGGGGAGGGGTAGAAAGGCTGGAGGTAGAACAGGCTGTACACAAGACCCTGCTGCACACTGAATGGGGACTGTCTACAAATCTTTGTCTGCAAAACTTTGTATGATTCCTTATCAGTGGCTGAGCAGATGCAGTCATTAGAACAACTGAGCAAAGAGCAGAAAGTTTTTATCTCTCCTTGCCCTTAGTTCTCAGTCTTTCAGGACAGGCCCCTCTGTGGTTTCTGGGCCTCCCTGCAGCTGCATCCCTTGCAGGGTCTATTGTTACGCCCCTAGCGTGTACAGTCTCTGACTCCTCCTGGGGCTTCCATGTCTATCTGTGCCACCCTGTCCCTATCTCCAGGCTGTGGGTGCTCAAGGTCTGTCTGTTTTTGTGATGGTGTAGCCTCTCCAGGTACGAGGCCATTGTGTACGCGTACGTTAAAAAGGGGCGCTGGGAAAAAAGGGCGCCGGGTTTTTAACGATAAGCATGGATAACGTTTAAAAATGTATTGTACTGTATTTCGTTTAAAATTAATGTTTTTTAAAGTTATAAATCATTAAATAATGTGCATTAAATCGGCAATTGTAAAAACGTTAATCTTTTGTTTAAATACTGAAACGTATAATAACGTTAAAAAAAAAAAATTACTAAGTAACCCTCCCTGTACCTACCCCTAACCCCTAGACCCCCCTGTTGATGCCTAAACCTAAGACCCCCCCTGTTGGTGCCTAAGTAACCCTCCCTGTACCTACCCCTAACCCCTAGACCCCCCTGTTAGTGCCTAAACCTAAGACCCCCCTGTTGGTGCCTAAACCTAAGACCCCCCTGTTGGTGCCTAAACCTAAGACCCCCCTGTTGGTGCCTAAACCTAAGACCCCCCTGTTGGTACCTAAACCTAAGACCCCCCTGTTGGTGCTTAAACCTAAGACCCCCCTTTTGGTGCCTAAACCTAAGACCCCCTGTTGGTGCCTAAACCTAAGACCCCCCCTGTTGGTGCCTAAACCTAAGACCCCCCTGTTGGTGCCTAAACCTAAGACCCCCCTGTTGGTTTTTTCGTTTAAAAATAATGTAAAAAAATGTACTGTTTTTCGTTTAAAAATAATGTTTGGAAAAAAATATTGTACTGTTTTTCGTTTAAAAATAATATTTAAAAATGTATAAATCATTAAATAATGTGTAATCATGAGAAGCAGTAATAAAACATTAAGTCTCCGGGCGCCGCTTTTAAAACGTTATTTTTCACCGGCGCCCTTTTTTCCTATCGGGCGCCCATTAAACGATATTTATTATAGGAGTGAATGGCGGCGCCCGATTTGTCCACTAGCCTCAGGCGCCCGAATTTACTGTTTCCATTGTGTACTACCTCTGTAGTGATTGGTAGACGGTGAGTTTCTGGGAGTTCTTTATGTCATTCCTCCATTCCTCTAGATACCGCACCTTGCAGCTTTCTATCGTCTCTTTTATTTGGGCTTTTGTCAGGCTTTGATGGTGGTCCTGGCTGGGCTGGCTGCTGAAGCTTTGCTTCAAAGTACGTGGTAGGGCCCCGGCCCCTTGGCTCAGTGAGGCTTTATGGTGGTCCACACAAATCAGCCTGCGATTAACTGCAGAGTCATCATTGTTTGCACACTGAAGACATCCAGCAGGATAAGTTACACAAGAACACAAGCAATCATTATTTTTTCATTATGGTGTAATTAATTAATCATGCTCTTCTTTAGCCCTCGGCGTAAACATGGTCCTTTGTCCACCTTCTCCATATTGGCAAATCTCTTCCTAATTTTCAGACAGAGGAGCTATATTGAGTTTAATGCATAAGGGAATATTCAACGAATGCTTTACTCAGCTTTAAGAAACCCGGATGACCTTGGTCTGCGGTTCCCGCGGGCCTCAGAGAGGCGGTCATTGTCCGAGAAGACCTCACTGTTTGAATGGTTTCTATTGCTGTGAGCTTGGCATTGGAATTCCAATCAGAAGTGTATGGCGTCATACCTCCCAACTTTTTGAGATGAGAAAGAGGGACACTTAAGCCACGCCCCTGCCACACCCCAGATCACGCCCTCATCACACCCGTAGTTTCACATACTATAAAGATTTAATTAAAAAAATATGTTGTTTTATGATTCAAACCACGCTGGTCCTTTCTATTCTGGTGCATTTTCCTTCATATTAACATTTTAAAATTAGTAATATATCAATTTAAAGAATGGGAATAAAGTTTAGAGTCAAAAACATTTTTAGTAGAGAAATATATATATATTTACATAGAAAGAGGGACAAAGTCCTGAAAGAGGGACAAATGAGGGGGAAAGAGGAACAGGGCTCCCAAAGAGGGACAGTTGGTAGCTGATGGCATGACTGTAGTACCTACTAGTAGGGATCCTTATCTGTACTCCTAGCCTTTAAAGCAGCAGGGACAGCCATACTATCCCAGGAAAAAAACAAACACGTATATAAGTAGATACATACTTGTTCTACTAACTTAACATATGTTTGGTACTGCCCACATTTTGATTTCAGTTAATTTTATATAGTAAATAAAGAAAAAACTGTTCCAGGCATTTTGCATCTTTACAGCCTCTGACTAAGGCCTCGTTCACATCTGAGGAGCGCAGATGGCCGTGCGATCCGAACGCAGCACATCAGATCGCACGCCATCTGCGCCGCTGCCCGCTGCGCTGCTGATCCCATCCATTGACAGTGATGGGATCAGCTCTGCGGTGCGGGCAAAATGCAGGCAGCAGTACGCAAGCGCTTCCCAGCGCATCGTACTGCTGTGCAGCGCAGTAGATGTTAACGGTAGAAGGGCAGTCTGTGCCCTTCTGCCGTTCCGGCATTTCAGCACATTGTACGCGCTTTCATATCCGCACGGAAGCACGTATGATGTGAACGAGGCCTTAAGCCAATCCTGATGTAGCTTGCTTTGTAAACACACGTGAGCACTGCAATATTATTAATATTTTTTTACATAGTACATAGTACAAAACAAATATTGGGGAACAAATATACATGAGAAATTCAAGACACTGTACAGTCATGACATTCAATTGTAGAAATACAAATACATACATAGTTAATGTGTAGTTTGAGATATCTCTCAAGTTGGTTCATGTCCATATGGTAGATTACAGCAGAATGAGAAACACTAGGAGGAGGTCCTTGCCCTTGCGAGTTTACAATCTAGAGCAGCGCTGGGCAAATTACGGCCCGCATACGCTGTTACTCTGGCCCGCCGATAGGCGGTTGGATTCCTCACCTTCCCCCCTCCCTCCCTCCCGCAGAGTCGCGAGCGGGCGACTATGAGGGAACTTAAAACTCAACCGATCGCCGATTCCTGTGTCGCGTCTCCATGGAAACAGGGCATCACAAGACACTATGTCAGGACATGCCAGCGTATTACACACTAGCAGCCAGAGTGTAATAGGCTGGCACTTCCCGACGTCATGTCATGTGACGTCCTGTTGCCATAGAGAAGCGACGTGGGAATCTGTGATCATGTGAATTTTAAGTTCCCTCATAACTGCCTGCTTGCGACTCTGCTGGGAGGGGAGGGGGAAAAAGAGAGGAGGGAAAGTATTTCTGGAATGCGGCCCGCGGTCCGCAGGATGCAACCTGGACCGTGTAAACTTTGCCCAGCCCTGATCTAGAGGGTAGGGGGGAGGAAACAATAGGAAAGGAGATACAGGGGTTTTTGGGTGAGGCAGTGAAACGTTAGTGCATAGGTCATATATCAGCAGCTTCTTCAGAGGGGTGAGGTGTATTTCCCTTCTCTTCCCTCCTGTCACACTGAACTGCCCTCAGCCAATCAGTGAGGAGCAGGAATGTGGGAGGGAAGATAACAAGCTTCCTTCTCCCTGGCCAGAAAGGAGCTAGGCTGAGATAAGATTAATTACAGCAGAGACGTTTATGATTATATTGCTCGCAATGTAGATTGCATGTAGACTACTTAATAAACTCAGAGCAGTCAATAAATGGAATTTGATTTTGTGGCTGACAATTCCACAGACTGGGAGCGCTGCCCCAGACCACCAATCACAGCAACTCCCTGCTGCTTTTTTAATAGGGACCAATGGTGTCAAGGGTGGGACCTGGCTCTGTCATTGGGGCCAATCACTGCACACCCTGCTACTGAGTGATTGGGAGTCTGGGGCAGGGCTCCCCGCCTGATTGGTAGATTGGTAGTTGTGCTATGAGGGCATCGGAGGACATCGGAGGAGTGGACTGTCTCGGCGGATTCGTGCTGGCCTCCCTTTTCATTTCTGAGCAGGTGGGACAGGTGGGAGAACAGGTACTTTGAGCTGGCGCAGGAAGTCCTGGGAGAAGCGTGTGTGGCAAGTGGCTTAGTGGCGGGTCTTGGCGGGGTGTGGAAGTTGTTCTGCCCTTCACATAGACAGAGGCGTATCTAGAGGGTCACAGGCATGGCTCATGCCATGGGCGCCACAGTACCATGGGTGCCATGCCTGCTCCTGTTCTGCACCACCATGCCTGTCCTGTGCTGCGCTCCATGCCTGCCCCGTGCCTCCCGCCACTCAGACCTATAATCAGATATAGTCTGTTATTTGTGGAACATGGCTACTTAATTTATGTGTATAGGGCGCACTTGCCTTAGTGTTAGAAAACAGGACAGAGTGGGAATAAGAAGAGATATTTTCAAAAAAGTAACTTATATCCCGAGTCAAAAAAACACAGGCAACCATAACACAAGTATGAGAGAAAGAACATTGTTTTAGATGGGGAAGGGTACTCTGACTGGGGCGAGGGGGGCGCAATTTTAGTGTTTGCCATAGGCTCTATATTACCCAGATATGCCCCTGCCCATAGAAGCTCTAAGCGCAGCGTCTTGTCTACTGGAAGCCAAACTCACAGCTCTGATTGGTAGATTGCTTCCCAAAGGCTGCTTCCTTGGAGCGGCATGGCAACATGGTAAATATATGCATGGGCATGGGGGATGGAGACAGAAGATAGGAAGGGGGACACAGGGACATCGGAGGACACAGGGAAAGATGACGGGGGGACACTGCACTCAGTGGGACAGGGACACAGGGGGACACAGGACTGTAGAACAGAGAATGAGAGACACAGGAGAGGAGGACACAGGGACACTGCACACAGTGGGACAGGGACACAGGGGGACACAGGACTGTAGAACAGAGAATGAGAGACACAGGAGAGGAGGACACAGGGACACAAGGTAAAAGAAAGGCACAAGATGGACATAATTATTGGGGAGGGGCATAAGATGCTCCAGCACCATGGACGCACCTTTTCTTTATTTTTTTTTACCCTAGTTTTTGTCTTCTAACCCTTATAGTGGCCCACATGCAAGTACATTTTTCACCTGTGTTATCTCCTAGAAGATAATTTTTATCTTCTCCTTAAACTAACTTTTTACCATTTTACAGCTGAAAAAGTACCCAAAAGTTAGTGAAAAAGAAAAAAAAAATATTTTAAGTATTTACTTGCTTTCTGGGGGCTCAAAAGGCATTTTATGACAAGTTGTGAAAATATCGCCTAGGATAAAACACGGGAGAAAAAGTAAATTGCATATGGCCTAGTGTGTCTTATAGTGCGAAAAATAAGGTAAGTACCTTTAATCCTTGTCTTACATTTTGTATGCTCCCTTGTTCACCAGGGAGGTTGTGTATCCTTGTTCAGGCGCTCACTGAAGCGCAGATCTGCGAGGGCGTTTCTGAGAGACGTGTCTGCTGCGCGGGGCCGCCGGCTGCTCGTGTGTACGCGGCCTCGCACGCTGGTTTACCCCATAGCTGCCCTTGTCTTACATTTTGTATGCTCCCTTGTTCACCAGGGAGGTTGTGTATCCATGTTCAGGCGATCACTGAAGCGCAGACCTGAGAGGGTGTTTCTGAGAGACGAGTCTGCTGCGCGGGGCCACCGGCTGCTCGTGTGTACGCGGCCGCGCACGGTGGTTTACCCCATAGCTGCCCTTGTCTTACATTTTGTATGCTCCCTTGTTCACCCGGGAGGTTGTATATCCATGTTCAGGCGATCACTGAAGCGCAGACCTGGGAGGGCGTTTCTGAGAGACGTGTCTGCTGCGCGGGGCCGCCTGCTGCTCGTGTGTACGCGGCCTCGCACGCTGGTTTACCCCATAGCTGCCCTTGTCTTACATTTTGTATGCTCCCCGTGTTGTTCACCAGGGAGGTTGTGTATCCATGTTCAGGCGATCACTGAAGCGCAGACCTGCGAGGGTGTTTCTGAGAGACGTGTCTGCTGCGCGGGGCCGCCGGCTGCTCGTGTGTACGCGGCCTCGCACGCTGGTTTACCCCATAGCTGTCCTTGTCTTACATTTTGTATGCTCCCCGTGTTGTTCACCAGGGAGGTTGTGTATCCATGTTCAGGCGATCACTGAAGCGCAGACCTGCGAGGGCGTTTCTGAGAGACGTGTCTGCTGCGCGGGGCGACCGGCTGCTCATGTGTACGCGGCCGCGCACGCTGGTTTACCCCATAGCTGCCCTTGTCTTACATTTTGTATGCTCCCCGTGTTGTTCACCAGGGAGGTTGTGTATCCATGTTCAGGCGATCACTGAAGCGCAGACCTGGGAGGGCGTTTCTGAGAGACGTGTCTGCTGCGCGGGGCCGCCGGCTGCTCGTGTGTACGCGGCCTCGCATGCTGGTTTACCCCATAGCTGCCCTTGTCTTACATTTTGTATGCTCCCCGTGTTGTTCACCAGGGAGGTTGTGTATCCATGTTCAGGCGATCACTGAAGCGCAGACCTGGGAGGGCGTTTCTGAGAGACGTGTCTGCTGTGCGGGGCCGCCTGCTGCTCGTGTGTACGCGGCCGCGCACGCTGGTTTACCCCATAGCTGCTCTTGTCTTACATTTTGTATGCTCCCCGTGTTGTTCACCAGGGAGGTTGTGTATCCATGTTCAGGTGATCACTGAAGCGCAGACCTGCGAGGGCGTTTCTGAGACACGTGTCTGCTGCGCGGGGCGACCGGCTGCTCGTGTGTACGCGGCCGCGCACGCTGGTTTACCCCATAGCTGCCCTTTTCTTACATTTTGTATGCTCCCTTGTTCACCAGGGAGGTTGTGTATCCATGTTCAGGCGATCACTGAAGCGCAGACCTGGGAGGGCGTTTCTGAGAGACGAGTCTGCTGCGCAGGGCCGCCTGCTGCTCGTGTGTACGCGGCCGTGCACGCTGGTTTACCCCATAGCTGCCCTTGTCTTACATTTTGTATGCTCCCCGTGTTGTTCACCAGGGAGGTTGTGTATCCATGTTCAGGTGATCACTGAAGCGCAGACCTGGGAGGGCGTTTCTGAGAGACGTGTCTGCTGCGCGGGGCCGCCGGCTGCTCGTGTGTACGCGGCCTCGCATGCTGGTTTACCCCATAGCTGCCCTTGTCTTACATTTTGTATGCTCCCCGTGTTGTTCACCAGGGAGGTTGTGTATCCATGTTCAGGTGATCACTGAAGCGCAGACCTGCGAGGGCGTTTCTGAGAGACGTGTCTGCTGCGCGGGGCCGCCTGCTGCTCGTGTGTACGCGGCCTCGCACGCTGGTTTACCCCATAGCTGTCCTTGTCTTACATTTTGTATGCCCCCCGTGTTGTTCACCAGGGAGGTTGTGTATCCATGTTCAGGCGATCACTGAAGCGCAGACCTGGGAGGGCGTTTCTGAGAGACGTGTCTGCTGCGCGGGGCCGCCTGCTGCTCGTGTGTACGCGGCCTCGCACGCTGGTTTACCCCACAGCTGCCCTTGTCTTACATTTTGTATGCTCCCTTGTTCACCAGGGAGGTTGTGTATCCATGTTCAGGCGATCACTGAAGCGCAGACCTGAGAGGGCGTTTCTGAGAGACGTGTCTGCTGCGCGGGGCCGCCTGCTGCTCGTGTGTACGCGGCCTCGCACGCTGGTTTACCCCACAGCTGCCCTTGTCTTACCCACAGTAATAAATCACAGACGTTTTAGGAATGGAGGCAGAGGATTTCAATCATCCTTCCACATTTCTGAGGACCGCCCGGGGCCGTGCGAACTCAGCTTAACGGTTACGCAGAGCGTCAATTGATCTTCCGCAACATATTTAAATTCCACCATCATATTCAGTGATTGCGATGCGGTGACAGTTATTTTATGTGGTATTCGCAAAATTTCCCACTTCATTCCAGCGTTCTACAAAAGGAATTATTTATTAAGCTGCAAAAAGATGATTCTCCAACTTTTCGGTGATAATTATCACTTTTCTGTGCTCACCATAACTGTGAAAATGCCATGGAGATGTAAATGTCGCCAGTCCACCACTTTTCGGTAGTTTGGTGAATATCTTCCATATTTTTTATATATTTTATTTTTATAACGGGAAACACCACTGAGGTGAACTGAAGGGGAACCTCACCTATCAGCCATATGGAAATGCGCTGTTGTGTGTGTGTGTGTGCCCGCTCGTGTGTGTATGTGTATCTGTGTGTGTGTGTGTGTGTGTGTACAGTGTGTGTGTGTGTGTATCTGTGTGTGTGTGTGTGCTGTGTGTGTGTGTGTGTGTGTGTACAGTGTGTGTGTACAGTGTGTGTGTGTGTGTGTGTGTGTGTGTGAGTGTGTGTGTGGGCTGTGTGTGTGTGTGTGCCCGCTCGTGTGTGTGTGTGTGTGTATGGTGTGTGTGTGTGTGTGTGTGTGCTGTGTGTGTGTGTGTCACTGTGTGTGTGTGTGTGTGTGTGTGTGTGCCCGCTCGTGTGTGTATGTGTATCTGTGTGTGTGTGTGTGTGTTGTGGTGTGTGTGTGTGTGTGTATCTGTGTGTGTGTGTGTGTGTGTTGTGGTGTGTGTGTGTGTGTATCTGTGTGTGTGTGGTGTGTGTGTGTGTATCTGTGTGTGTGTGTGTGTTGTGGTGTGTGTGTGTGTGTGTGTTGTGGTGTGTGTGTGTGTGTGTGTGTGTGTGTACAGTGTGTGTGTACAGTGTGTGTGTGTGTGCACCCGCTCGCGCACGTGTGTGTGTATGTATGTGTGCGCCCGCTCGCGTGTGTGTGTTGTGTGTGTGTGTGTGTGTTGTGGTGTGTGTGCGTGTGGTGTGTGTGTGTGTGTGTGTTGTGGTGTGTGCGTGTGTGTGTGTGTTGTGTGTATATGTTAAAAATAGATGGTAGATCAACAAATGGTTGATATTCACAGTGTAATTTATTCATGTTGTTTGATTCACCATGAGCCTGAAGGTCATCATCTTTATTGCTGGCAGACAAGGAAAAAAAACTGCACCAGCTGCCATTATCCATAAAAACACCCAATAACGATGTGATAGGATAACATGGACATGGGTGATCCTAAAAAAGGATCGGACCAGGGCTCTGGAGGCTCTGTCCTGTGCACAAGTGGTGGGAGACATGGCTCGACATAAGTTGTGGGGCCGGGCCAGCAGCAGGTAACATGCTGTAGCTCCGCCCCCCTGCATGAACAGCATTATATCGTTATTAGCAGATATGCGTTGGAGAGAGCGAGCAAAGCATGGGCTGATGGGGCCGGCGATGATCAGAGTGTCAGATATAGTCCGACACTCTGACTAGAAGTAGATGGCGGGGTGCCGGATTTTATCAGCAACAGCGCCATCTAGCGGCAGCCACATTTCACTATGTCAGACTATGTCCGACATTGAGCATATTCATGATGATCTGTTCAAGAAAAGGTAAAGATTTCTCGTGGGAAAGGGGGTATCAGCTACTGATTGGGATGAAGTTCAGTCCTAGGTTAGAGTTCCTCTTTAAAGAGAAACTTCAGCCAAAACAAACATAATGTAATTAAGTTACATAGTTACATAGTTACATAGTTACTTTGGTTGAAAAAAGACATACGTCCATCGAGTTCAACCAGTACAAAGTACAACTCCAGCCTGCTCCCTCACATATCCCTGTTGATCCAGAGGAAGGCGAAAAAACCCTTACAAGGTAAAAATTCCTTCCCGACTCCAGATGGCAATCAGATAAAATCCCTGGATCAACATCATTGGCATTACCTAGTAATTGTAGCCATGGATGTCATTCAACGCAAGGAAAGCATCTAAGCCCCCTTTAAATGCAGGTATAGAGTTTGCCATAACGACTTCCTGTGGCAATGCATTCCACATCTTAATCACTCTTACTGTAAAGAACCCTTTCCTAAATAAATGGCTAAAACGTTTTTCCTCCATGCGCAGATCATGTCCTCTAGTCCTTTGAGAAGGCCTAGGGACAAAAAGCTCATCCGCCAAGCTATTATATTGCCCTCTGATGTATTTATACATGTTAATTAGATCTCCTCTAAGGCGTCTTTTCTCTAGACTAAATAAACCCAGTTTATCTAACCTTTCTTGGTAAGTGAGACCTTCCATCCCACGTATCAATTTTGTTGCTCGTCTCTGCACCTGCTCTAGAACTGCAATATCTTTTTTGTAATGTGGTGCCCAGAACTGAATTCCATATTCCAGATGTGGCCTTACTAGAGAGTTAAACAGGGGCAATATTATGCTAGCATCTCGAGTTTTTATTTCCCTTTTAATGCATCCCAAAATTTTGTTAGCTTTAGCTGCAGCGGCTTGGCATTGAGTACGATTATTTAACTTGTTGTCGATGAGTACTCCTAAGTCCTTCTCCAAGTTTGATGTCCCCAACTGTATCCCATTTATTTTGTATGGTGTTAGACCATTGGTACGACCAAAATGCATGACTTTACATTTGTCAACATTGAATTTCATCTGCCATGTATGTGCCCATATAGCCATCCTATCCAGATCCTGTTGCAATATAACACTATCTTCCTTAGAGTTGATGATTCTGCACAATTTTGTATCATCTGCAAAAATAGCAACATTGCTCACTACTGTATCCACTAGGTCATTAATAAATAAATTGAAGAGCACTGGACCCAGTACAGACCCCTGTGGGACCCCACTGCTAACAGTCTCCCATTTTGAGTATGATCCATTGACCACAACTCTTTGTTTTCTGTCCATTAGCCAGTTCCCTATCCAAGCACACAGACTCTTCCCCAGTCCCTGCATCCTCATCTTTTGCACCAGACTTTTGTGGGGAACAGTGTCGAAGGCCTTAGCAAAGTCTAAGTATATCACATCTACAGCATTCCCAATATCCATATTAGCATTCACTACCTCATAAAAGCTGAGCATGTTAGTCAAACAGGACCTGTCTTTAGTAAACCCATGTTGATGCTGAGAAATAAGATTATTTTCTACTATGAAGTCATGTATAGTATCTCTTAGTAACCCCTCAAATAGTTTGCATACAACTGATGTTAAGCTTACAGGTCTATAATTTCCTGGATCTGATTTTTTGCCCTTCTTAAATAATGGGAAAACGTGGGCTGTACGCCAATCCACTGGGACTCTGCCAGTTGCAAGAGAGTCACAAAAGATAAGATAAAGGGGTTTATCTATAACTGAACTTAATTCCCTTAGGACCCGAGGATGCATGCCATCCGGGCCAGGTGCCTTGTCTATTTTTAATTTATTTAGTCTTGCCTTTACTTCTTCCTGCGTTAAGTATTTAATATTACAGTTAGAAGATTGAGACTCTTCCGCCTCTGTAATTTGCAACAGTGCTGTTTCCTTTGTAAAGACAGAAGCAAAGAAAGCATTTAATAACTCTGCCTTACCTTGGTCATCCACCATTGAGTTTCCACCTTCATCCTTTAGGAGTCCTATACAGTCAACCTTTCTTTTTTTAGAGTTGATGTACTTGTAAAACTTTTTTGGGTTAGATTTGATATCCCTAGCGATTTGATTTTCAGCTTCGATCTTTGCTAGCCTAATTTCTTTTTTACAATTTTTATTGCACTCCTTGTAATTGCTGAGTGCAGCCTCGGACCCCTCCTGTTTTAGGACCTTATAGGCATTCTTTTTCCTCTTCATTTTATCTCTAACCTTTCTATTCATCCATAGAGGCCTTTTTTTATTCCTAGACATTTTGTTTCCATATGGGATATACATACTACAATATTGATTGAGAATACGTTTAAAAGCTTGCCATTTCCCTTCAGTGTCCTCCCCTTGTAGTACATTATCCCAGTTCACCAAACTTAGTGCCTGCCTAATTTGATTGAACTTTGCTTTTCTAAAATTCATAGTTTTAGTGGTCCCGCTGCCCCGTGGCCTATCAGTCACCAGATCAAACGTTATCATGTTGTGATCACTATTTCCCAAATGTTCTTGAACCTGCACATTTGATACATTATCTGGTCTATTCGAAATGATCAGATCCAGTAACGCATTCCCCCTAGTTGGTTCCGTTACCATTTGAGTCAAGTAATTGTCCTGTAGTGCTGCCAGAAATCTGCTGCTTTTACCAGAATGGGTAGCCTCAATACCCATTCAAAGTTACATTAGTTATGTTTATTAAAACAGATAGGTAATGTTGTAATCTCTTGCCACCCTGTTTTATAAGAACAGGCAAATGTTTGTAATTCCATGGGGGCAGCCATCTTTTTGGTTTAAAGGAGGTGACAGGGAGCATGAGACACAGTCCCAACTGTCTTGTGTGCTGATCACCCCTCCCAGCTGCGCGCGCTAGGTTTCAAATCTCATATTCAACATTTTAAAAAACAAATTTGCTCCAAAACAGCGGAATTAGAACAACAACATCATAAATGCCATCATGCTTTGCACAGCATCAGGGGAAAAAATGCCTGGGCAGTTTTCTTCTGTGCAGCTAAAAATGAGGCTTGGGTAAGAAAAACAAAGTTCTGATGCTGTGAAACTGTTAAAGAAACACCAAGCCCTTTCAGTGCTGCTGAGTAGATTTTTAGTCCGGAGGGTCATTTTAAGGGTTATAAGCACTAACGCTGCCCTTTTTTCCCTTTAGCTAGACTTGACTTTCTTTAGAAGTTTACTTGAATAGTCAAGGTTTAAGTGAAAGGTTTCTATTCCTAGTGTGGTAATATGGATGCTACATTAGTGCATTAGTGTACAGTGGAAGTCTATTGATGCAACCATTCTTATTATTTTATTACAATTGTATCACCTGAAAACACTCGACCTTCATAGTCATTTTATATTGTAGATATTGTTTTCTATTCCTGCCAAGCTTTCAGGATGAACCATTGCATAAGAACCTATTTCTGACTCTAAAAAGCACCTTCCTAATGCATGTGCCTCTTTAAAGTGTTCCACATTCACTCTGGGGCGATTTGCGATAGTCTGCTCCGGCCCACGTGGCAGTGATTGACAACGCCGATCGCGCAGGCGCAGTACAGAACCACCTCCAGGTCGCTCTGACGTCATCGCCGGGGACCGGGTCGGTGCTCCGGCGAACGGCTGCGGGCAGAGCTGCGGCGAGGGACGTCCTGGGAGCTTGGGGCTGGAGGAAGCCCCCGGTAAGTACCACTCATTTTACTAGATTTGCTCTGATGGCTCTTTTTATTCTATTCAGACCACTGCAGCTTTAACGGTTTATTGCTCGGTCATACAACCTACTATCTAAATGAATTTTACCTCCTTTTCTTGTCACTAATACAGCTTTCTTTTGGTGCTATTTGATTGCTGCTGTGATTTTTAGTTTTTATTATATTCATCAAAAAACATGAATTTTGTCAAAAAAATTATTTTTTTTTAACTTTCTGTGCTGACATTTTTCAAATAAAGTAAAATTTCTGTATACATTTTTGTCCAAATTTATTGTGCTACATGTCTTTGATAAAAAAAAATCCAATAAGTGTATATTTATTGGTTTGGGTAAAAGTTATAGCGTTTACAAACTATGGTGCAAAATGTGAATTTTCCCATTTTGAAGCATCTCTGACTTTTCTGAGCACCTGTCAGGTTTCATGAGGTGCTAAAATTCCAGGATAGTATAAATACCCCCAAAATGACCCCATTTTGGAAAGAAGACATCCCAATGTATTCACTAAGAAGCATGGTGAGTTCATAGAAGATTTTATTTTTTGTCACAAGTTAGCGGAAAATGACACTTTGTGACAAAAAAATAAATAAAAAAAAGGTTCCATTTCTGCTAAACTTGTGACAAACAAAAAAGAAATCTGCCACGGACTCACCATGCCCCTCTCTGAATACTTTGGGATGTCTACTTTCCAAAATGGGGTCATTTGTGGGGTGTGTTGTGTTTACTGTCCTGGCATTTTGGGGGATGCTAAATTGTAAGCACCCCTGTAAGTCTAAAGGTGCTCATTGGACTTTGGGCCCCTTAGCGCACCTAGGCTGCAAAAAAGTGTCACACATGTGGTATTGCTGTACTCAGGAGAAGTAGTATAATGTGTTTTGGAGTGTATTTTTACACATACCCATGCTGGGTGGGAGAAATATCTCTGTAAATGACAATTGTTTTATTTGTTTACACACAATTGTCCATTTACAGAGGTATTTCTCCCACCCAGCATGGGTATGTGTAAAAATACACCCCAAAACACATTATACGACTTCTCCTGAGTACGGCGATACCACATGTGTGGCACTTTTTTGCACCCTAACTGCGCTAAAGGGCCCAACCTGCTATTCACAGGTCATTTTGAAGCATTTGGTTTCTAGACTACTCCTCACGGTTTAGGGCCCCTAAAATGCCAGGGCAGTATAGGAACCCTACAAGTGACCCCATTTTAGAAAGGAGACACCCCAAAGTATTCCATTAGGTGTATGGTGAATTCATAGAAGATTTTATTTTTTGTCACAAGTTAGTGGAAAATGACACTTTGTGAAAAAAAAAAACAATAAAAATCAATTTTTGCTAACTTTTGACAAAAAATAAAATCTTCTATGAACTCATCATACACCTAACAGAATACCTTGGGGTGTCTTATTTCTAAAATGGGGTCACTTGTGGGGTTCTTATACTGCCCTAGCATTAAAGGGGCCCAAAACCGTGAGGAGTAGTCTAGAAACCAAATGCCTCAAAATGACTGTTCAGGGGTTTAAGCATCTGCAAATTTCTATGAGGGGCTGAATTTTGTGGAACCAGTCATAAGCAGGGTGGCCTCTTAGATGACAGGTTGTATTGGCACTGAAGTGCAGGAAGCGCAGGATGTTTTCAAATCGTGACCTGGACATGGCAGCAGAGAACATGGGCATGTGATGTATTGGGTGCGTAGACCAATAAGACCATAATACATTCTTTTTGACTAGACCCATGTTAAGGAGAAGGCCCCAAAAAATGTTACCTTCAGAAACTTGGAGTGGCTTCCACCGAAAAGGCTGGGCATAGTAGCTTCTTGGATTGGTGGTTGCGTATTGTGTGGCATAAAGGTTGGTCTCAGCCACAATTAAGTCATACCAGCAGTGCGCAGAAAAAAAAATTCTGTCACTGCTGTGGGGCAGATGAGGGTTTGGCCGGGTGATCAGAAGCCCGCAAGGGGCAGATTAGGGCCTGATCTGATGGATAGGAGTGCTAGGGGGTGACAGGAGGTGATTGATGGGTGTCTCAGGGGGTGATTAGAGGGGAGAATAGATGCAATCAATACACTGGGGAGGTGATCGGAAGAGGGTCTGAGGGGGATCTGAGGGTTTGGCCGAGTGATCAGGAGCCCACACGGGGCAAATTAGGGCCTGATCTGATGGGTAGGTGTGCTAGGGGTTGACAGGTGGTGACAGAAGGTGATTGATGGGTGTCTCACAGTGTGAATAGAGGGGGGAATAGATGTAAGCAATGCACTGGCGAGTTTATTGAGGGGGTCTGGGGGGCTATCTGAGGGTGTGGGCGGGTGATTGGGTGCCCGCAAGGGGCAGATTAGGGTCTGATCTGATGGGTAGCAGTGACAGGTGGTGACAGGGGGTGACGCGGTGATTGATAGGTGATCAGTAGGTGATTACAGGGGAGAATAGATGCAAGCAATGCAATGGCGTGTTGATCAGAGGGGGTCTGGGGGGCTATCTGAGGGTGTGGGCGGGTGATTGGGTGCCCGCAAGGGGCAGATTAGGGTCTGATCTGATGGGTAGCAGTGACAGGTGGTGACGGGGTGATTGATGGGTGATTGATGGGTGATCAGTGGGTGATTAGAGGGGAGAGCAGATGTAAACAATGCACTTTCGGAGGTGATCTGAGGGTGGGTCTGCGGGCAATCTGAGGGTGTGGGCGGGTGATCAGGTGCCCACAAGGGGCAGGTTAGGGTCTCAGCTGATTGGTGGCAGTGACTGGGGGTGATTGATGGGTGATTGACAGGCGATCAGTGGGTGATTACAGGGGAGGATAGATGTATACAGTACACGGGGGGGGGGGGGGGGGAAGGAGGATCTGAGGGTGTGGGGTGTGGGGATCAGGAGCCTCCAGGGGGCAGTTTAGGACCTAATCTAGAAAATAGCATTGACAGACAGTGACAGGGAGTGATTGATGGGTGATTAAGGGGGTGATTGGGTGCAAACAGAGGTCTCAGGGGGTGATCGGGGGGGGGGGGGTCTGATGGGTGCTGTGGGCGATCAGGGGGCAGATCAGGGTGTGTGTGTGGTTACCAGGGGGGTTGCAACCTGCCTTGGTGGTCCCTCGATCACTGGGACCACCAGGGCAGGAGGCAGCCTGTATAATACGCTTTGTATACATTACAAAGCGTATTATACGCTTTACATTTGGCAGATCGGGGGTTAACAACCCGCCGGGCGCTTCTAAACAGCCGGCGGGTTGACGTTGCCGGTGGGTGGAGCTTAATGCCGGTGGATGCACGCACAACTATGCACGCGATCCCCGTTTTTTTATATTCCCAGGACCCGACGCCGATGGGCGATAGGCGGTCCTGGGCGTGCCACTTTGCCGACGCCCATAGGTAGTGGGCGGTCGGCAAGTTATTAAAGTGGTCTGAAACTCCGACATAACATTCAATAAAAATGTGTTTTCCTACTTTCTATTACTTATACAGTTATCATATTTGCTTTTGTGCACACGTAATATTGTCTGTTTACAAATTACAAGTTTCCAAAGTGTAGTTTATCGTGCCCGTAAACCTGCCATTGTATTTTATTTAAACGTTTTTTTTATTATATATTAACATTTTCTAATTAGCTGTTCTGAGCTGTTTGTGTGCTTGAAGCACAGAGAGCTTCAGGGCCCGTTTCCACTATCGCGAATCCGCATGCGTTGCCCGCATGCGGATTCGCACAGCTAGTACAAGTGGATGGGACTGTTTCCACTTGTGCGTTTTCCTGCACGTTTTTCTGTGCAGAAAAAATCTGCAGGGTAGGGCCCTCAGAATTCGCCTGCGTGTGGAATGCAGGCGAATCGCACACAATGTATTTAATAGGGAAATCGCATGCGTTTTCCCCATGCGTTTTTTGCCGCGATTTCGCATGCGATTTCGCATAGGTACCCATGTTAATTCACACAGGCAGTGACATGGTTAAAATCGCATTACCCTAACCTATGCGAAATCGCATGCGAAATCGCGGCAAAAAACGCATGCGGAATCGCACCCGCATGCGATTTCGCCTGCGGTGATTCGCCGGCGATTCCGCAACGCAATAGTGGAAACGGGCCCTCACAGAGAGCTCCTTTTCACTTGTTACACTGTGTTTACACACATGTATCAACATTGGAATGCAAACAAAGATACTGTTATCTCCAGTATGGATGTGGATTTGAAGCTGAATAGCAGGACAAAGTGCTTTGTTTAACCATTTCAGTGATGTTCTGCTAAAAAAATGTCTGGGATAGTAGCTTTCAAGCTGTGAGGAATCTTTTAGAGCAAAGTAGAAATGCTGACTTTCAGACCACTTTAAGTCAGCTTGCAACCTGGAATAGCTTCTTGTTGGCTATCCCTAGGCAGATAATTCGAGGACCTGTCCTACCCGTCTCTTATAATGAAAAACACAGGTCTTATATGGGCATAATAACAGATACATGGACGGGCAGCATATCCTTGCTAAGACATCCCTGTAACTGGCTGTCCGTGCCTAATTAACGAGAGTTTCACGGCGAAGTAAACAACATGGCAGCAGATAAATTGAAAGCAATCACCGCCACTTCCTGTCTCAGACAGCTGCAAGGTAGAGCAATACTTTCACGTGAAAGCGGCTTTCATTTGAGGTTTTCTTGTCCTTTACGCGAGTTCCACAGAGCGGAATCTTCCAGGAACAAACAGACAGTTTAAATGCAAGGCAGAGATGAAGAAGCGAGATTTGTGATAGACCCGGGAGGGAGGGGAAAAAATGATGCTTAGTGTTTGCCGGTAAACATGTCGGCATAAAGTGCAGCGTTTTCAAAACATTTCGTTTTTTAAAAGTGATTAATGACAGCATCTGTGTTTTTCCCGCTTTTTCCAATGGTCTTATCTTTATTTGGGCCGGAGATGAAGGCAGTTACTTATAGCGGTGATTTATAAGCTCTCTGTGGGCGCCGCGCGTCTTTCCGAGGTGTTTATCTGTGTGACGGCTCCGGGAATAACCTTGACGGGACTCACGTCTTTGGATGCTGCCTCAGTGCTTGGAGGTCTTGTGGTGGTTGGAGCCCCCGTGTAGGAGCAGGTTAAAGGGGAACTTCAGCCTAAACAAACATAATGTCATTAAAGAGACACTGAAGCGAAAAAAAATTATGATCTAGTGATTTGTATGTGTAGTAGAGCTAAAGGGGCCCATACACTAAACGATTTTCCCCCGATATACAGCAGATTCGATCACTGTGATCGAATTTACTGTGAAATCGTTGCTCAAACGCTGACCGAACGATCGATTTCCATCATTCCCGTCGATCCGTCCGTGCGGAAGATTTCGCTCAATCGCCGGCGGGTCGGTTAGTGCGTCAATAGCGGCGTTCGAATGTCCAACTGAGGCTAGCGGCAATACATTA
The DNA here is from genome assembly GCF_040937935.1 of Hyperolius riggenbachi. Classification (NCBI taxonomy): domain Eukaryota; kingdom Metazoa; phylum Chordata; class Amphibia; order Anura; family Hyperoliidae; genus Hyperolius; species Hyperolius riggenbachi. Next base: position 437,180,813 of record NC_090650.1, read on the forward strand.
CCTGCTCCGCCAGCGCATGTTCCCGCTATCACCGCTGTTCCTTCTCCTCTGGGCTCGGGAAGGCTTCACTTCTTCCTGTCCGGACAGGTAGTTTCAACAGTAGAGTGCCCTCTACTGTTCAAAGTTCCCCCGGCAGGAAGTAAAGTGAAGCTGTAGTCCTGGAGCCCGGAGTGGAGAAGAGACAACGGAGACCAGGGGACTCGCGCCGGCCGGATCAGGTAATGTATGCGGGGGGGAGGGGGGCTTGGGGGGCAGCGGCAGCAGCGGCAGCTCCGCAGATTGCGAGTCGGTTTCATAGTGAAATCGATTCACAATCTGTTTGCAGTAAAGGCAGCCATACGATCCCTCTCTGATCAGAGAGGGATCTACCTGTTGGTCGATCTGATGGCAAATCGACCAGTGTATGGCCAGCCACCTTAAGAAAAAAAACATTAGCAGCAGAGACACAAGTCTAATATTGTTTCCAGTAAAGGAAGAGCTAAGAAACTCCAGTTGTTATCTATGCAAATTAGCCATTGCGCTCCACGACTTTCAAAGTCGCAGAGAGCTCTGCCAGACACAGATAATAAGCTTTAAAAGACATTATTTTTCTCCCTCTGCAGGGAAGATTTTCCAGAGCAGGCTAGTGAACTTTTGAACCCATTTATAATGCTGAGTAGTGTCTAAACTGCAAATATTACAGAATGATGCAATGTTATAAAAAAAACACTATATAACTGAAAATAAAAATATTAGAATATTTTCTTTACTACTAAAATTCTAGTAATTATCCGTATTACACAACCAATTCATTATATCATAATTTTTTTTTCCACTTCAGTGTCTCTTTAAGTTACATTAGTTATGATAATTAAAGTAGATATGTAATATAATCTCTTACCCACCCTGTTTTAAAAGGCAAATGTTTGTGATTTCATGGGGGCAACCATCTTTTTGGTTGAAAGGAGGTGACAGGGAGCATGAGACACAGTTCCAACTGTCCTTTGTCCTGATCACCCCTCCCAGCTGCACACGCTAGGCTTCAAATCTCAAATTCAACATTAAAAAAAAAATTGCACCAAAACAGCAGAACGAGAAAAACAACATCAAAAATCCCATCATGCTTTGCACAGCATCAGAGGAAAATGCCCGGGCACATTCCTTTAATGGGGCGGAGCTTAGCTTCCGCGCAGCTAAAAATGAGGCTTGGGTAAGAAAAACAAAGTTCTGATGCTGTGAAACTGTTAAAGAAACACCAAACCTTTTCAGTGCTGCTGAGTAGATTTTTAGTCTGGAGGTTCACTTAAAATATTGTCTTAATTCACAGGATGGAGACTTGGGTGGCATTAACATAGACATGAAAAAGGGGTGTAACTAGACTTAATAGGGCCCCTCTGTGAAAATGATAGCATGGGGCCCCCTTGGTTCCCAAACCCCATGCAGGTCACATGATCCCGAGTTACAGCAGGGAGTGTTCTGCTGTAAGGGCTGATTCACACTTAGCGCTTTGCCGTTCGCCGGCGATCAGAAAAGCGTTGCTGCCGATGTACCCCTAGGGATACATTCACACTGCAGCATTTTTGATTACGATCAATCACAAACGTGCTGCATGCAGCATTTTTGGGAGGCGATTGCGCTGTGATTCGCGCTCTATTGAACGGGAATCACAAGTGAAACACGAACGCGGACCCAAATGCGATCGCGCGCAAGTGTGAACTAACCCTTAAGCAGCGTCTGGAAGCAGGAAAAAATGACAGACGCTCCAGCTACTCGCTACTCTGCATGGTGGGAGGAAATGGCGGGGACGGGTTTTGTGAGTGAAAGGGGAGGTTTTTTTGCTAATTGGCTGCACTTGCAGTTGGGGAGAGGAAGGAGGAGTGGCCCCAAAGCCTCCGGACCCCCCTGCAATGGCAGGGGTTGCAGGGGTGATTGTTACGCCTATGCATGGGTCAATTTGGTTAAAGCAGATGTCTCATACCAAAATGGGTGCAGTACACTGGCGTAACAATAGGGGACGCGACCCCTGCCTCCGGGGGCCCGCTTAGGGCTGCTTTCGGGGGCTGGAGGGGTCGCAGCATGAGGGGAAAGCCATGCCCACAGTCGGCGGGGAGGGGGGACGGTCCCCCCCGTTCTCCCCTCTGCGCTCCCCTCCAGCTTAATGAGTGTTCGGGCAGCGGTGAGGAGCGGCAGGCAACGTAACGGCTGATACATACCTTCCGTTTTCCATGCGCTCCAGCGTGCGTTACTCACTCTTGTCTCTGACGCGACTTCCTGTATAAAACAGGAAGTCGCGTCAGAGACAAGAGTGAGTAACGCACGCTGGAGCGCATGGAAGACGGAAGGTATGTATCAGCCATTGCGTGTCCTGCCGCTGCCCGCCGCTGCCCGGACACTCATTAAGCTGGAGGAGAGCGCAGAGGGGAGAGCCCCGAGGTGAGGGAGGGGGGGACCGGACCGTCCCCCCTCCCCGCCGACTGTGGGCAAGGCTTTTCTCTCATGCTGCGACCCCTCCAGCCCCCCAAAACGGCCCTGGGCGGCCCACTGGAGGGGGGGGGGGGGGGCCCGCTCAGAATTTCTGCAGGGGGACCCGGTGGGGCCTAGTTACGCCCCTAGTGCAGTACAAATGTGGACACTGGAAATAGCTGCTAGTAGATTATCTGACAAATTGCCTGATTCAATTAAATGATTGAATCGGTTGGCCTACAGAGCCACAAAATCGCTAGCTGTATGGGCACCTTAACAGTCCCTTCCTTGGGCTGGACTTGCTCCCACAGCTTGGTGATTTATTAGAAGATGATCACTCTTATGAGACTCCACAGCTCTGAATGGGCTGAAATTGGACCCGGCCATTTGGCTTTGGCAGAGCTGAATTTTATGTCTTGTTAATTGTGCTGACGGGAGGGTAAAAAGTGAAGTGGGAAGAATGCTGAAGATCAAAGTTACCTGGCTCATCGCACTCGGCGGCCCGGATCATAAACTCCCATTAATGAAGCCAAGCTCAATCTATAACAAATAAAACCGAAGACTTAATGGAGATCCTGCAAATGGTGACATCCCACTCCGAACAGCCAGAGGTACAGCCAGCGGCCTCTCAACACAAGAACGCTCGTCTATTTACAGGTATATACTGTATTACTGTTATTATGATTGATCTATATTATGAATATATATATATATATATATATATATATATATATATATATATATATATATATATATATATATATATATATATATATATTGCAATACACTGCAGATTTTCCACTCCCAGGAACTCTGACAATTTAACCAGTTCACTGGCACCACTGAGGGGGTTTTTGAGCAATTTTTTACTTACAGTGCTCCTCCCTTTCATTTACTTTCAGCAATAACTTTATCACTACTTATTATCACAGCAAATTATCTATATTTAGTTTTTTTGCCACCGATTAGGCTTTCTTTGGGTGGTACATTTTGCTAAGAATTTTTTTTCTAAATGCATTTTAACAAGAATAATATTAAAACATTGAAAAAAAAATGATTTCCCAGTTTTAAGCCAGTATAGTTTTAAAATAATACATACTACCATAATTAAAACGCATGTATTTTATTTGCCCCTGTTATAACACCGTTTAAATTATGTCCCTATCACAATGTATGGAGACAATATTTTATTTGGAAATAAAGGTGTATTTGTTTCGGTTTTGCATCCATCACTAATTACAAGCCCCCTTTTTTTATTTTTGCAAAACTAACAGTAATATACCCTTAATTACATACTTATTAAAAAAGTTGAGTCCCTAAGGTAACTTATGTATTTATTTTTTATTTTTAAATAAAGGTTTTATTTTGGTAACTATGGGAGAGGAGAGGAGGTAAGGGATTAATTAATGAGTGCATTTTCATTTCATGGGATATGTATATAGATGTAATTTTACTATCTGGCCACTAGATGTCCCTCCCTCTTTACTCTGATTGTGTAACTTTTACTGCATACACACGTTACAGGAAGTAACGTGTGTATGCTTTCACTTTTTGTTTTGTCAATGGCCACGGCATCTCATTGATGCCGGTTTCATTGATCACGGGAACTTAGATTGGTGAATGGGAGTTGTGTTCCCATTCACTGATCTGTGTACTAATGGACGGTGACGTGAACGTGCGCGGTGGTGTGCTCAGCGCCTGTCACAGCGAGATACGTATATATCTACACCCCTGGAGCTAAGATGAAGTCTGTAGGGACGTAGTTATACTGTATCTTTTTTCATTAAGTGGTTAAAGAGCCCTCGAGTTTGTGGTGCACCTAAATGTGTGTTGTGTGTGTGTTGGTTTGTTTGGCGGGGTGGCCATCCCATGCATTTTTATATTTGGATCTTAATAATATTTGGATCTTAATAAATGACATTGTATTTTTTTTAATTAAGTTTATGCCAGTTATTTATGGTAATTCATTATAAGCACATATGTCTACCCTCTGGGTTCTACTTTCTACAACTTGTAACACCCGCTATTATGGCGGCTGTGGACACACAGGGTGTTTCCGCAGCCGCCTCGTCTCCCTGGCGTCTAGTACGCCGAGGACGGGTCTAGTACGCCGAGGACGGGTCTGTAATTGGCACATAGGGTTGCAGTATCGTGCGGGCGCGCACGGAGACAGGACCTTTATGCGGGGAGGAGGTGCGTCAGCTGACCTGCTGGTCGGCTGACGTCAGAGGTGACTCACGGCGCTCCGGATTGGCTGATTGGAGTGGGCGCGGCCGTGGGGTCTCCTCTGCTTCAAAAGCCTTCGCTGTTCACTCGCAACTTGTCTGCTGTTGCGAATACTTATGTGCTAGCGCTCAGACCTTAGATAGTATCCGGTGTGCTTTGATCTGGGAGGAAACCAGGGATTTCACACAAGACTAGGATTTTATTATACTGTTGTGTATGACTCTTGCTACCCTCTGACTCAGCTCTTTGATTACCGTTCCTGTACTTCTGCCTATCTGATTCTGTTTCTGAACCCTGCCTGATATCTTACTATTCTCTTGCCTGTCGATTCTGTACTGTGCCTGCTCACTCGTTACTGACCTTTGCTTGTCTGACCTTTCTACTCACCAGTGAGCCCTTGTCACTGGTGAGGTGCTCTTCTGACAGTACCCACCAGCTCCTCTGGTGAGGTAAAGCCAAACTGTCAGTTATTGTGTACTAATAGTACCCACCAGCTCCTCTGGTGAGGTGTTGCTAAATTAATTAGTTACTGTGTCTTTTATACCCACCAGCGCCTCTGGTGAGGTTCTGCTACCCATTCTGTTACTGTTGCACCAATCACTACATATCTCGTTGGTTACTAGCTATACTTGTATTATTGGTGATACTGCAGATCACCACATAATCAGGTATAACGTCTGTATTATTGGTGATTCTGCAGATCACAAATAATCAGACATCTGTGTTGCTACACCAATCGTTACACAACTGATATTGTAGTGATTGGCCAATCACTGAGCAATAGAATTCAATAACTGTTCACCCTCATACTACATGGAAGCAATAAAATTGCTAAGTGATTGGCCAATAGTAATTGAAAGTGTGTACCAGGCTTTAGCGTATGGTGGAAACATGTGGTGAGCTAAAGCTTACTTCCTCCCAGGGTAATGTGTGTAGGGTACATTAGTGTCCCTTACCAGTTCTCACAAGTAGTTAATAGGAGTCCTAAAACCTTAAAGGACACCTGAGGTGAAGATAAACTAATGAAATAAACAATTGTATCTATCCTCCTTCTCCCAAAAATGACTTTTTAAGATATTCCACAGTTTTATTTTATATTTAAATCTACTTTTTAAGTTTTTTTGTTTTATTGTTTTTGCTCAATGACACATTCACTGAAGTATGCCAGAGCTAAAATCTATGAACTATTGACCCTTCTTATCTCTTTCCTGCTCTCAGAAGCCATTTTCTGCTAGGAAAGTGTTTTATAGTTGGAAGTCCTTATCAGTGAGGGTCACGCTGGAGTTAGACACTTACATACCTGATATTTAACTCTTTCAGGCAGAGAAAGAAAAAAAAGGAACACAGCATAGTTACGGTACTTGTGTGCTTGGCACTGTACGTATACATGTCTATCTCATCATATCACATGTCACTAGGGTATCTTTTAAAAAGTCCTTTATTTAAAAGATTATCTTTTCAAAAACAGAAAAACTTATTTTCATTAATGTCCTTGCTTGGTGTATCTATATATATAATAGAGTAAGTGCCTCAACCTTCAAGCAAGAAGAAGAAGTACTTTGCATGAGAAAATGTATGCGTGCTCAATCACCAAGTTTTAGGCTTCTTTTCCACGGACTGTTGAGCTGTGTGCTCAGCAAGCAGTTACCAGGCAGCAGCAAGCAGTTACCAGGCAGCAGCAAGCAGTTACCAGGCAGCAGCAAGCAGTTACCAGGCAGCAGCAAGCAGTTACCAGGCAGCAGCAAGCAGTTACCAGGCAGCAGCGAGCAGTTACCAGGCAGCAGCGAGCAGTTACCAGGCAGCAGTGAGCAGATACCAGGCAGCAACAAGCAGTTTCCAGGCAGCAGCAAGCTGTTACCAGGCAGTAGTGAGCAGTTGTAAGAGTTTGAGAGGCATGTTACTGCCTATCAACTGTCCGTGGAAAAGAGGCCTACCCTAGCAAGTCTGGCTTTGCAAATCTGGCCTAATTGGCTATTCATGAGGCAATGCTCATGCAAATATGCATTTGCTTTTGCATGCCAAACTATGCAGGGTCAAAAAACCAATACTGCAAAGCGGTCGCCCTGCTACATGCCAGTGATGCAAAAATTTGTTTCGATAAATTTTTACCGAATTTTCGCCTAATTTCGTTTTGACAGGCAAATTTTCCATCTAATTTTTTCACGTTAATTTTCGCCTAAGGCCAGTCATTTTCGCATTACTTGCGTATGATTGCGGACATTTTCCACATAAGGGCATTAGCGCCCGCATTCAGAGAAGTTTCTCGCGCATTATTGCGGGCATTTTTCCGTATAAACATCCGCATAGATTGAATTTCCATGCGGATTATTGTGGACATTTTTCCGCATAAGGGCATAAGCATCCGCATACAATGAATTTTCGATGCTGGTCGAAAACGCAAATATTTCTGAAGATTTTCGTGAAAATTCGCCAAAAAACGAAAACGAGATTTTCGAGGCGAAAATTCGCAAGCAACACTGCTACATGCTACATTAGCACTATCCAGGAGCGCCACGGGGAGATTTCCCAATGCCCCCCTTTTATACAACCGGGGGGACCACAGGGTCCCAGGCTCTCTCACTGCCTGGGAACCACAGCGACACCCCGGAGGGGGAGGCGCAGGCGACCCCCCCCCCCCCCCCAAGCGTGGCCAGCGTCGGAGAGAGCCGTCCACACCCACCTCCCAATATTAAAAACAGGCACTTACCTTAACGTCCATTGCGTTCTGCTACATGCGCATTAACTTGGGGGCACCACATGAGAAAGGAGTGAAGCATGGGTCACCCCGAGCTTTAAAGCTCAGGGCTGGCTCACATACAGCACTCCAGAGGGGGGGGGGACAGGTGCAGACAACTCACTCCAGGGCTCACACCACCGGAGCAAGCCATCCACCACCTGCCTCCAAAGGGTACAAACTGCAAAAAATGCTTTCCATGAGAAAATTAATGCGCATGTAGCAGAACGCAATGGACGTTAAGGTAAGTGCCTGTTTTTAATATTGGGAGGTGGGTGCAGACGGCTCTCCCTGGCGCTGGCCATGCTTGGGGGGGGGGGTCGCCTGCGGCACCTAGCCTCCCCCTCCGGGGTGCCGCTGTGGTTCCCGCGGTCCCTCCGGTTGTATAAAAAGAGGGCATTGGGAATCCTCCCTGTGGCGCTCCTGGATAGTGCTAATGTTGCATGTAGCAGTGTTGCTTGCGAATTTTCGCCTAAGTCATTTTCGCATCGAAAATCCTGTTTTCGTTTTTTGGCGAATTTTCACGAAAATCTTCAGAAATATTTGTGTTTTCGACCAGCATCGAAAATTCATTGTATGCGGATGCTTATGCCCTTATGCGGAAAAATGTCCACAATAATCCGCATGGAAATAATGGGCTCGATTCACAAAGCGGTGCTAACCCAGTTAGAGACTTTAGGCGTGATAACCATTGCACCACGCTGGTGAAAAGCCAGTTTAGGCGTGATAAGTTTAGGTGTGATAAGTTTAGGCATGCTAAGTTTAGGCATGCTAAGTTTAGATAAGTGTAGATAGCGTGCAAAGTCCCGCACGCAAAACAGCGCCATTAAACTCTATGCGAAGTGCACCAGAGTTTGCTAGCGCAAAACTTTTGATCAGCTGTGCACTACGGTGCTAACGCAGTTGGTGCTTAAACTTATCATGCCTAAACTTATCATGCCTAAACTTATCACACCTAAACTTATCATGCCTAAACTTATTACACCTAAACTTATCATGCCTAAACTTATAATGCCTAAACTGAGTTTAGGCGTGATAAAGGGCTTTTCACCAGCGTGCTAACTGTTAGCACCGCTTTGTGAATCAGGCCCATAGACTATGAATGTATTTTGTAGGTACTGATCTTTTGCAGGAACGGATCTTTTGCAGATAATGATCTTTTGAATGTGTGCAGCAACTTTGTGTGCATCATCTTGCAAATATTTCTATCTAATGGGGAGTGCAGCTCAATAGAATAGACTGTGCAGGTATGGCTCTGATACTACATGGAAGGGGGTGAAATCGGTCTGTGATCTTTCATTTTTCCAAAGACTTTTATCTGATGTGTGTACCCACCTTTATTCTTCTTGCTTCAAGGTTGAGGCACGTACTCTATTAGATAGATAGAAAATGCGGCGTATGCTACGACGCGGGACGGCTAGTGTTATATATTGATTGAAGACCCTCAATGCTAATCTGAACCATTATATCAACCCTGAACTGACTGTCATCTTTGGATCTCTTGCCAGGGCTTTCCATTGGCTGCTAGTTTGGTCCAATGGGAAGCCTTCACGGAAATTCCCTAATGCCCAATCTACTTCCTCCTGAGCCATGCTTATGTTGTACGATCAGTTACATTACCAGGAACTTTGCCTCCGGATTACTGCCGACATGTTTATTTAGTGCAAATTATCGAGTCCTCCGCTAATAACAAACTCTACTTCTTACCCCCTTTTTATATTTCGCCTCCCTCCGCCAGATGTACTCGTTTGGCATTCCTATTAGCACCACTTTCCATCCTTTCGCTTAATTGCGGAGCGGGGCTGCGAAATATGCTCTCCAAACATTAAAGAATTAAAATTATGCTGCTAGTAAATAAAACCAATTAACCTTAAACATCGCTTTTTAATTATCTGCACCTGCACGGCAAAACCGTGGAGCGCACACAGGCGCTGCCACGGCAATCTGCATAATCGCCCAGCAAACTTCCCAATATTTTTCATTTGGAGTCTGACACAAAAGAAAACGAATTAAAGAGATTAAGAAGAGAAACTGAAAAAAAAAATTAAACTAAATAAAACCTATTAGTTTGCTAAATTTGCGAGCCGTGCTTATTGAGAGGAGGAAGGAATGTTTGCGCAGGAAGGTCATTTCGTAGCGGCAAGGTTGATTTTGGTTCGGCATTAAGATGCAGTGGAGGGAGGAATACACTCCCCAGTGCAGACTGTGCGTCTCTCTCTCTTCAAGTCATCCGAGGGCAGCGCGGGTCTCCAAATATGACTTGCAAATGGCGTTCCTCTTTTGGAGTTGCCGGCATAATTATTAGTCAAAGTGGAGCACTAAGTGCGAAGAAAAATGCTCTGTGCTCTCTGAAAAGTGCGCTAATAAGTCTGTGCAGGCTTTTATGCTATATCTGTATATGAATGCTTAAAGGGAACCCGAGGTGAGAGTAATATGGAGGCTGACATATTTTTTTTTCCTTTTAAAGGATTGTCAGCCAAAAAAAATCTAATTCCATGTACCCACTGCTCTGTTTTCTTTATGCAGCCGACATTGCAAGCATCCAATGTAATCATAAATGTTTCTGCTGTAATAAATCTCATTTTAGTCAGCCTGGCTCTATTTGGTACATTGCCAACGAGAAGGAACCTTGTTATCTCTCCTCACACATACCTGCTACTCTCTGATTGGCTGAGGGCAGTTCAGTGTGTCACAAGGCTGAGAAGGGAGACGCTGCTGAAATAGGATCTATGCTGTGCTCACATGTGTTTACAAAGCAAGCTAGATATGGCAGTGCAGTTTCTAGGAGGAAAAAAGGGTAAGGGAGGGAATGACATCAGGATTGGCTTCAGTCAGAGGCAGTAAAAATGGAAAATGCCTGAAGTTGTTTCTTTTTTATTTACTACTAGCTGATTGCCCGGCGTTGCCCGGGTATGTATTTGGCTGATGTTGGCTCCGCCCATTTTTTCTAGCCCTAACACACAATTACTCAATGACCAAGTTTGTGAGCTTTGCGGTCTTTGGTATCAATAATTTGCATTGAAATTAAAAAATCTGATTGGCTGTTTGTGGCTCCACCCCCTTTTCTGAATTTGAACCCCAGTCACCCAATGACCAACTGTACCAGGTTTGAGGCCTGTGCCATTAACAGTGCAAGAATGGTAGCAATTAAATATTCCCCTTGAAAAGCAATAGGTGAAATTTGATTCACTTTTGTAGGCTCCGCCCACTTTTCTGAATATTAATCTCAGTCATCCAGTGACCAACTGTGCAAAGTTTGAGAACCCTGCCATTAACAGTGTAAGAATGGCTGCAGTTTACATTTTCCCAGGGAAATTTGTATTTGTCTCCATCCACTGATGACCCGGCGTTGCCTGTGTATGTATTTGACTGGTGTTGGCTCCGCCCACTTTCTAACCCTAACGCACAAACACTCAATGACCAAGTTTGTGAGCTTTGGGGTCCTTGGCATCAATAATTTGTATATTCCCATGAAATGAAACAAATCAGATTGGCTGTTTGTGGCTTCACCCCCTCCAGCATTTGAACCCCAGTCACCCAATGATCAACTATAGCAGGTTTGAAGCATCTGCTATTAGCAGTGTAAAAATGGCAGCAATTTAAATATTCCTCTTGAAAATCAACAGGTGAATTTTGATTGGCTATTATAGGCTCCACCCACTTCCCTGAATATTTATCTCAGTCACCCAGTGACCATCTGGGCAAAGTTTGAGAACCCTGCCATTAACAGTGTAAGAATGGCTGCAGTTTATATTTTCCCAGTGAAATTTGGTTTTGGTTCCGCCCACTTTTTGTAACCTGGACACACAGTCACTCAATGACCAATTTTGTGAGCTTTGGGGTCCTTGGCATCGATAATTTGTACTTTCCCATGAAATGAAACAAATCTGATTGACTGTTTGTGGCTCTGTCCCCTTTTCTGAATTTGAACCCCAGTGTCCCAATGAGCAACTGTATGGTTTGAGGCTTGTGCCATTAACAGTGCAAGAATGGCAGCAATTTTAATATTCTCCTTGAAAAGCGATATGTGATTTTTGATTGGCATTTTTAGGCTCCACCCACTTTTTTAAATATTAATCCCAGTCACCCAGTAACCAGCTGTGCAAAGTTTGAGAACCCTGCCATTAACAGTGAAGAAAGGCTGCAGTTTACAATTTTCCAGAAAAATCTGATTTTGACTCCACCCAGTTTTTGTAACCTTGACACACAGTCACTCAATGATCAAGTTTGTGAGCTTTTGCGTTCCTGGCATCAAAATTCTGCTAATGGAAGCAGTTTATCCAGCAAAGAAATCGGATTGGCTGTGTTTGGCTCCGCCCCTTTACTGAATTGGAACCCCAGACACTTAACAACCGACTGTAGCAGGTTTGAGGCCTCTGCCATTAACAGTGTAAGAATGGCTGCAGTTTCAATATTCCCCTTAAAAATCAATAGGTGAATTTTGATTGGCTCTTGTAGGCTCCACCTACTTTTCCAAATATTAATCCCAGTCACCCAGTGACCAACTGTGTGAAGTTTGAGAACCCTCCCATTAACAGTGTAAGAAAAGCTGCAGTTTATATTTTCCAATGTAAAAAGTTAGTTGTTTTTGGCTCCGCCCACTATTTCTAACCTTAACATACAGTCACTCAATGACCAAGTTTATGAGCTTTGGGGTCCTTGGCATAAATAAGTTGCATTTTACCATTGAAATTAAACACATCTGATTGGCTGTATTTGGCCAGCTCCCTTCAGAATTTAAACCCCAGTCTCCCAGTGACTGACTACCAGATTTGAGGCCTCTACCATTAAGAGTGTATGAATGGCAGCAATGTAAATATTCCCTTGAAAATCAAAAGGTGAATTTTGATTGGCTGCTGTAGGCTCCACCCACTTTCCTGAATATTAGTCCCAGTCACCCAGTGGCCAACTGTGTCACGCTTGAGAACCCTGCCAATAAGAGAACGCTGAAATCAATCTAACAAATCTGATTGGCTGTATGTGGCCCCGCCCCTTTAGTGAATTTGGACCCCAGTCACCCAATGACTGACTGTATCAGGTTTGAGGCCTCTGCCATTAACAGTGTAAGAATGGTAGCAATGTAAACATTCCCTTTGAAAATCAATAGGTCCATTTTGATTGGCTGTTGTAGGCTCCGCCCACATTTCTGAATATTCATCACAGTCACCCAGTGGCTAATTGTGTAAAGTTTGGGAACCCTGCCATGTTAAAAATGTAGTTGTTGGCACCGGCCACATTTTCTAACCTTGACATACAGTCACTCAGTTATCAAGTTTATCAGCTTTGGGGTCCTTGGTATCAATACTTTGTATATTCCCATTGAAAAATAAACAAATATGGCTGTTTGTGGCTCCGCTCCCTTTCTGAATCTGAACCCTAATCACCCAATGACCAACTGTACCAGGTTTGAGGCATTTGCTATTAACAGTATAAGAATGGTAGCAGCTTAAATATTCCCTTTGAAAATCAAAAGGTGAATTTTTATTGGCTGTTGTAGGCTCCACCCACTCTCTTGAATATTCATCCAATTCACCCAGTGACCAACTGTGCAAAGTTTGAGAACCCTGCCAGAAACAGTGTAAGAATGGCTGCAGTTTATATTTTCCTAGTGAACTTTATTATTGGCTCCGCCCACTTTTTGTAACCTTGACACACAGTCACTCAATGACCAAGTTTGTGAGCTTTCAGGTTCCTGGCATCAAAAATGTGTGAATGGAAGCAGTTTATCCAGCAAAGAAATCTGATTGGCTGTTTGTGGCCCTGCCCCTTTAATGAATTTTGACCCCAGTCACCCAATGACCAACTGTACCAGGTTTGAAGCTTCTGCCACTAATAGTGTAAGAATGGCAGCAGTTTTAATATTCCGCTGAAAATCAATAGGTGAATTTTGATTGGCTGTTGTAGGCTCCACCCACTTTCTTGAATCTTAATCGCATTCACCCAGTGATCAACTGTGGCAAGTTTGAGAACCCTGCGATTAACAGTCTAAGAATGGCTGCAGTTTACATTTTTCCATTTAAAATGAACGGCTGAAATTTGATTGGCTGTGTTATGCTCCTCCCACTTTTCCTGGATTTGTAACCTCGGTCACCAAGTGACCAACTGTGCCAAGTGTGGGGACTCTGGCTTGATTACTGTGAGAATGGCAGCCTTTTACATTTTTTCCATTGACTTGAATGGGTGGAATCTGATTGGCTGTTTGTAGCTCCGCCCAGGTGTGCAGGGGGGATGCGAGACCCCCAGAACATATCATCCCAGGTAGTAAGGGATCTGTATACCAAGTTTTGTTCAAATCGGTCAAGCCGTTCTCGCGTGATCGCGGCACATACACACACACATACACACACACATACATACATACATCCGATTTTATATATATAGATATAAAACTCACTGAAATCAAAACATGGACAGTACAATACATATGTTATGTAAGTAGAACAAGTATTTATCTACTTATACATGTGATTTTCTTCCCCCTGGGATAGTATGGTTGCCCATCCTGCTTTAAACAGCGCATATTGCCTGGCAGTCCTGCTGATCCTCTGCAACTCCTTTGCCACTGAAGTGGTGGCCGACAGCCAGCTGAGAGCAACTGATGGCCGGTACAGGGAATTGTGCACGTTGTGTGGTAAAAAGCGGCATTGCTGGTATTGTTTTCCCACAGCGGAAAAAACTTCAGTGGTGCATTGGGAAGCATTATGGGTCATCCCTGCCTCCGCTGGACCGCCTCCTCCTCCACACATCTAGAATGAGGTCCAGGGCCAACAGCATAATGCTTGACTTCTTCTTACCACGGCAATGGTTTCTTCTCCCTGCTTCCCTCAGGACGACACTACAAGACCATTCTCACCAAAACCTCCAGACACAGCAACACCTTCTTCCCCGTGCAGTCCTCCTCCTGAACTCAAGCCCCCTCCTGAATGTGACCTCACGGACTTCATACCCAGTATCTCTGGGGTGCTAGCATACTGCACCTATGTCTTACACCAGGGGTCTCAAACTCGCGGCCCGCGGGCCATTTGCGGCCCTTGATACAATATTTTGTGGCCCGCGCCGGCAAAAGCTTCCTTATAGTTCGCTTCAGTGCTCCCAAGTAATCCGCCGCATCCCCGCCACTAAACGAGGGCTGCAGAGCCCCCAAATCGCCTAGGGGGCAATCCGCCGCCATTTCCTGGAAGGGGCAGAGCTATCAGCTTTAGCTCTGCCCCTCCTGACGTCAATTGCCACACGGATCGCCGCCTCTCCCCACCCCTCTCTGTGAAGGAAGAGTGAGAGGGGCGGGCAGAGGCGGTGCCGCGATTGACGTCAGGAGGGGCAGAGCTGAAGCTGAAAGCTCTGCCCCTTCCAGGAAATGCCGCGGATTGCCCCCTGGGCGATTTGGGGGCTCTGCAGCCCTCGTTTTGCGGCGGGGACACGGCGGATTACTTGTAATGGGAGCACTGAAGCGAACAATAAGGTAAAATAGGCAAAATAGTTCGCTTCAGTGTGAATTCGATTTTGAAATAAAAAATCAATGCAAGGGACGGGGAAAGGGGGGCTGCGGTAGCTGCTGATTGTGAAATCCCTTATGCGGCCCTGCCTCATCCTGACTTTGCCTCCTGCGGCCCCCAGGTAAATTGCGTTTGAGACCCCTGTCTTACACCATACATGTCCTCATGTAGTCTACCATCAGTTGCACTGTGTCACGTGTTATGTCATAGGATGTTATGTCGGCTATTTGCACTATGTTATTAATTCATAAGTTGTTATGTTGTTATTTGCACTATGTAATTGGCGTGTGTACCACAAATAATTACAGGTGTAGCACCTGCCGCACTTGGCGAATAAAGATGATTCTGATTATGTGCATTTTCCTATTTGTGGTGCAGGAAAACTGCCATGATTTTGGCAAGTGCTCAAGTGCTTCTCTGCAAATGAGTACCAGAGCTGGGACAAGGTCCTTCAGCACCCAAGGCTGAGACACCAAAGTGCGCCCCTCCATCCCTCCCACCCCAGCCATCACACACTGATTGCTATGAGACTAACGCCCCAGGGCCCCCAAAACCTTAAAGTGAACCTCCAGACTAAAAATGTACTCAGCAGCACTGAAAAGGCTTAGTTGCTCTTTAACAGTTTCACAGCATCGGAACTTTGTTTTTCTTACCCAAGCCTCATTTTTAGCTGCACAGAAGAAAACTGCCCGAGCATTTCCCCCCCGATGCTGTGCAAAGCATGATGGGATTTCTGATGTTGTTGTTCTCTTTCTGCTGTTTTGGTGCAAATTTTTTAATTTTGAATTTGAGATTTGAAGCCTAGCGCGCTCAGCTGGGAGGGGTGATCAGGGCACAGGACAGTTGGAACTGTGTCTCATGCTCCCTGTCACCGCCTTTCAACCAAAAAGATGGCTGCCCCCATGAAAAAGATGGTTGCCCCGATGAAATCATATTTGCCTGTTCTTTTAAAACAGGGTGGGTAAGAGATTATATTACCTATCTATTTTAATTTACAAAACTAATGTAACTTAATTACAGTATGTTTGGTTAGGATGAAGTTCCCCTTTAATCTCTAGTTATCTGGCTTGCAGTTACTGCCATGTATCTGCTTTTCTTATTTCTCTCTGCTTCGAACACAATAGGGGAATGATAGCTGAGTGAGTTGTGCGCCCCTCCTACACTGCGCCCTGAGGCTGGAGCCTCTCTCGCCTCTGCCCCGGCCCAGCCCTGATGAGTACAGAAGCGTTTGCCATTGTTTCCCATTCGGCAAAAGCGTAGTGTTTTTGACCCCTGCAGGGGGACATGGAATTACCGGACTTAGCCGCTGGTCCTGGACAATACATGTAGTTCAGGATGAAACAAGACAGCGGGATGGAGCTTGGCGTTTGCGCGAACTATGGGAAAATCCAATCCTCCTCTTCCTCCTCATTCGTTCGGTCACTTCTGACTCTTTGTGACCATATGTACTTGTGTATGCCATATGTGTCTCTCAGTCACTGCTTCTTCCAGCTGTTGCAGAGGCATGTTCATACCTACACATATGCTGTCTATCCATCTTAGCCTCTGCCACCCTCTTCTTCTTTTGCCCTCAATTCTTCCAAGCATCAAGGATTTCTCCAAAGAATCCGGTCTTCCCAAAGTATTTGAGTTTTAATAGAAGTATCAGCCCTTCTAGTGACCACTCTGGTCTTATTTATTTTAGTATTGACTGGTTAGATCTTCTGGCAGCCCAGGGAGCTCTCAGTACTAGCTTTCTCCACACCTTCAGTTCAAAGGCATCACTTTTTCTATGCATGACCTCATTTATAGTCCATGTTTCACAGCCATATGTTACTACTGGGAAGACCATGGCTCTAACTATCCTGATCTTTGTTGGTAAAGTGAAATCTACATGCTTTAGTATCTTGTCCAAATTTGCCTTAGCTTTCTCTTAATCTCATGGCTGCAGTTACTATCTTCAGGGATCTCCCATCCCAGGAAGATGCAATCTGTTACAACTTCCAGTTTGTTGGAACAGATGGCAGGACTTTAGTTTTCTTGATGTTAAGCAGTAGACCAGCTTTGGCACTTTCTCGTTTGATATTCATGACTAGGCTCTTTAAGTCTTCCTCAGTTTCAGCAATTGGAGTAGCATCATCGGCATATCTCAGATTGTTAAAGGGGACCATACATTAGCCGACCAACCAACCAATCGACCATCCAATTTGATTATTATAATCGAATTGGATGTAAATTGGTGCTGCCAAGTGCATGCCCGACCAACAAAGCGACCAATTTCATGACAGAAATTGGCCGCACGGTCAATCGCGCATGCTGGAAAATTTCAGGCCGAAGTTGGTTGGTTTGGCGCGTGGTGGTGTGGCGGCCAAATTGCGAACGAGCGACGAGTCGACGAAACCCCCGCCACTGCAGCCGCAATGTATAAAAGTATGTAGCGTGTGTGCATTTATACATTACCTGTCCGGTATCAGCCTCCACGCGGTCTCCATCCATCTCGCCGGGTTCCGCATACACGCCGGCGGCGCTCTGACGTCACTAAGGTGCATAGCGGCTGACGTCAGATGCTATGCGCCATTAGCGTGTATGCGGCTGTTACCCGGCAAGATGAACGGACACTGTTTGGAAGCTGCTACAGGACAGGAAATGTATAAATGCACTACACTACATACATTCATACATTTTGGGGGCAGCGGCGGGGCGGACACGGCGGCTCAGCCGATTCCCTGATGATTTTATACTGAAATCGGACGGGAATCGGCCTGTAGTGTATGGGCAGATTCCACTAGAGACAAATTCATCTCTAATCAGATTCGATTAGGGATACATTTGTCTCTTGGTTGAATCTGCCCATAATCGTTCAATGTATGGCCACCTTAACATTCCTGCCCACTATTGTAATTTCAACATGTGACTCATCCAAACCATTTTCCCGCATTACATATTTGGCATACAAGTTAAATAAATAATTAGAAAATATGCAACCTTGTCACGCTACTTTGCCAATTGGGAACCAGTTAGCTATTCCATACTTAGTTCTATTGCTTCCTGGTTTGCATATAGATTCCTCAAAATACAAATGAGATGGCCTGGTATCCCAATTTCCATGAGAATCTATTTATCATGATGTACACGGTCAAAAATCATCAGCTGCCGCTGCATACCCGACCTGTAAGCAGATCCTGCCTTATTCATTGTCACAGCCGACAGGGATGACATGGAGTTTACTTTCAAGATAGCACTCAGGGACATCGACTCTCTCATTTTGTATTCAGAGCATTCAGATCTTCAACTTTAAACGATTTTTAGATTTCATTTTACTGGAAAGCAAACAGAAAGACTGTACATAAATATTTACAATAAATGTTGAATAAAAACTAGTAAAACAAGCGCAAGCAACAGCATAAAATACAAGGGAACAAAAGATGAAACGATACTGAAGTCTGCGCTCTGAGCACAGTAAAAATCTGTGTTAAAGCGCAACTAAAGTGTAAATCTAAATTCCACACTGACAGCCCAGCCCATAGAAGCTATGATAGAGTAGCATGAATAAACATTGAAAACATTGAAAAATTGACCTTTCCTGCCAAAAAAATATAGGTTTTGTTGTTTAGCAATGCCCCTTCCTGAAAAACACAACAGTCCCAACAGTTTTCTGCCCTTGGCAACAGCTTCTAAAGGTTCTCCTACATGTAGTGATGTATGGCCAGATCGACCAAGAGACAGATTTCTCTCCGATCTCCCTGCAACACCTCCAGTTACATCCCTACCACACCTCCAGTCACACCCCTGTCACACCTCCAGTTACATCCTTGCCACACCTCCAGTAACACCCTTGCCACATGTCCAGCAACATACCTGCCAAACCTCCTGCCACACCCCTGCAGCACCTCCAGTCACACCTCCAGTCACATACCTGTCATGCCTCCAGTCACACCCCTGCAAAACTTCCAGCCTCATGCCTCCAGTCACACCCCCGCAACGCGTACATCAAAAAAGGGCGTCGGGAAAAAAGGGTGCAGGGTGTAAATGATAAGCAGTAATACCGTTTATAAAAATATTGTGTTGTATTTTGTTTACAAATAGTGTTTTACAAATGTAGAAATCATTAAATAATGTGTATGAAATCGGCAATTGTGAAAACGTTAATCTTCCCTGTTTCAAAAGTTATCGTAATAAGTGATTGTAATAAGTGTTGTAAAACATTAGTATTACTAAAATTTTACCTGGTGGTGCCTAACCCTAAGACCCCCCTGGTGGTGTATATTGTACTGTAACTATACCTAACCCTACTCTCACACAGAACCCTCCCTGTACCTATCCCTAACCCCTAGACCCACCTGGTGGTGCCTAACCCTAAGACCCCCCTGGTGGTGCCTAAACCTAAGACCACCTGGTGGTGCCTAACACTAACCACCCCCTGGAGGTGCCTAAACCTAAGACCCCTGTGGAGGTGCCTAACCCTAAGACCCACCTGGTGGTGCCTAACCCTAGGACCCACCTGGTGGTGCCTAACCCTAACCACCCCCCTGGTGGTGCCTAACCCTAACCACCTGCCTTACTGATCGCTTTATTATGTGGATAATAATGTTTTACAATTAGTGACTGTAAAAAATATATTGCAATTTACATTACGTACTAATCACTTTATTTTGTGAATAATAATGTTTTACAAACAGTAAGGGATAACATTTTAAATAATGTTTTAGTTAAATACAATAAATATGTTTAGTATTTTTATAAACGTTATTTGTCACGGGCGCATTTTCTAAACTTAAATCATCATAAGCACAGTTATAAAACATTGAACATCTCTGGCGCCCTTTTTTCCTGTTCGGTGCCCTTTAAACGATATTTATTATGGGAGTGAATGGCGGCTCCCTTTTTGTCCACTAGCTGCCGGCACCCTTTTTCCTGTTACCCCATGCAACACCTCCAGCCTCATGCCTCCAGTCACACCCCTGCAACACCTCCAGTGACATCCCTGCGACACCTCCAGTCACACCCCTGCAACACCTCCAGTCACTTCCCTGCCACACCTCCAGTCACTTCCCTGCCACACCACCAGTCACTTCCCTGCCAAACATTCATTCACTTTCCTGCCACACCTCCAGTCACTTCCCTGCCACACCTCCAGTCACTTTCCTGCCACACCTCCAGTCACTTCCCTGCCAAACATTCATTAACTTTCCTGCCACACCTCCAGTCACTTCCCTGCCACACCTCCAGTCACTTTCCTGCCACACCTCCAGTCACTTCTCTGCCAAACATTCAGTCACTATCCTGCCACACCTCCAGTCACACCCCTGCCAAACCTCCAGTCACACCCCTGCCACACCTCCAGTCACACCCCTGCCACACCTCCAGTCACACCCCTGCCACACCTCCAGTCACACCCCTGCCACACCTCCAGTCACACCCCTGCAACACCACTAGTCACAACCCTGCACCACCTCCAGTCACACCCCTGCAACACCACTAGTCACAACCCTGCACCACCACCAGTCACATCCCTGCCACACCTCCAGTCACATCCCTGCCACACCTACAGTCACACCCCTGCCACACCTGCAATCACATCCATACCACACCTCCAGTCACTTCCCTGCCAAACATTCAGTCACTATCCTGCCACACCTCCAGTCACATCCCTGCTACACCTCCAGTCACACCCCTGCCAAACCTCCAGTCACACCCCTGCCACACCTCCAGTCACTTCCCTGCCACACCTCCAGTCACACCCCTGCCACACCTCCAGTCACTTCCCTGCCACACCTCCAGTCACACCCCTGCCACACCTCCAGTCACACCCCTGCCACACCTCCAGTAACACCCCTGCCACACCACCAGTCACACCCCTGCAACACCACTAGTCACAACCCTGCCACACCTACAGTCACATCCCTGCACCACCTCCAGTCACATCCCTGCCACACCTACAGTCACATCCCTGCCACACCTGCAATCACATCCATACCACACCTCCAGTCACTTCCCTGCCAAACATTCAGTCACTTCCCTGCCAGTCTGCCACCCCTCCAGTCACATCCCTGATACACCTCCAGTCACACCCCTGCCACACCTCCAGTCACACCGCTGCCACACCTCCAGTCACACCCCTGCCAAACCTCCAGTCACACCCCTGCCACACCTCCAGTCTCCAGCTTTAAAAAAAGTAATGTTTTATAAAGTTACTAGCCGACCCGCAGCGTATCATACGCCGCATAAGGGGGTAGAGGGCAGGAAGGGGGTATTGGGCACAGTGGCGGGGAGGGGGGTTGGACCCCCCCCCTCAACTGGGTCCCCCATGTGTGCTCCCCCTCCAGCTTAAGATCAGCAGGAACCCCCCCTCCCTCACCTGGGTCCCCCATGTGCACTCCCACTTCAGCTTAAGCTTAGCAGGAACTCCCCCCTCCCTCACCTGGGTCCCCCATGTGCACTCCCCCTCCAGCTTAAGCTCAGCAGGAACCCCCCCCCCCTCACCTGGGTCCCCCATGTGCATTCTCCCTGCAGCTTAAGCTCAGCAGGAACCCCCCCTGCCTCACCTGTGTCCCCCATGTGCGCTCCCCTCCTGCTTAAGCACAGTAGCAGCCGCCACTATTAGTAAGAGGCAGCGGGCGGGGATGCCTCACCTCTTCCGTGTTCCAGCGTGCGATCCACTGTTGTCACTTCCTGCAATGCTCCCCACTGTATTGGTGTAATTTGCCTTTTTAAAACAGAAGGAAATCTGCAATAATTTAGCTATAAGTGAACATTTTTAAATATGCAATTTATCCCTTTTCAATCTTAGTAATCCAAGCAAGCATCCAGAACCACTGGTGTATAGCAAGCTTATAGCTTTAAATTTTACACAGCTATATCAAACCCACATGTGACAGCCTGTTTCAGACTTTTGGTCCTCATCAGTACATAGCAGAGATTGATATGGCAGTATGAGATGGGGCTTGGACCAGTACAACAGAGTAACCAAGCAGCTCAGGGTGACCCAAACCACTCGGAATGTATAGGGGGATAAAAGGAACCAAAAAGACCTTCTACTAAAAAAAAAATCAAAGCTTGGTGTAATTTGGCTTCTTAAAACAGAAGAAAATCTGCAATAATTCAGCTATAAGTGAACATTTGTGGTTACCCACAATGCACCGCTACTAAATATGCAAACTATTCCTTTTCACTCTTGGTAAGTCAAACAAGCCTATGGGCCGGATTCACAAAGCGGTGCAAACTGTTTAGCACGGTTGTGCTAAACAGTTAGCACATGAAGTGCCGTTCGGGGACTTTTGCGCGCACAAAGTGCTGCGATTTGCGTGATTGCGGTCTTTTGCTCGCGCAATTTGCCACAAATCGCGGTACTTTACACACGCAAAAGTCCGCGATTGCGGTCTTTTGCGCGATTCACAGCACTTTCCACGCACAAAAGTCCACAAATGGCACTTCACGTGCTAACTGTTTAGCACACCCATGCTTAACAGTTTGCACCATTTTGTGAATCAGGCCCTATAGCTTTAAATTTTAAACAGTCATATCAAAACCAAATGTGACAGCCTATTTCAGACTTTTAGTCCTCATCAGTTCACAGCAGAGATTGATATGGCTGTATGAGATAGGGCTTGGACCAGTACAACAGAGTAACCAAGCAGCTCAGGGTGACCCAAATTACTAAGAATGTATAGGGGGATAAAAGGGACCAAAAAGCCCTCCTACTAAAAAAAGCAAAGCTTGGTGTAATTTTCCTTCTTAAAATAGAAGCAAATCTGCAATAATTCAGCTATAAGTGAACATTTGTGGTTACCCACAATGCACTGCTACTGAATATGCAAATTATCCCTCTTTGCCCTTGGTTTGATATGACACTACTTCTTCTTCTTGCTTGGACCAGCCCCTTCTTCTTGCTTGGACCGGCCCTGGGGACAGGGCACTACTTCTTCTTCTTGCTTGAAGGTTGAGGCACTTACTCTATTATATATATAGATATATAGAAGATTCCCCCTCCAGGCCGCCATGGATAGTGGGGGAATGATATAATTTGGCTTCCAGCGATTGCTGGAGGTCAAATTATTGTGTTTTTTAAGCAACTTCGGCTCCGTCTTCTGACAGCGCTGACGTTACTCACTGAGCGCAGCTATAGACTGATTCCCATTACAGTCTATGGCGGCACTCGCTGCGCCTAAATCTAGCAGTGCTGTAAAGCACTGCTCCACGTTCGCTTTGCAGTATTGGTTTTTTGACCCTGCATAGTTTGACATGCGAAAGCAAATGCATATTTGCATGAGCATTGCCTCATGAATAGTCAATTAGGCCAGATTTGCAAAGCCAGACTTGCTAGGGTTAAGCCTCCTTTCCACAGACTGTTGATAGGCAGTGAAATGCCTCTCAAACTCTCTCAACTGCTCACTGCTGCCTAGTAACTGCTTGTTGCTGCGTGATAACTGCTTGTTGCTGCCTAGTAACTGCTTGTTGCTGCCTGGTAACTGCTTGTTGCTGCCTGATAACTGCTTGTTGCTGCCTGATAACTTCTTACCTGTGCCTGGTAACTGCTTGCTGAGCACACAGCTCAACAGTCCGTGGAAAGGAGGCCTCAAACTTGGTCTTTTCTCATGCAAAGTACTTCTTCTTCTTGCTGGATGGTTGAGGCACTTACTGAATTATATATATAGATAGATAGAAGATAGAAGATTCCCCCTCCAGGCCGCCATGGATAGTGGGGGAATGATATAATTCGGCTTCCAGCGATTGCTGGAGGTCAAATTATTGTGTTTTTTAAGCAACTTCGGCTCCGTCTTCTGACGGCGCTGACGTTACTCACTGAGCGCAGCTATAGACTGATTCCCATTACAGTCTATGGCGGCACTTGCTGCGCCTAAATCTAGCAGTGCTGTAAAGCACTGCTCCACGACCGCTTTGCAGTATTGGTTTTTTGACCCTGCATAGTTTGACATGCGAAAGCAAATGCATATTTGCATGAGCATTGCCTCATGAATAGTCAATTAGGCCAGATTTGCAAAGCCAGACTTGCTAGGGTTAAGCCTCCTTTCCACAGACTGTTGATAGGCAGTGAAATGCCTCTCAAACTCTCTCAACTGCTCACTGCTGCCTAGTAACTGCTTGTTGCTGCCTGATAACTGCTTGTTGCTGCCTGATAACTTCTTACCTGTGCCTGGTAACTGCTTGCTGGGCACACAGCTCAACAGTCCGTGGAAAGGAGGCATCAAACTTGGTCTTTGAGCACGCATACATTTTCTCATGCAAAGTACTTCTTCTTCTTGCTGGAAGGTTGAGGCCCTTATTCAATTATGAATAGCCAATTAGGCCAGATTTGCAAACCCAGACTTGCTAGGGTTAAGCCTCCTTTCCACAGACTGTTGATAGGCAGTGAAATGCCTCTCAAACTCTCTCAACTGCTCACTGCTGCCTAGTAACTGCTCACTGCTGCCTAGTAACTGCTTGTTGCTGCCTGATAACTGCTTGTTGCTGCCTGATAACTTCTTACCTGTGCCTGGTAACTGCTTGCTGAGCACACAGCTCAACAGTCCGTGGAAAGGAGGCCTCAAACTTGGTCTTTGAGCACGCATACATTTTCTCATGCAAATTACTTCTTCTTCTTGCTGGACGGTTGAGGCACTTACTGAATTATATATATAGATAAATCATTAAATAATGTGTATGAAATCGGCAATTGTAAAAACGTTAATCTTCCCTGTTTAAAAAGTGAAATGTAAATTAACAAACATTCATTCACTTTCCTGCCACACCTCCAGTCACTTCCCTGCCACACCTCCAGTCACTTTCCTGCCACACCTCCAGTCACTTCCCTGCCAAACATTCATTAACTTTCCTGCCACACCTCCAGTCACTTCCCTGCCACACCTCCAGTCACTTTCCTGCCACACCTCCAGTCACTTCTCTGCCAAACATTCAGTCACTATCCTGCCACACCTCCAGTCACATCCCTGCTACACTTCCAGTCACACCCCTGCCAAACCTCCCACCTCCAGTCACACCCCTGCCACACCTCCAGTCACACCCCTGCCACACCTCCAGTCACACCCCTGCCACACCTCCAGTCACACCCCTGCAACACCACTAGTCACAACCCTGCACCACCTCCAGTCACACCCCTGCAACACCACTAGTCACAACCCTGCACCACCACCAGTCACATCCCTGCCACACCTCCAGTCACATCCCTGCCACACCTACAGTCACATCCCTGCCACACCTACAGTCACACCCCTGCCACACCTGCAATCACATCCATACCACACCTCCAGTCACTTCCCTGCCAAACATTCAGTCACTATCCTGCCACACCTCCAGTCACATCCCTGCTACACCTCCAGTCACACCCCTGCCAAACCTCCAGTCACACCCCTGCCACACCTCCAGTCACTTCCCTGCCACACCTCCAGTCACACCCCTGCCACACCTCCAGTCACTTCCCTGCCACACCTCCAGTCACACCCCTGCCACACCTCCAGTCACACCCCTGCCACACCTCCAGTAACACCCCTGCCACACCACCAGTCACACCCCTGCAACACCACTAGTCACAACCCTGCACCACCTCCAGTCACATCCCTGCACCACCTCCAGTCACATCCCTGCCACACCTACAGTCACATCCCTGCCACACCTGCAATCACATCCATACCACACCTCCAGACTCCAGTCACTTCCCTGCCAAACATTCAGTCACTTCCCTGCCAGTCTGCCACCCCTCCAGTCACATCCCTGATACACCTCCAGTCACACCCCTGCCAAACCTCCAGTCACACCGCTGCCACACCTCCAGTCACACCCCTGCCAAACCTCCAGTCACACCCCTGCCACACCTTCAGTCACAACCCTGCAACACCTCCAGTCACACTCCTGCCACACCACCAGTCACATCCCGGCCACACCTCCAGTCACACCCCTGCCACACCTACAGTCACATCCCTGCCACACCTGCAATCACATCCATACCACACCTCCAGTCACTTCCCTGCCACATCTACAGTCACAACCCTGCAACACCTCCAGTCACTTCCCTGCCACGCGTACGTTAAAAAAGGGCAACGGGAAAAAAGGGTGCAGGGTTTTAAACGATAAGCATGAATAACGTTTAAAAAAAATTGTGCTATATTTCGTTTAAAAGTAATGTTTTATAAAGTTATAAATCATTAAATAATGTGTATGAAATCGGCAATTGTAAAAACGTTAATCTTCCCTGTTTAAAAAGTGAAATGTAAATTAACGTTTTATAAAAGATTAATAAGAATTTTACTAAAGCTATACCTAATCCTACTCTCATACAGAACTCTCCCTGTACCTACCCCTAACCCCTAGACCCCCCTGGTGGTGCCTAACCCTAAGACCCCCCTGGTGGTGCCTAAACCTAAGTCCCCCCCTGTGATAAGCATTAATAACGTTTGAAAAAAATATTGTGCTGTTTTTCGTTTAAAAATAATGTTTTAAAAAAGATTGTACTGCTTTTCGTTTAAAAATAATGTTTAAAAAATTATAAATCATTAAATAATGTGTAATCATGAGAAGCAGTTATAAAACAGTAAGGGCTTGATTCACAAAGCGGTGCTAACCTACTTAGCACGTCTAAAGTCTTTAGACATGCTAACCAGGGTGCTAAGTAGGTTAGCACCAGATTTCTCAATCAGATCGCGCGCTAACTTTGCTAAGTCCCATAGGCTTTAATGGGCACTTCGCACGGTGCGCTCTGTGCAGTACGCGCGTAAAGTTTTACGCGCGTAAAGTTTTGCGCGCGTAAAGTTTTATGCGCGAAAAAGCTTGTTTAGACGTGCTAAGGGGGTTTTCACAGGCGTGCTAACAGTTAGCACCGCTTTGTGAATCAAGCCCTAAAAGTCTCCGGGTGCCGCTTGTAAAACGTTATTTTTCTCCGGAGCCCTTTTTTCCTGTTGGGCGCCCATTAAACAATATTTATTATGGGAGTGAATGGCGACACCCTTTTTGTCCACTTGCCTCAGGCGCCTGAATTTACTGTTTCCCCCTGCCACACCTCCAGTCACACCCCTGTAACACCTCCAGTCACATTCCTGCCACACCTCCAGTCACTTCCCTGCCACACCTCCAGTCACACCCCTGCCACACCCCCAGTCACACCCCTGCCACACCTCCAGTCACACCCCTGCCACACCTCCAGTCACTTCCCTGCCATACCTCCAGTCACACCCCTGCCACACCTCCAGTCACACCCCTACAACACCTCCAGTCACTTCCCCGCCACCTCCAGTCACATCCCTGCCACACCTCCAGTCACAACCCTGCCACACCTCCAGTCACAACCCTGTAACACCTCCAGTCACATCCCTGCCACACCTCCAGTCACTTCCCTGCCACACCCCTAGTCACACCCCTGCCACACCCCCAGTCACACCCCTGCCACACCTCCAGTCACACCCCTGCCACACCTCCAGTCACACCCCGCCACACCTCCAGTCACGTCCCCGCCATACCTCCAGTCACATCCCTGCCACACCTCCAGTCACTTCCCTACCAAACATTCAGTCACTTCCCTGCCACACCTCCAGTCACACCCCTGCCATACCTACATAACAACCCTGCACCACCTCCAGTCACACCTCTGCCACACCTGCAATCACATCCATACCACACCTCCAGTCACTTCCCTGCCACACCTCCTGTTACTTCCCTGCCAAACATTCAGTCACTTCCCTGCCACACTTCCAGTCACACCCCTGCCAAACCTACAGTCACAACCCTGCCACACCTCCAGTCACATCCCTGCCACACCTCCAGTCACTTCCCTGCCACACCTCCAGTCACTTCCCTGCCACACGCAACAAACACAATTGCTAACTTCCAGCTAGAGCAATATCCCGCCTCTATCTGGCCAGCAGACGCCAGTCAGCAGGGCCGTGCAGAGGATTCTCAAGGGGGGGGTGCTCAAATTTGAAAAAGGGGCCCTAATCGATAAATCGTGCTAAATTGTGTATGTAATACCCCTTCTCCAGAAAGCACTAGGCAGTCTTAACCCCCCCCCCCCCCACACACACACACACACACACCTTTATAGAAGTATCAGGCAGACTTTGTGTCTTCTTCCAACTAACTTCTTTGGTGCCACCACCCTCAAATCAGCAGTCATAGGTGCGCACTATTAGAGTGGGCACAGTGGAGCCTGATGTAGGCATGGATTCACCTTTCATTACTGGGACCTCTGTCCCTCTAGATCAGCACCCAAGCTTATTTTCAGGCAAAGAAGCAGTGGTTGCCAATATGCAGTGGTTGCTAAGCATTAGTAGATGCAAAACTGCAGTAAGTGCCAAGGTGCAGTGGGTGCACAGATGCAGTAGATGGTAAGACGCAAAGGTCCAGCTTGTGCTAAGTTGCAGTGGGTGCCGATGTGCCAAAGTACAGTCCGTGTCAAGCTGTGTCATTAATAACGTTTGAAAAAAATATTGTGCTGTTTTTCGTTTAAAAATAATGTTTTAAAAAAGATTGTACTGCTTTTCGTTTAAAAATAATGTTTAAAAAATTATAAATCATTAAATAATGTGTAATCATGAGAAGCAGTTATAAAACAGTAAGGGCTTGATTCACAAAGCGGTGCTAACCTACTTAGCACGTCTAAAGTCTTTAGACATGCTAACCAGGGTGCTAAGTAGGTTAGCACCAGATTTCTCAATCAGATCGCGCGCTAACTTTGCTAAGTCCCATAGGCTTTAATGGGCACTTCGCACGGTGCGCTCTGTGCAGTACGCGCGTAAAGTTTTACGCGCGTAAAGTTTTGCGCGCGTAAAGTTTTATGCGCGAAAAGCTTGTTTAGACGTGCTAAGGGGGTTTTCACAGGCGTGCTAACAGTTAGCACCGCTTTGTGAATCAAGCCCTAAAAGTCTCCGGGTGCCGCTTGTAAAACGTTATTTTTCTCCGGAGCCCTTTTTTCCTGTTGGGCGCCCATTAAACAATATTTATTATGGGAGTGAATGGCGACACCCTTTTTGTCCACTTGCCTCAGGCGCCTGAATTTACTGTTTCCCCCTGCCACACCTCCAGTCACACCCCTGTAACACCTCCAGTCACATTCCTGCCACACCTCCAGTCACTTCCCTGCCACACCTCCAGTCACACCCCTGCCACACCCCCAGTCACACCCCTGCCACACCTCCAGTCACACCCCTGCCACACCTCCAGTCACTTCCCTGCCATACCTCCAGTCACACCCCTGCCACACCTCCAGTCACACCCCTACAACACCTCCAGTCACTTCCCCGCCACCTCCAGTCACATCCCTGCCACACCTCCAGTCACAACCCTGCCACACCTCCAGTCACAACCCTGTAACACCTCCAGTCACATCCCTGCCACACCTCCAGTCACTTCCCTGCCACACCCCCAGTCACACCCCTGCCACACCCCCAGTCACACCCCTGCCACACCTCCAGTCACACCCCTGCCACACCTCCAGTCACACCCCGCCACACCTCCAGTCACGTCCCCGCCATACCTCCAGTCACATCCCTGCCACACCTCCAGTCACTTCCCTACCAAACATTCAGTCACTTCCCTGCCACACCTCCAGTCACACCCCTGCCATACCTACATAACAACCCTGCACCACCTCCAGTCACACCTCTGCCACACCTGCAATCACATCCATACCACACCTCCAGTCACTTCCCTGCCACACCTCCTGTTACTTCCCTGCCAAACATTCAGTCACTTCCCTGCCACACTTCCAGTCACACCCCTGCCAAACCTACAGTCACAACCCTGCCACACCTCCAGTCACATCCCTGCCACACCTCCAGTCACTTCCCTGCCACACCTCCAGTCACTTCCCTGCCACACGCAACAAACACAATTGCTAACTTCCAGCTAGAGCAATATCCCGCCTCTATCTGGCCAGCAGACGCCAGTCAGCAGGGCCGTGCAGAGGATTCTCAAGGGGGGGGTGCTCAAATTTGAAAAAGGGGCCCTAATCGATAAATCGTGCTAAATTGTGTATGTAATACCCCTTCTCCAGAAAGCACTAGGCAGTCTTAACCCCCCCCCCCCCCACACACACACACACACACACACACCTTTATAGAAGTATCAGGCAGACTTTGTGTCTTCTTCCAACTAACTTCTTTGGTGCCACCACCCTCAAATCAGCAGTCATAGGTGCGCACTATTAGAGTGGGCACAGTGGAGCCTGATGTAGGCATGGATTCACCTTTCATTACTGGGACCTCTGTCCCTCTAGATCAGCACCCAAGCTTATTTTCAGGCAAAGAAGAAGTGGTTGCCAATATGCAGTGGTTGCTAAGCATTAGTAGATGCAAAACTGCAGTAAGTGCCAAGGTGCAGTGGGTGCACAGATGCAGTAGATGGTAAGACGCAAAGGTCCAGCTTGTGCTAAGTTGCAGTGGGTGCCGATGTGCCAAAGTACAGTCCGTGTCAAGCTGCTGTGGGTACCAAGGTTCAGTTTGTATTGGGTGTTTATTTGCAGTGGATGCTATGCTGTATTGGGTGCTGAATGAGTAGCAGAAGGCAATAAACCATAGTGGGTGCCATGTGAGTGCTAATTGGTACAGGGAGCCATGTGAGTGTTGGACATGAGTGAGTAGGGAGTGCCATGTGTGGTCTGGATGTGTGCCATGGGAGAGTACTGAGTCTCATATGGGTTCAGACCAAGGATGGGTACTGGGTGCTATTTGGGTGCTGGCCATGGACACGGGTACTAGGTGCATATAATGGCTTTGGAACTTTGTGCTGTGTGAGTACTATGCCATGTGGGTGTTGATTATGAAGGTTATAGGGTGTCATGTGGGTCTTAGGTGCAAATACTGAGTGCCAAGTGGGTACTGGGAGCGAGTACATGGTAACATCTGGGTAATGGGTGCTGGCTAGTGGGGTATTTGTTGTCATGTGAGTGCTAAAGGCAGATGCTGGGTGCCATGTGGGTTCTGGGTGCTGGCACAGGGTGTCATGTGCATTCTGGCTGTATGGGTTGGTGTCAAGCATCATGTAGGTGTTGATTGCAGTTACTGAAGCCCTTGTGAGTTCTGGGTGCAAGTACTGGATGTCATATGTGAGTGTTTGGTGTTTGTGCTGGGCACCAAGTGGAGGCTTAGTGCAACTGGAACTACTGCAGATGAAACATGTGGGTGTTGGGTGCAGGTACATTGGTGCGAATACTTGGTGCATTGCCTGCACTAGGTGTTAGCTATGGGTGGGCATTGTGTGTCATGTGGATTCTGAGTGCAGGTACTTTGGGTGCTATTACTGGTTTATGTGAGTTCAGAAAATGTGCAAGTACTGTGCCAAGTGGGTGTGAGTACTGGGTGCCAGCTATAGGGTGAATGATGCAAGTACTAAGTCTAAGTGCCATATGGAGGTCGGATATAAGTATTGGGTGAAAGTTGCTTGGTGCAAGTACTGGGTGCTTGCTATAGTGGGGGTTACTGGTTGAGTGTAATGTGAGTGCTGAATATTGGTGGGATTGCGGTGGGTGCAGGGAGTGGGAGGTCACTGTGGGTACTGCTATGAATGGCATAGTTGTTGCTAGGGGAGGTAGAGGTCAGTGTGGTTGCTGGGGGAGGTAGAGGTCAGTGTGGGTGCTGGTGGAAGGGTAGGTCACTGTGGGTTCTGTGGAAGGAAGAGGTCAGTATGAGTGCTGGAGGAAGGGGAGGTCACTGTGGGTGCTGGGAGAGGTCATTGTAGTTATTGGAGGAGGGAGTAGTTGTGGATGCTGTGTGTTGGGAGAGATCAGTGTGGGCGCTGCTTTTGGGATGGGAGGTCCCTGTAAATGCTGCAGGGGACAGGAGGGTAGCCTCTGGGGGAGTGAAAGATCACTGTGGGTGCTGGGGAAAGGATAGGTCAGTGTGGGTGCTGGAGTAGGCAGGATCCCTGCTAGATTTGGGGAAGGAGAGGTGATTGTGGGTGGTAGGTGAAGGGAGAGGTCACTGTGGGAGGGAGAGGTCACTGTGGGTGCTGGTGGAGGGAGAGGTCACTGTGGGTGCTAGGTGGAGGGAGAGGTCAATGTGGGTGCTGGGGAAGGAGATGTCACTGTGGGTGCTAGGTGGAGGGAGAGGTCACTGTGGGAGGGAGAGGTCACTGTAGGAGGGAGAGGTCACTGTGGGTGCTGGTGGAGGGAGAGGTCACTGTGGGTGCTAGGTGCAGGGAGAGGTCACTGTGGGTGCTAGGTGGAGGAAAAGGTCACTGTGGGAGGGAGAGGTCACTGTGGGTGCTGAGGGAGGGAGAGGTCACTGTGGGTGCTAGGTGGAGGGAGAGGTCACTGTGGGAGGGAGAGGTCACTGTGGGTGCTGAGGGAGGGAGAGGTCACTGTGGGTGCTAGGTGGAGGGAGAGGTCACTGTGGGTGCTAGGTGGAGGGAGAGGTCACTGTGGGTGCTAGGTGGAGGGAGAGGTCACTGTGGGTGCTAGGTGGATGGAGAGGTCACTGTGGGTGAGGGAGAAGTCACTATGGGTGCTTGGGGAGGTAGAGGTCAGTATGGGTCCTAGGTGGAGGGTGAGGTCAGTATGCCACACTAGGATTCCTATCCAGGCCTCTTCACCTGAAAGTGCCCCAGACGGAGGCGGGGCTTCTCGCGAGTGGGCGGGGCTTACTGCGGTTGGGGGCGGGGCTTATTTTGCGCGATCAGAGAGGCCTTTTTTGCTGATTTTAAAAGGGGGGGGGGGGGCCTGGGCACCCAGAGCACCCCCCTCTGCACGTGCCTGCCAGTCAGCCAATCAGGTGTACTGTCATACACCCTTTGCCTGCTGTACCAAATCTAGCAGGAATTACACAAATTAGCATTCAGGTGGGAGGCTTCGGTTGGACGCAATCGTGAATTGCATCGTTTACAGGGACGCCCCGTGTAGGCACATCTCCCACACGGTCCCCTTTTTTTCCCCCTAACCACTCACCTGTCAACCGCATCCTAGAAGCTGCAAAAAAGAAATTTAAAATCACAAACACTAGTGCACATGACAGG
Organism: Hyperolius riggenbachi; assembly: GCF_040937935.1. NCBI lineage: Eukaryota > Metazoa > Chordata > Amphibia > Anura > Hyperoliidae > Hyperolius > Hyperolius riggenbachi. The sequence continues at coordinate 437,213,639 of NC_090650.1, forward strand.
TCTCTCTCACTCGCTGGGGCCCCCAAACCACCATGCGACACCTAGAGGGAAGTGTGTATCCTGCCTCTATCTGGCCAGTAGACGCCAGTCAGCCAATCAGGTGTACTGTCATACACCCTTTGCCTGCTGTACCAAATCTAGCAGGAATTACATAAATTAGCATTCAGGTGGGAGGCTTTGGTTGGACGCAATCGTGAATTGCATCGTTTACAGGGACGCCCCGTGTAGGCACATCTCCCACACCTCCAGTCACACCCCTGACACACCTCCAGTCACACCCCTGCCACACCTACAATCACACCCCTGCCACACCACCAGTCACACCCCTGCCACACCTACAGTCACACCCCAGCCACACCTACAGTCACAACACTGCACCACCTCCAGTCACATCCCTGCCACACCTCCAGTCACATATCTGCCACACCTACAGTCACACCCCTGCCACATCTAGAGTCACAGCCCTGCATCACCTCCAGTCACATCCCTGCCACACCACCAGTCACACCCCTGCCACACCTACAGTCACACCCCTGCCACACCTACAGTCACACCCCTGCCACACCACCAGCCACATCCCTGCCACACCTCCAGTCACACCTCTGCCACACCTACAGTCACAACCCTGCCACATCTAGAGTCACAGCCCTGCATCACCTCCAGTCACATCCCTGCCACACCACCAGTCACACCCCTGCCACACCACCAGTCACACCCCTGCCACACCACCAGTCACACCCCTGCCACACCTACAGTCACACCCCTGCCACACCTACAGTCACACCCCTGCCACACCACCAGTCACATCCCTGCCACACCTCCAGTCACACCTCTGCCACACCTACAGTCATACCCCTGCCACACCACCAGTCACATCCCTGCCACACCTCCAGTCACACCCCTGCCACACCTCTAGTCACACCCCTGCCACACCTACAGTCACAACCCTGGACCACCTCCAGTCACATCCCTGCCACACCTCCAGTCACTTCCCTGCCACACCACCAGTCACATCCCTGCCACACCTCCAGTCACACCCCTGCCACACCCACCGTCATACCCCTGCCACACCACCAGTCACATCCCTGCCACCCCTCCAGTCACACCCCTGCCACACCTCCAGTAACACCCCTGCCACACCACCAGTCACACCCCTGCAACACCTACAGTCACAACCCTGCCACACCTCTAGTCAAACCCCAGCCACACCGCCAGTCACACCCCTGCCACACCTCCAGTCAAATCCCTGCCACACCTACAGTCACATCCCTGCCACACCTCCAGTCACTTCCCTGCCACACCTCCAGTTACTTTCCTGCCAAACATTCAGTCACTTCCCTGCCAGTCTGCCACACCTCCAGTCACATCCCTGATACACTTCTAGTCACACCCCTTCCAAACCTCCAGTCACACCCCTGCCAAACCTCCAGTCACACCCCTGCCACATCTACAGTCACAACCCTGCAACACCTCCAGTCACTTTCCTGCCACACCTCCAGTCACAACCCTGTAACACCTCCAGTCACATCCCTGCCACACCTCCAGTCACTTCCCTGCCACACCTCCAGTCACACCCCTGCCACACCTCTAGTCACACCCTGCCACACCTCCAGTCACACCCCGCCACACCTCCAGTCACTTCTCCGCCACACCTCCAGTCACATCCCTTCCACACCTCCAGTCACATCCCTGCCACACCTCCAGTCACTTCCCTACCACACATTCAGTCACTTCCCTGCCACACCTCCAGTCACACCCCTGCCACACCTACATAACAACCCTGCACCACCTCCAGTCACTTCCCTGCCACACCTCCAGTCACACCTCTGCCACACCTGCAATCACATCCATACCACACCTCCAGTCACTTCCCTTCCACACCTCCTGTTACTTCCCTGCCAAACATTCAGTCACTTCCCTGCCACACTTCAAGTCACACCCCTGCCAAACCTACAGTCACAACCCTGCAACACCTCTAGTCACTTCCCTGCCCCACCTTCAGTTACATCCCTGCCACACCTCCAGTCACATCCCTGCCACACCTCTAGTCACTTCCTTGCCACACCTCCAGTCACATCCCTGCCACACCACCAGTCACTTCCTTGCCACACCTCCAGTCACTTCCATGCCACACCTCCAGTCACCTCCTTGCCACACCACCAGACACTTCCTTGCCACACTTCCAGTCACACCTCTTCAACACCTCCACTGACATCCCTGCCACACCTCCAGTCACATCCCTGCTACACATCTCGACCTGCTACTTGTGGACTATAAGGTCTGCTTTGACATAGGCTAGTTATCTATTTTCTTCGTTTGTTGAGCATCACATGATCACTGCTGGTCACATCTGAGAGATGCACCCACAAGTTACACTCAGGAGGGTGAGAATGAGAGCTACAAGCTACGTTTAGCCATCACATTTGTCACATGAAATACATTTTCCACCCACTGCTTGCTTCTCCGCAAAATTTATATTTATTTTCCAAACTTATTGCTGTTGGAATTTGCCTTAATTTTTGTTTTAGTTGACCTTCAAATCCACTTTATTCTATTTCTCTTTCTGTGTCATGAAAAATGAAAAACTTTGAGTCAGTTTTGGACAGCTCCAGGTCAAGGCAAGGACACGGGAGCTGATAGACGACAATCCAGTTGCTTTCAGCGCCCTTGTCGGAGAGAAGCGGCTTCTAATTCTCACATTGACATCTGTGAGATCGAAGGTAATGAAGGCTTCATTCTATTGAAATGTCTGCTCTATAAAACAAACTCAGACTTTGCTTCAGTGAAAGGAAAGGATAGAACATCTCGATTTATTGCTTTACTGTCTAATTCTTTTTACCGTACAGGAATCAAGTCTCTTTTCCTGCAACGTTCACGTTTATTGTCTTCTCGGCAAAACCTTTTCCTTAAAACACGTTACAAGTGATAATACAATTTGGCCACCGACCACAAAACACTTCACGCGATGGAAGTCCCATAGCCTGCGATGTTATTTTGAGGCTATGGGGTGCCAGGGTGTTTAAGTTTGGTGCGATGCGGGTTTTGGGGTGTAGGAACAATCAGCAAGTGGTGCAATGATTGGTAAGCAGCTTGAGTGTTCAGAAAGCAAAGCTCAGTGATCGACAAGCAGCGCGCCGGTGTGCTTAGGTTTGACGCAACAATCGGTAAGCGGCACAAGTGTACTGATAGTAAAGATAGTGTTAAGTGTAGTAGGTATGGATAAGGTGGCGTGCTAGATCCCTGCCTTAGCACCTCAGAGGGCACACAGTACAAATCCACAGGAATGGGTCAGCACCACCAAAGTGAATTATAGCTCTTTTATTGTCAGGGCAGCAATTACAGACTGCCGTTTCGGGCTCTGTGGCCCTTCATTAAATTGCACGGCTATTTTCTTGCAATTTGATAAAGGGCCACAGAGCCCGAAACAGCAGTCTGTAATTGCTGCCCTGCCAATAAAAGAGCTATAATTCACTTTGATGGTGCTGACCCATTCCAGTGTTAGGTGTAGTGGCAGGAAGGTTAGTGTTAAGTGTAGTGGTAGGAAAGTTAGTGTTAGGTGTAGCGGCAGAAAGGTTAGTGTTAGGCATAATGGTAGTAAGGTTAGTGGTAGGTGTAGAGGTGGGAAGGTTAGCGTTAGGTGAAGAGGTAGTAAGGTTAGTATTAGGCATAGTGGTAGTAAGGTTAGTGTTAGGTGTAGAGTAGGAAGGTAAGTGTTAGGCATAATGGTAGTAAGGTTAGTGTTAAGTGTAGTGGTAGGAAGGTGAGTGGTAGGTGTAGAGGTAGGAAGGTTAGTGTTAGGCATAATGGTAGTAAGGTTAGTGTTAAGTGTAGCGGTAGGAAAGATAGTGTTAGGCGAAGAGGTAGTAAGGTTAGTGTTAAGTGTAGTGGTAGGAAGGTGAGTGGTAGGTGTAGAGGTAGGAAGGTTAGTGTTAGGTGTAGGAAGGTGAGTGGTAGGTGTAGAGGTAAGAAGGTTAGTATTAGGCATAGCAGTAGAAAGGTTAGTCATCATCAACTCGAAATTAATGTAATCTCATTGACCATCCCTATTTATAATCTTCGAAGAGTAGACTTTCTGTTTCCAGGTTAATCCATACTTTGGTGCTATCAGCATTTCAAATATGACATACCTGGTCTAGTACAACAGCTGTATAATAGGCTTCTATGTGTGGTAGGCCAATGCTTAATCCTTTGGGGTGCAGTAATAGTATGTCGTTGGATAATATACTTTTTTTGTAAGCTTATATGATACTAGATGATGGTGCAGCATTGCTCGGGTATGTATATGGCTGGTGTTGGCTGTGACCACTTTTTCTAACCCTAACACACAATTACTCAATGGCCTAGTTTGTGAGCTTTGCAGCCTTTGGAATTGAAAATTTGCATTGAAATGAAAAAAATATGATTCGCTGTTTGTGGCTCCACCCCCTTTTCTGAATTTGAGCTCCAGTCACCCACTAACCAACTGTATCAGGTTTGAGGCTTGTGCCATTAACAGTGCAAAAATGGCAGCAATAAAATATTCCCCTTGAAAATCAATAGGTGAAATTTGATTGGCTTTTGAAGGCTCCACCCACTTTTCTGAATAATAATCCCAGTCACCCAGTGACCAACCGTGCAAAATTTGAGAACCCTGCCATTAACAGTGTAAGAATGGCTGCAGTTTACATTTTCCCAGTGAAATTTGTATTTGTCTCCGCCCACTTTTTGGTTATGGGGATAAAATGTATCCAATATGTTATTCCAGGTAATGTACTATGTGTGTGCCAAATTTCATTCCAATCCGTTCAGTTATTGTTGCGTGATTGAGTGACAAACATCCAAGCTTTCGCATTTATCATATTAGTGAGATTATTGACGTGTGTTTGGAGCTTTTGGAAGTAATATTTTGGCACTGGGATAGGTAGGTTCCTAAGAAGATACAATAGCAGAGGCAAGAAGGACATGTTGAAGGCTACTACTCTTCCATAAAAAATTCTAATTTGGATAGTTCCTGAGCTTCCTGTAGTTTCCCTGGGAGTTGAGTTAACCAAGGTTCATAACCATAAGGTTATAGCCATAAGGGCTGGTTCACACGGTCATTTTTGTGGCATTTAACGCGGCGTTTCAGATGCAGCGTTTTTTGGGATCTACCGCCGTCCCATTCAAGTGAATGGGAGGGTTTAGAGCTGGATTTTGCAGGCTTTCATGAAAGCCTGGCGGTAGATCCCGGCGTTGCATCTAGTCTCGAAAGCAACATGTTACTTTTAGAGCCGGTAAACGCCAGGAAACAATAGCAGAGACCAGAATTGCTAGCCTTAAAGGTTACCACAGCTGAAAATAAAGATAGCTGCAGTGTGTGGGGGGGTTAAAAGTACATACCGAGTCGACACCTCCTCCTGTCCCCCTCCATCTGCCGCCGTTAGTCTAATATACATCCCGGTGTATGGCTCTGTCCTCTAATCTGGGCTGCGTGTGCTCTCCACTACACCAAGCGTCACATGATTAGCATGTGACGCTTGGTGTAGTGGAGCACACAGGCAGCCCAGAGGAGACAGAGGGGTCAGCGTGCTTCTGAGCCACTCGCTGTGCGCTGGCCAGAAGTGAAGAGGGGAGGACATACTGTGCACACGGGGCGCAGTATGTCCGGGTGGGGGGTCAATCAAGTCGCCGTGCACCTGGGGGAATATTAGTCTAACGGCAGCAGACAGAGGGGGGCAGGAGGCGCTAAAGGTATGTACATGTAATCCCCTACACACTGCAGCAATATTTTTTGTCAGCTGTGGCATCCTTTAAAGAGACTCTGTAACATCAGAAACTTCCCCTGGGGGGTACTCACCTCGGGTGGGGGAAGCCTCCGGATCCTTATGAGGCTTCCCACGCCGTCCTCTGTCCCACGAGGGTCTCGCTGCAGCCCTCTGAACAGCCGGCGACAGACCCGACTGTAAATTCAATATTTACTTTTGCTGGCTCCAGCGGGGGCGCTGTGGCTGCTCTCGGCTCCGAAGTAGACGGAAATACCCAATCTCAGTCGGGTCCGCTCTACTGCGCAGGCGCCGGAAACTTGCGCCAGCGCAGTAGAGCAGGCCTGACAGCGATCAGGTATTTCCACCTACTTCGGAGCCGACAGCCGTCAGCTGCGCAGGAGCCGGGAAGGTAAATAATGACGTCATCTTGTACGGAGGGCCGCAGCGAGACCCCTGAGGGACGGAGGAGGACGGCGTGGGAAGCCTCATTAGGATCCGGAGGCTTCCCCCACCCGAGGTGAGTACCCCCCAGGGGACATTTTCACGTTACAGTTCCTCTTTAAGATAAACTTTACATTTTTTTAACCTTATTTTGAGTTATAACCTGCTCTCTGGATGATAAAAAATGCATGATATAAATAAGTTAAACTGTACATAAAAATAAAGAAAGATAAGTCTGATGAACTAAACTCTTGCCACCAGTTATCTCTCCTTATCATTTTCTATTCTTATCTGTATAAAAACTTTTCAATATCTGCTGAGTGAAAAATACTACACAGAAGATGAAATATGTAATATCAAACTCTAGTTAATCAGGGAAAACATATTTTGAGTGATTTTCTTGCTGTGATAAAAATGTACAGATAAAGTGAGGATGGATGAGGAGAGATAACTCGTGAGAAAAGTTCTGAGCTTCAGGACAATGTTTTTTTTTCACCTCTTCTTAATAGTTCCTTCTCAGAAAACATTAAGCAATCAGGCCCAGTGCACACCGAAAACCTCCAGCAGAGCCGCAAAACGCTAGAGATTTGTGAAGCAGATAACAGAGCGATTCTAGGCATGTGTAGAGAGGTTTTCTACACATGCCTAGCGGTTTTTGAAATGTTTTTGTGTAGCAGATTACAAATATTGTTACAGTAAAGCTGTTACTGAACAGCTTCTGTAACAAAAACGCCTGGAAAACCGCTCTGATCTAGTGTTTTTCAGAGCAGTTTTCCACTTTCCTATACTTTAACCACTTAACGACCGCCTAACGCCCATAGGCGTCGGCGGGTCGTTAGTGGTATAGCATGGAAACGGCCGCTCGGACGGCCTTTCCATGCCAGTTCACGGAGGGTGTCTCCGTGAACAGCCGGAGAGCCGCCGATCGCGGCTCGCCGGCAAAATGTAAACACGCGGGGAAGAAATCCCCGCTGTTTACACCACATGGCGCTGCTGCGCAGCAGCGCCGTGACGTAGATCGGCGATCCCCGGCCTCTGATTGGCCGGGGATCGCCGGCATCTGATAGGCAGAAGCCTATCCTATCAGGCGCAGGACGGATATCCGTCCTGCGCCGCTCAGAGGGGAAGGGAGAGGGAGGGAAAGCCGGGGAGGGCTGAAAGCGCTCCGGAGGGGGGCTTTGAAGAGCCCCCCCCGGAAAGTGCGGCTAGCAGGCGGCGATCAGACCCCCCCAGCAGGACATCCCCCTAGTGGGGAAAAAAGGGGGGAAGTCTGATCGCCCTAGCTATTTCCTGATCGGTGCTGCGGGCTGGAGAGTCCACGCAGCACCGATCAGAAGAAAATCCCCTGGTCCTTAAGTGGTTAACATTGAGGCAGAAACGCCTCAGAAATCTAAAAAATGCTGCAGCCCCCGAGTTTGCGTTTGTGGAAAAAACTAACCGCTCTGGTATGCACCATCCCATGCACTTTCATTAGCCAAGCGGTTTTCCTCCTGCAAGCGTTTTAAAAAACGCTCCAGAACCGCTCTGCTGTGCACCAACCCTAAGTGAGGCTGAAGATGAATACAGATAGTTTCCTACTTACAATACAACTTATAATCGGGGAACCTTGCCCTTCTCTTTTTGGGGGAGACATCTGTTCCACGCTGCAAAGCATGTTAGCAGGGACGCCACGTGCAGACTTCTCTCGGGGTCCCCAACCTAACCTACATTTAAAATCTCCCAAAGATTTGGGAACATGCTAGCGGCCTAGGCTTGGGAGCAGCAGGGCCATATAAAGGGGAAGGGGTGTGGCGTGGGCGGCTCCCCAGGTACTCTCACTGCCTGGGGACGCCGCCCACAACCACACCCCAACCCAAAGTAAAGAAATACAATTTTGTTCATGGAGAAATTCAATAAAATGGTGGCGCATCTAACCAAGATGCACCTGACAAACACTAACTGCATAGGGCTAATAAGCCCCTCAAAGGTACAACGGTGCTCATTGCAGTTGAGCAGGTGCATTAAGAACTAATGCATCTCACAATACAAATAATGAAATTAGACTTATGCATTGCACATTAATACAGCTTAATATTGGGGATCCTTACCCTTCTCTTTTTTTGGGAGAGACATCAGTTCCACGCTGCAAAGCATGTTAGCAGGGATGCCGCATGCAGGCTTCTCTGGGGGGCACCACCTTAACCTACATTGCTAGCATGTTCACAAGTCTTTGGGTGATTTTAAGGGTGCGTTTCCACTAGGGCGGTGCGGAATCGTTGCGGATTCCCCGCAGACGAATTCACATGCAGGAGCGAAATCGCATGCGTTGGCATGCGAAATTTACCGCAAATTCGCATACGATTTCGCATGGATGATGCTGTGTGCGAATTTAACCATGTCTGTGCCTGTGTGCTTTTTCATTGATTCCATGCGAAATCGTATGCGAATTCACATGAAAAATTCGCATACAAAACCGCCATGCGAATTCCCTATTAAAAACATTGTATGCGAATCGCATGCGGTATGTGCGGTGTCCGAATTCGGATGGCTCTGCTGTGCAGATTTTTCCTGCACAAGAAAATGCTCTGTTTTCCTGACAAGTGGACACAGGCTCATTCACTTTTATTGGTTATGCGAATTTGCATGCGGGGAACGCATGCAAATTCGCGTTAGTGGAAACGCACCCTAAATGTAGGTTAGGATGGGGACCCCGAGAGAAGCCTGCACGTGGCGTTCCTACTAACATGCTTCGCAGCGTGGAACTGATGTCTTTCCCAAAAAAGAGAAGGGTAAGGATCCCCAATAATAAGCTGTATTAATGTGCAATGCATAAGTTTAATTCCATTATTTGTATTGTGAGATGCATTAGTTCTTAATGCACCTGTTCAACTGCAATGAGCACAGTTGTGAGTCTGAGGCTTATTAGCCCTATGCAGTGAGTGTTTGGCAGGTGCATTTTGGTTAGATGCGCAACCGTTTCATTGAATTTCTCCTTGTACAAAATATACAATACTGTACTGTTTTTTATTACATATTTTAGTTGTTAAATGTTTTTATCGGCAACTATGCGTTACGTTGGGGACATCAGACAGTAAAGTCTATGCACTTCTAATGTCCCCACGGATTGCACACATCGTGGCAAAAAAGCGATGTGTGGGTAAGGGACCTTAGTCCTCGTGCATCAGTATTATAGTCCAGCTTATGCGGTAAAAGAATTAAATAGAAAAATCGCCTTCCTAATGTGGACAAATAAATGCAGTCACAGCAAAGCCGCCCAGTCACTCGGCAAACGATTAGAAAACCACAATAACGATGCACAATTAGGGTAGTCGGGACACCTCTGCTCGCTTAATGATTACACCGCCTCCTAATTAGGTTTCGTGTTAGAAGGAAAAATGATGGGCAGATATCATGGCATAATTAATGGAACGTGCGGTGTAAGTCAGACGTCTTTAACGTGCGGTGTCGTCACTTGTCTTCATAATGGCGCCATTACATCATTAATTCGGAATATTGTGTCTGCAGGCTTGTCACAATGTCTTGCAAGGCGCTCATTAGCGACGCATTTCGTACACAAGACAACCACCTCATTAGAACAGTAATTATTACCGGCTACTTTTCTAAAACACAGTTTTAGCTTTTGTCCTTTACGGCACATATGATTAAGTTGATTCGTTTTTAATTAAACCCTACTTGTGGTGGCCAGAGGGAGAGAACAACACCCACTTATTCCTCGCCCACCTCATTATTAGTAATCAGTCAGGAATACCTTAAAGTGGAACTGAAGACTCTTATCTATCTATCTATATATATAATAGAGTAAGTGCCTCAACCTTCGAGCAAGAAGAAGAAGTACTTTGCATGAGAAAATGTATGCGTGCTCAATCACCAAGTTTTAGGCTTCTTTTCCACGGACTGTTGAGCTGTGTGCTCAGCAAGCAGTTACCAGGCAGCAGTAAGCAGTTACCAGGCAGCAGTAAGCAGTTACCAGGCAGCAGCAAGCTGTTACCAGGCAGTAGTGAGCAGTTGTAAGAGTTTGAGAGGCATTTTACTGCCTATCAACTGTCCGTGGAAAAGAGGCCTACACCCTAGCAAGTCTGGCTTTGCAAATCTGGCCTAATTGGCTATTCATGAGGCAATGCTCATGCAAATATGCATTTGCTTTTGCATGCCAAACTATGCAGGGTCAAAAAACCAATACCGCAAAGCGGTCGCCCTGCTACATGCCAGTGATGAGCGAAAATGCAAAAATTTGTTTCGATAAATTTTTACCGAATTTTCGCCTAATTTCGTTTTGACAGGCAAATTTTCAATCTAATTTTTTCATGTTAATTTTTGCCTAATGCCAGTCTTTTTCGCATTACTTGCGTATGGTTGCGGACATTTTCCACATAAGGGCATTAGCGCCCGCATTCAGAGAAGTTTCTTGCGCATTATTGCGGGCATTTTTCCGTATAAACGTCCGCATAGATTGAATTTCCATGCGGAGTATTGTGGACATTTTTCCGCATAAGGGCATAAGCATCCGCATACAATGAATTTTCGATGCTGGTCGAAAACGCAAATATTTCTGAAGATTTTCGCGAAAATTCGCCAAAAAACGAAAACGGGATTTTCGAGGCGAAAATTCGCAAGCAACACTGCTACATGCTACATTAGCACTATCCAGGAGCGCCACGGGGAGGATTCCCAATGCCCCCTTTTTATACAACCAGGGGGAACCTCGGGGTCCCAGGCTCTCTCACTGCCTGGGAACCACAGCGACACCCCGGAGGGAGAGGCGCAGGCGACCCCCCCCCCCCCCCAAGCGTGGCCAGCGTTGGGGAGAGCCGTCCACACCCACCTCCCAATATTAAAAACAGGCACTTACCTTAACGTCCATTGCGTTCTGCTACATGCGCATTAACTTGGGGGCACCACGTGAGAAAGGAGAGAAGCATGGGTCACCCCGAGCTTTAGAGCTCAGGGCTGGCTCACATACAGCACTCCAGAGGGGGGAGGACAGGCGCAGACAACTCACTCCAGGGCTCACACCACCGTAGCAAGCCATCCACCACCTGCCTCCAAAGGATACAAACTGCACACAATGCTTTCCATGAGAAAATAAATGCGCATGTAGCGGAACGCAATGGATGTTAAGGTAAGTGCCTGTTTTTAATATTGGGAGGTGGGTGCAGACGGCTCTCCCCGGCGCTGGCCATGCTTGGGGGGGTCGCCTGCGGCACCCAGCCTCCCCCTCCGGGGGGCCGCTGTGGTTCCCAGGCAGTGAGAGAGCCTGGGACCCCGCGGCCCCTCCGGTTGTATAAAAAGGGGGCATTGGGAATCCTCCCTGTGGTGCTCCTGGATAGTGCTAATGTAGCATGTAGCAGTGTTGCTTGCGAATTTTCGCCTAAGTCAAAATCCTGTTTTCGTTTTTTGGCAAATTTTCACGAAAAATCTTCAAAAATATTTGCGTTTTTGACCAGCATTGAAAATTCATTGTATGCGGATGCTTATGCCCTTATGCGGAAAAATGTCCACAATAATCCGCATGGAAATATAGACTATGAATGTATTTTGTAGGAACGGATCTTTTGCAGGAACGGATCTTTTGCAGATACTGATCTTTTGTGTCTGTACAGCATCTGTGTGTGCAGCATCTTGCAAAGAGTTTTTTCTGATGTGGAGTTCAGCTCCATAGAATAGACTGTGTAGAGTATGGCTCTCATACTACATGAAGGGTGGTAAGATTGGTCTGTGATCTTTCATTTTCCAAAGACTTTTATCTGATGTGTGTACCCACCTTTAGGCTTCTTGCTTCAAGGTTGAGGCACGTACTCTATTAGATAGATAGAAGATGCGGCGTATGCTACGACGCGGGACGGCTAGTTTTTCATTAAAGTGCTAATGTAGGTATGTGCCTTTAAGGCTTACGTACCTCTGCGTTAAGTAGTTGTGTTTATGCAGGCTCTCCCGGTCCCAAACTCTCCCCGTTAAATCCCTCGACTTACAAGTCGATGACGAGCAGACAAGAAGAGCCTGTGCTCTTCTGTCTGTCTGTCTGACCTTTTTCCACTGCATCTGCCCCCTTTCTCCGCCCTTTCTCCGCCCCTCCGCGTTCCCTCCATGCTCCTTCTTGCCATTCATCCTGAACGCGGCTCTTGGTCACCACCGCAAGCCCGAATAGCGGACAGCAGGAGTCGCCTCTCTGATGCTGGACAGGCTGGAGCTGACAGCGTGAGCCAGGACACGCACAGGGGAACACTCTGTTCAAGACAGCGAGGCAGCTGTCTACTGCTACAGCTGTCTGGCTACGCAGCAATGCCGGAAGTAGATCCGGCTGCGGCCATTTTAATAGCACAGAAACGATAAAAAAAAAAACTGATTGATCACGGTGGTGGGAAGCTCTGAAAATACTAGAACGTTGTTAGGGAAAAAAACGGATGCCGGTAATATGTTTTTTAGTCATTTCAGTCAACATATTTCAGTTCCGCTTTAAAGCAGCCTTTCTCAAACGTTTTACCCTGGAGGAACCCTGCAAATAATTTTTAGATCTCGAGGAACCTGCATTTATTTTGCTGGAGGCATGGGGCTCAATTCACTAAAGCGTGAAAACTCAGTTATCACGTGTAAAGGCATTGCACGTGCAAACGAGCGCGCAAAGCAATTTGCACGCAAACAGTTTCCACCGTTCGCGTGTTACGTTTTATCGCGCAAACGGCGTTACGCTTCACGCACTAAGTGTGGAATGCCATTGAAAGCTATGCTGCTTCACGCAATCATTAGATAGAGTTTGGCAATGAAATCAGCAATGGGGCTTACATAAACATGTGAGTTAATGTAATACGGCGCGCGCAAAGTTTAACGCGCGTTGAGTAATGTACTGTATAGAGTAATAATTTATTATCTACATACCATTCGCATGATCTGCAGTGACTTCACGTGATAATGATACTTAGCACGTGATAATGATACTTAGCATGTGATAACGATATTTAGCACGTGATAATGATACTTAGCACATGATAATGATACTTAGCACGTGATCTGCAGTGACTTCACGTGATAATGATACTTAGCAGGTGTTAATGATACTTAGCATGTGATAATGATACTTAGCACATGATAATGATACTTAGCACGTGATAATGATACTTAGCACATGATAATGATACTTAGCACGTGATAACGATACTTTGCGTGCAAAGCGTAACACCGTTCGCACAAAGTCATACCTTTACGCGTACAAACCTTTACGCGCATGATATCACGTGCAAAGCGACTTATCACTGTCGTGCGAAGTGTTAGCACGCTTTAGTGAATCAAGACCATGCTCTTTAAAAGTATCCTTAATCTAGAGCTTTTTATGAATGTGCTTATTATTATTCTAACCTCCAATTTAGTGCTTCTTTTTACATTACCACCTATTATAGCATTCTCTATTATACTTTCCTCACGATGAGGGAAAACGCCAGGGAACCCTTGAGTACTCAAGAAACCTTGAGGTTCCAGGGAACCCTGGTTGAGAAAGCCTGCCTCAAAGGGTGCCCGAGGTGGAATTTCTATAGTAAATGGGACACAGAGTCATGCTAGTGATGTTATGACATACCTCTGTGTCCTTCCTTGTCTGTCTTGCCTCCCCTCTTGCCGCTGCTTCAGCCCCCCCTTTCACAGGAAGCAGCGTCCTTTGCAGGAGAGGGACTGCTGCATATTGCCCACTCCAGAATCAAGAATACCCGTTCTATTTCTCTCCACCAGCCTCTATTCCTCCTCTTAATGCTCGCTCCCAAGACGTTGGTGTTGACGTCATTCACAGAGGTTACAAGCAAAGGAAAAAAGACCCACTGAGAACTGACCGGAGTTCAGGCACTACTCTCAATTAGGGATGACCAGAACCTCCGATTTTCGGTTCGCGAACCGGGTTCGCGAACTTCTGCAAAAGGTTTGGCTCGCGCAAACTTCCCCGAACCACAATAGACTTCAATGGGGAGACGACCTTTGAAAACTAGAAACACTTATGCTGGCTACAAAAGTGATGGAAAAGATGTTTCAAGGGGTCTAACACCTGGAGGGGGGCATGGCGGAGTGGGATACATGCCAAATGTCCCGGGGAAAAATCTGGATGTGACGCAAAGCAGCGTTTTAAGGGCAGAAATCACACTGAATGCTAAATTGCAGGACTAAGGGCCCGTTTCCACTGTAGCGTTACGTTTTTGCCTGCAAAAAATCGTATAAGATTTTTCTGATTGGTGAAAATTCGCATGTAAATTTGTTTCCTTTTTTTTGCGAATTTTCGTACGCGAAAATTCGTATTAGTTACATATGCATAATCTGCCTAGTAACAGCTTAGTCATGACTGCTGACAACTTCCTGTAACCATGGATCCAATGCGAATTTTCGGGCAAGTAACGCGAAAATTCGCATTGCCTATACAAAGCATTGTACGCGAATCGTACGCGATGTCCGAAAAAATGATACAGGACCTCAGATTTTTTCACGCGTACGAACGCTAACGAAAATTCGCATAGAGTGGAAACAGCTGCATTGACTAACATTAGTTTTAAAATCTATGCGAATTTTCTGAGCAGAAAAACTGACACAAAACGCACAAGTGGAAACCTAGCCTAAAGTGCTTTAAAACATCTTGCATGTGTATACATCAATCAGGGAGTGTAATTAGAGTACTGCTTCACACTGACACACCAAACTCACAGTGTAACGCACCGCAAACAGCTGTTTGTGTAGTGACGGCCGTGCTGGAGTGGTGCGCACCATGGCGAAATTGATCTTCCTCACTCAGTGATATCAGGTAATGTCTGACTGCCTTATCAACTTTCCATGGTTCTTTCTCTACCATTGTTAAAGTTTACATCTATTTATTTAAATTACTGTATGAATTATCAAGGCTGTCTATGCGACACAAGTGCCAGTAGGACACACACAAAAAAAAAAATAGATCACAAGAACAAGATTAGCTCTCAAAAGAGCTGTTGTGGGGTGCTATTTTAGCAATAAGAATCAGCCAGGAGCAAGCTAAGAAACCTACAAGAGCCTAACTAATCTTTCCCTATGAGAGAGTCTGATGCAGCTTTCCCCTCTCTAATTATTGCAGGCACATGAGTGAGTATAATGGCCGGCGGGGCCTGCCTATTATAAGGGGGGGGGGAGTGGCTCCACGAGGGAGTGTTAGCCTGATTGGCTACAATGTGCCTACTGACTGTGATGTAGAGGGTCAAAGTTGACCCTATTGGTGCATTATAGGGGCGAACCGAACTTCCGGAAAAGTTCGCGGGGAACCGTTCGCCGGCGAACCGTTCGGGCCATCTCTACTCTCAATATACTGCCGTGACCTGGAAGTACTTCCCAGGTCGCAGCCATTTTAGATATTGAATACTGATACTGAAACTTTTCTGGGACCCGGTGGGCGTCAGAAAACAGTGTGTTTGAATCAGCAATACATGTATTCTCTTTATAGCAGAACTCTCTTTGTTTAAATTTGCGTCACCCACAGGCCCCTTTTTAACGGGAGGTTTCTTGTCAGCCACAAGTGCCTTCCGGCTGTTTGGTATACATTTGTCACTGTAATTACTATGATCAAAATAATCAGAATCACTTTTATTTGCCAAGTACGACAGTTGTAGTACCCGGAATTATTTTTGGTTCTCATGGCAATGGCAGTAGAACATGTAATGGGCATAGTATTGACAACAAGGGAGATATACAACTGAGACAAGCAGAGCTATGAGAAACATACAAGTAGAGCATAGTGGGCAAGCTTAAGCCTCTAAACCTTGGGTGCTGGGAAGTTTAGAGAGTGGGCAGCTAGAGTACTAAGCTGTCCAAAGGACTAGAGTGCTGCAGGAGGTTGTCCCTGGCAGTGGGGCTGGAGTTTAGCAGGAGGACCACTTGGGGGAAGAAGGTGCTCCTGTGCCTGGTGGTCTCTGAGAAGATGGTTCTATAACGTTGACCTGATAGGGGGAGCTCGAAGAAGAGGCTTCCTTGGTAGGAGGGGCCATGTGAGATCCGTCTTCATTCTAGCAGTATGGAGGAGGTCTAGAGGTGGCAGAGGCGTTCCGATGATTCTTCGTGTGGTTCTCCTGCCCCGTGTCTGGCATGCCCTGTTCCCGCCTATTGTAGAACAGGTGACAAGTGGACATTTTGCACGAAGATCGACCACAAATCAGCTTCTTTGATGATCTGAACTCTGAGCTTGTGCTGGTCATTGCAAATGAGATGCCAGCTTTATCCTGCATACATCACAGTTATTGCTACTGATAGCTTAATAAAAAAAACTTTGTCTGCTTTTATAAAGTGGATGAAAAATGGCTTTCCTGCAGAAATCAATGCGAGGCAATGATAGGTGAAAGTGCGCCGGCGATTCTGCTGTTCCTGCTTAAATCCTGGAGATGCCTCGCGGGGCCGGTGCAGCCTTTGTGACGTCCCAATTACCGGCCACGCTGGACTGGCCCATCACCTATTCTAATTTACTTGTAATAAATCATGCTTAATTGGAATATGAGTCCAAGTTTGTTTTAAGAGAGTTAAAAGTTCTCGTAATAGCTAAAAGAAGAGTGGACTTTAATAAAGCTTTACTTTTCATGCAATTAACTTTGGTACGCTGGACTCTCAGCAGCCCTGTTCAGAACACTGCTGATTACATTTAGCACTCTCCATTCCTCTTGATATTAAGATGAGCGTGCGTTTTGTATGACAGGTAGTGCTGCTGATTGGCCAAATTCCAAACTGCTGGTGATGTGCAGTAAAGTACCAATTTTTAGAAAAATAAAATTAGATTTTTTCCAGCCTCTGGTTAATCCAGAGCAGGGGTCCCCAAACTTTTTTGGTCAAGGGCCGGGCCAACATACTTCAAACTGCTGGGGGGCCGGAACATAAATAAAATGATGTTGAAAAACATTACATTGAATCAAGGTATTGATTCCCCCCAATCATGCCCGGAGGAGAACTCCCAGCAGTAGTCATGGGGTGCCCAAAGAACGTCTTTGTGCACCAGACAGTAAAGCATACCCAGGTGACAACCAGCGTCCAGTTGGACATCAGTGTCACCTGATGCAGAATTGGATTGGAAGCCAGCCAATGACTGCTCGCTGGCTTCTACAGTATGTGGATGGGTGGTGCCAGCACTGCTATTCTATATGCGGGCCGCTGATATTTAAGGGTGCAGTAGGCCACTTCTATAAGTTATACATTTTGTGTTTGGGGGTCAGTGAAGAAGCCTTGGGAGGCCGCATTCGGCCCGCGGGCCTTAGTTTGAGGACCACTGATCCAGAGGCTCATACCCCTTCACCAGACCCCCGTTCACCCCTCCCCACCCCCCTCATTTCGATCAGGCCGGGTTACTTGTCCCCCTGAGTTGCTACAACTCAGAAGCGGATTAGTAAGTAATTAGTGTGGGCCTGGAGTTTGTGCAGGAACAGGATGAGACGCATTTCGGCTTCACCGAACGCCGAAATGGCCCATGCTGATAGTGAATGGAATGCTTCCCGCCATCCCCCTTGAGCTCGCAGTTCCAGCACTGAAATCCTCTGTACCTATTCAACAAGGGGTTGTCGAGCAGGTTTACTGCAGGCACAATACAGCCCGCGTCTGCGCTGTAGCAAAGAGCCGCTCATGCACAGCATTTTCCTCCGTGAACAAGCTGTTATTTGCAACTCACTGACCATCTCTACAGCAGAGCAGCATGTCAGTGCATTGCTTCCTTGCATTCAAAAAGCATTCAATTGACAATCATTTCAGGTGACAGCTCTTGAATGAATGTATGAAGATTAGGGTACAGGATGGGATGTTTTTTTGTACATTTTGGCACTGACCTGTGCCAAAATCAGAGGAATAACTCTTATAGGCAAGAGAGTTTTATAAAGAAGAAACATTTGAATACAGCTTAAAGGGACTCTGAGCACCTCTCATGGGCATGCCATTAAAAAGCCAGATGACTTCCAACAAAGTCATGCTATGTCCCCTCTGGAGGAGCCTCTTGCAATGGCCATGCGTGTCACTTCCTCTTCCCGCTTCATTCAGTGATGCACTTCTCTAACAGAGAAGACAGAGGTGACCCGGAGGTTATAACATAGCCAAGATGGCAGCCGCGATTTTTAATTGAAATCGAACGAAAACTATTTGGTGTAGAACGGCGATTTAGGCATCAAATATAAGAGGAGAGCACATGCTACAGAAAGGTATGCATCTTTAAATACTTTGTAATACTGATCGGAGTCTTAAAGGCATGCCCATGAGAGTGGCTCGGAGTCCCTTTAAAGACGAACTGCTGTGAAAGCAACATAATTAATAAAATTGCTTATTGCTTATTTTTTTCAACATTTATTTATACATTATTTTGTCAGTGTTTGCCCATTGTAATATCTTTCCTCACCCTGATTTACATTCTGACATTGATCACTGGTGGTGAAATCTTTAGTCCTGTCAGGTGATCTGTATGTTTGTTTACTGAGAATTCTTTGCACAAAGGGCGATACTGGTTGCTTGGCAGTTGGAAACAGCTGTTATTTCCCACAAAGCAACAAGGTTTACAGATGGCAAACTGTCAGGGCCATGGTCATGACATCACACTTTGGGAGGGCTTTCACCACAATATCAGAGGGACAGTTTCTTTTTTGGGAGCCCTGTCCCTCTGTCCTCCTCATTTGTCCCTCTTTCAGGACTTTGTCCCTCTTTCTATGTAAATATATATATTTCTCCACTAAAAATATGTTTGACTCTAAACTTTATTCCCATCCTTTAAATTGATATATTACTAATTTTAAAATGTTAATATGAAGGAAAATGAACCAGGATAGAAAGGACCAGTGTGGTTTGACAACATTTTTTTCTTATGAAATTTTTATGGTATGTGTGACTAGGGGTGTGATGGGTGCGTGATCAGGGGTGTGGCAGGGGCGTGGCTTAAGTGTCCCTCTTTCTCATCTCAAAAAGTTTGGAGGTATGCAGGCCCCCCTCATGATCTATTCCAGAAAAGTTAAAGATTTATCATGGGAAAAGGCGGTATCAGCTATTGATTGGAATGACGTTCAATCCTGTTCACTATGAAATGCAAGACTACATTCATGATTAAAAATCTAGTACACTACAAATAGCTGCAAGCATTGTTATTGCTTTATGGTAATATACTGTTTTGCTCATGTATTGCTGGCTAGGACGTGACCTGGAGTAACTGCTCTGCCCAGTGGAACGGAGTGATAAAAAAAAGTGATTTTAATTCTTATTCACAAAGCCTGGGAGCGGGCTCTGCGGACTACAAAGACTCTCAATAAACAAAAAATTTTCTGCTTTCTAAACTGAATCAGCCTCTTCGGTGAACGCTGAAAACTCAGGCAAAGCCGGCTGCGGTTTCCACCGTTCCCCGAGCCAATTAAGGCCGTGTAAACAGATGTCTACGACTAGCCTCGGTGGAGCTCAGGATCTTCTGCCGACAGTTTACCAACCAACCACCAACCTGCCGGGACGCAAGGCATGTCACTCAGGGACAATCACCTGCTGCGGGCACTATGCAAGATAGCTAGACAGCCCGATGGCTTCTATCCTCGCAACTAATGTCCCTGGGGTAGCCATGCCTTACTGGCCAACCACTGACCTGCCGAGACACAAACAATGTCACTCAGGGACACTCACCACCTGCGGGCCCTAGGCAAGATAGCAATCCGGGCAGGATTTTTACACCCTCCTCCTGGAAACCACGCAGCCTAAAAACTGCCCTGGTAACCTTCCCATATTCTACTCTCTCCCCAATTCTCCTTATCTATACATAAAGCTCTACTGTACGAAAACATAAGACGAACGGAAACTGAATGAAATGTTAAGCTGTACACCCAAAGAGCACTAAAATTCCCCCCAATCCCATGTGCCAAAAACACCTGTATCAAGTGGGAAATGAAAGTCCTTTGTGAAGAAGTGCTGGCTCCTGCGTGGAGCGGATTTATGTACACAACGTCCTCGGCGGTGGCGGGGAGGCCCATTTCCAGAGCGATGCAGATGCCGATGGCGTTCAGGGGAGTTGTGCTGTAATCACACTAGAAAGCAGCCCGTGTGCCCACCTCCTGTGTGACCTCTGTACACACGCCACATAATGCTGTGCCCACCCCCTGTGTGACCTCTGTACACACGTAGCATAACGCTGTGCCCACCCCCTGTGTGACCTCTGTACACATGCAGCATAACGCTGTGCCCACCTCCTGTGTGACCTCTGTACACACGCAGCATAACGCTGTGCCCACCTCCTGTGTGACCTCTGTACACACACCACATAACGCTGTGCCCACCTCCTGTGTGACCTCTGTACACAGGCAGCATAACGCTGTGCCCCCCTCCTGTGTGACCTCTGTACACACGCAGCATAACGCTGTGCCCCCCTCCTGTATGACCTCTGTACACACGCAGCATAACGTTGTGCCCCCCTCCTGTATGACCTCTGTACACACGCAGCATAACGCTGTGCCCACCTCCTGTGTGACCTCTGTACACACGCAGCATAACGCTGTGCCCTCCTCCTGTGTGACCTCTGTACACATGCAGCATAACGCTGTGCCCACCTCCTGTGTGACCTCTGTACACACGCAGCATAACGTTGTGCCCCCTCCTGTGTGACCTCTGTACACACGCAGCATAACCCTGTGCCTTCCTCCTGTGTGACCTCTGTACACACGCAGCATAACCCTGTGCCCACCTCCTGTGTGACCTCTGTAAACACGCCACATAATGCTGTGCCCACCCCCTGTGTGACCTCTGTACACACGCAGCATAACGCTGTGCCCACCCCCTGTGTGACCTCTGTACACACGCAGCATAACGCTGTGCCCTCCTCCTGTGTGACCTCTGTACACACGCAGCATAACGTTGTGCCCCCCTCCTGTGTGACCTCTGTACACATGCAGCATAACGCTGTGCCCACCCCCTGTGTGACCTCTGTACACATGCAGCATAACGGTGTGCCCTCCTCTTGTGTGACCTCTGTACACATGCAGCATAATGCTGTGCCCACCTCCTGTGTGACCTCTGTACACACGCAGCATAACGTTGTGCCCCCTCCTGTGTGACCTCTGTACACACGCAGCATAACCCTGTGCCTTCCTCCTGTGTGACCTCTGTACACACGCAGCATAACCCTGTTTCCTCCTCCTGTGTGACCTCTGTACACACGCAGTATAACGGAATGTAAACAGTTTGGATGCGGTACAGCGTGGTCCGCGTGCCATCCTTGTCCTGGCTCTGTTACTATGGCGACAGAGGCCTCACATTGTGCCGTACATCAAGTGTCAGTGGCGAGGATTTTAGTGTTGCTACGCAGCATCGGCGTTCACAAACACTGACTGTTCTCAGGTAACAATGGGACTAATTTACTAAAAGCTGCAAAACACAAAAGAGAGGCAGCAAATCCGGGAAGAGGGTCTGCACTTATGTGAGGACGGTTTGGGGACCTCACTTGGGTCATGTCAGAATATAGCGGAGTTGCCGAGAGGTTAAAGCAAACCTGGGGCGAACCTCAAGTGAGCAATCAAATACTTACCTAAGGAGAGCAGAGCCGGATCATCCACATGGCTAGAGAGAGCCGATCACGATTGCCGATTACAACCTTGTGATTGGCAAAAACGACTTGTGATCAAGAGGTTGTGACGAGCACCACTGCTGACATCTTCTACAGCACGTTACAGAGCACATAGTCATGTCACTGACTGTCCTAAGAAGAGTTCACAATCTAATCCTACCATAGTTATAGTCTAATGTCCTACCATATTATTATTATGTATTTATATAGCTCTGACATCTTCTGCAGCACTTTACAGAGTACATAGTCATGTCACTGACTGTCCTCAGAGGAGCTCACAATCTAATCCTACCATAGTCATAGTCTAATGTCCTACCATGTTATTATTATGTATGTATATAGCACTGACATCTTCTGCAGCACATTACAGAGTACATAGTCATGTCACTGACTGTCCTCAGAGGAGCTCACAATCTAATCCTACCATAGTCATAGTGTAATGTCCTACCCTATTATTATTATGTATTTATATAGCACTGACATCTTCTGCAGCACATTACACAGTACATAGTCATGTCACTGACTGTCCTCAGAGGGGCTCACACTCTAATCCTACCATAGTCATAGTCTAATGTCCTACCATATTATTATTATGTATTAATATAGCAGTGACATCTTCTGCAGCACATTACAGAGTACATAGTCATGTCACTGACTGTCCTCAGAGGAGCTCACAATCTAATCCTACCATAGTCATAGTCTAATGTCCTACCATATTATTATTATGTATTTATAGCACTGACATCTTCTGCAGCACTATGGCACCATGCGATCCGTCTTCTCCTCTTAATCTGCTCGGTGATTTTGCAGGTGTGTTTTAAGGATAATTAAATGATTCATTTACAGCTGAGTGATTCACACTCTGCACGCTGTATCACAATACATAATAGAAACCTACAGAAGTGGTTGTAAAGCGTTTTTTTACTCAATGCTTTCAAACTTGAAAGTTTGTAATTCTCAGAGAACACTCGATATGTTTGGTTTCTATCTTTTTTTTTTTTTAAATACTGTTTATGCCTCAGGGAATTAAACTTTGCAGGCAAAAAAAAAAATTACCTTTTTTTGGCAACATCTTGAAGTGTGTCGCCCGCTCTGTAAGAAGGAGTAAAATCAATAGCCTTGTCTCTGGGTCTCAAAGGAGGAGATCTGGGAGGTTTTGTAAATAGCAGAAAGCAGTGTGCGCACCCACGCAGCCTTCAATACTTCTGAAGTACGCTAAATGTTCCTGTCTCTGGGGACTCTTTATACGACTCAGATATCGAGCTATCCCCAAGAATCCTCGCTGACGAACAAAGGAAGTAGATATTTCGCCTCGCCTTCCCTCTTGCCGTCCATTCTCTCTCTGTGCCTCTTAATTTGCCTACAGATTGTGTTCTCTCAATGAAACAAAACTGAAATAGCCTAAACGGAGGTTTTTCTGTCTGTGTAATACACCCCTAATTTTACCACCCGTGGACCTGAACTTCTGGCTAGTGATGATAGTATTAGGCAGCTCGGTGGCGTAGTGGTTAGCGCTCTTGCCTTGCAGCGCTGGGTCCCTGGTCCTCATCCCAGCCAGGGCACTATCTGCACAGAGTTTGTTCTCCCTGTGTCTGTGAGGGTTTTCTCCGGGAACTCCAATTTCCTCCCACATCCCAAAAACATACAGATAAGCAGGGCTGGATTTACTATAAGGCACGGTAGGCATGCGCCTACAGGCACCTGATGGTGGAGGGGTTGCTTACTTCCCTCCATTAGTGCCTCGCTCTTTCCCTAAGCAGAGTCCTGAGCAGTTTAGTCACCTGGCTCTCGGAATTCCACTGACAAGATCTCCCTTCAGTCGGGGCACCACTAGCTGGCTGCCTAATGCTAAGGGATACCTGTAGCTACCCATGACTGGTAAGGAAGAAGTGACAGCTGGGACAGCCAGCACACATGCGGTGCGGTTCAGTGGGGGTTTCTGGAGGGCGGAGTCTAGGGTGCCAGGACATCTGTGCCTGTAGGCTCCTGTGATGTAAATCCGAGGCTGCAGATACGATAATTGGCTTCCCACTAAATTGGCCCTAGACTACGATACATGCACGATATGGACAAATGACTATGGTGGGGATTAGATTGTGAGCCCCTCTGAGGGACAGCTAAGAGACAAGATAAAATACTCTGTACAGCAATGCGGGAGATGTCAATGCTATATAAATAATAATAATGTGTTAATTTTCCTTGTGTAAAATCTCACAAATATCGAACTGATATTTTGCAATTACAAACATGGCAGTCAGAACGATTTTTCACGTAATTTGTGAAAAAAATGTTTGCACAAACCAGAATGGTTAGGGGGAATAGTGAGAACAAGTCGCAATCTGTAAAATACCTTGTAGTTTTTAAGCAAATCGATTGTGCACGGAAACGTATTGCTAGAATGTGTGGCGGGAAAAACTTGCTGCCAGCATTTGAACTACCTACAGACCGCTCCACGCCAACGGGCGTGGCCGAGGCGGCAGCCCCAGGACCGCCTAACGCCAATTGGCTTCAAGTCCTAGGGCTGCAGCTTGCAGGAGATCACGCGCAGGCTGTGCGCCTTTCTCCTGCTTGGGGGCGGAGCTCCACCCCGCCTTCAGTCTCCGAGCAGCGGTTGCCGCTCGGGAGACTGTTAGACGGCGAAACCGCCATCTTTCTACTGAGTACAGCGCTGCGATCAGCAGCAGCGCTGTACTGGGGACAGCCGTGTGACACGGCTGTCCCCCTGTCACAAAGGAGAGCGATCGGCTCTCATAGGCAGAAGCCTATGACATATGACAGCCGACCGCGTCAATGGCTGGCTGGGGGGAGGGAGGGAGCAGGGGGATAATAAATACATAAATAGGACATTTTATTTAAACACAACATAAATAATTATATAAAAACAAACACAAGGGGGGGCGATCAGACCCCACCAACAGAGAGCTCTGTTGGTGGAGAGAAAAGGGGGGAGGGGGATCACTTGTGTGCTGAGTTGGCGAGCGAGGCCTTAACCTCCCTGGCGGTATATTAAAAACCGCCAGGGGGCAGCGCTGCCGTTTTTTTGCTTTTTTTTTAAATCATGTAGCGAGCCTAGGGCTCGCTACATGATAGCCGCTGCTCAGCGGCATCCCCCCAGCCCCTCCGATAAATCCCATTCAAAGAACGGGATTTCCTGGAGGGCTTCCCCCGTCGCTATGGCGACGGGGCGGGATGACGTCACCGACGTCATGGACGTCGTGACGTCTAAGGGAGACCCGATCCACCCCTTAGCGCTGCCTGGCGCTGATATGCCAGGCAGCGCAGGGGTCTGGGGGGGGCTCTGCGGTGGCGCGGATAGCGGCGAATCGGCGCGGGGCGGCGGCGATCGGTGTGCTGACACAGCTAGCAAAGTGCTAGCTGCGTTCAGCAAAAAAAAAAATTACGCAGATCGGCCCAGCAGGGCCTGAGAAAACCTCCTGCGCGGCTTACCCCCCAACTACGTTCGGGGTTACCGCCAGGAAGGTTAAAGCCATAGACTTACATGACTTCCGGTCCACCGCAGGTTGCCACAGAGCCATGCGGTATCGTAGGTTTGCCCTTACATCGGGATGCGGCGAAAACGTCAATTCTGGCGTATTGCGCCGCATCGGTATGAGAGGCCCCATAGACTAACATTGTCCTGCGGCGAGCTGCAGTAGAAATGCTGCACGCTATGATAGCCTGACAGGAACACAGAACACGATGGTTAAAGTGAAGTGAAGTTAAGTGCACGGGGTGGGGGGCAGTGGTAGCACAAGGAACAGAAAGAAGCCAGAGGGACAGAAGGGGGCACAGGGGGACAGAGGTAGGCACAGGGGGGGGGGCAGAAAGAGGCACAAAAGGGGACAGAATAAGGCGCAGGGGGACAGAGGGAGGCACAAAGGGGGACGGAAGGAGGCACAAAGGTGGACAGAAGGAGGCACAAAGCGGGACAGAGGGAGGCACAGGGGGACAGAGGGAGGCACAAAGGGGGACAGAGGGAGGCACAGGGGGGGGGGGGGGGCAGAAGGAGGCACAAAGGTGGACAGAGGGAGGCACGGGGCAGAGGGAGACATGGGGGAGGGAGGTGGCACAGAGGGACACAGTGGAGACTGCCTGCAACTTACAACACCAAACTTCATGCTGCTGCGCACACTCAGCAGAAGCAAATGGTACAACACCTGTATGTGTGTGGGAGCTCAGTCAGGGGGCATGCCTTCATTTGGGGGAGTGGCTTAATCCAGGGGCATGGCACCTCCCAAGACCAATGGCACTCCAGGCAGTGGCCTGGACTGCCTTTGCCTAAAAACGACCCTGTACACATGGTCCCGAACCGGTTAATTTAATGTAGAAAAATCAGACTCCAAAGAGACCACAACGTAGGGAGAAATGTAATCTCACTAAAAGAGCCTGACATACAAAAAATGTTTCAAAAAAAAATGACAATGGATAATGGGGCCTTTAAAACCTTCAAACGAGATTACAGGCGAAGAATACCGGAGTAAATTAAAAACATCAACAATGGAAACTGCAAAGGAAGTAATAAGAGCAAAAAAGACAACAATGGAGGGAGATGGTTTGATGAGGAAAGCAATACATTTCAGGAAGAGTCCACACAGTAACTCTGTGCAGAGAAGAGCTTGAGACGGCAGAGAGGGTTCTGAAGAAGCATTAGATATGCAGAAACAAATCAGAATTATGACAATGAATAAGGAAAACAGATGGAGGAAGTAAATAAAAAAACCTCGATACTAGAAATGTAGTGATCGGCAAACTTATTGTAGTGTGGTTCGACGGATGAACTTGATGCTCGTTCGACACTCACCACTGCTGGTTGAGTGGCAGCTGCCAGGCTGGGGGCGGGCCATGGCAGGCAGTTGGAGGTGGCCACAGAGCTCCGGAAGACTTTAGAGAAAAACACCATGGCGGCTTTGCCAGAGGGCGGAGTTTCTGTCATGAATTAATTCTGGATCAGCGGTTGAGTAATTAACTCTTCCACCAATAATACAGAGCCTTACATTGCACACTCACTCTATTTACATTGGAAGTACTCTATAAAGTAAATATGAAGTGAGGGGGTAGTTACATACTTGGGAACCCTCTGCATGGTCCAGACCGTTGTTAAGCCCACCATTTCAGTACAGTGTACCTCTATACCTATTTGACTAAGCAATCATGGCCAGATTTGCATCAAGGCCACACAAGCCGTGGTCTAGGGCGCAGAAGGGCAAAGGGAAGCTGGCATTGGGGCAGTTAGCAGCCTACCTATACTACATGGGAAGGGGGAGAGGTCATCCGGTTGTCTACACTACAGGGGAAGAGGGAGGGGCCATCCTGCTACCTATACAATCAGGGGAGTGGTCGTCCAGCTATCTATACTATACAGGGGAGGGTTCATCTAGTTATCTATATTATAGGGGAAGGGAGAGAGGTCATTCAGCTACCTATACAATCAGGGGAGTGGTCATCCACCTATCTATACTAAAGGGGAAGGGGGATGGGTCATCCAGCTACCTATATTATAGGGAAACAAAGCTACTCACAAAGCTACTAAAGGGGGAAGGGATCATCCAGCTATCAATACTAAAGTGGAAGGGGGGAGGTCTAGCTACTTATGGAAAAAGGGTGAGGGGTCATTTGGCTACCTATACTGGAGGGGCAGTCATCTAGCTACCAATACTAAAGGGGGGAGGAGTGATCTAGATAGTGATACTAAAGGGGGCAAAGAGTCATCTGCCTGCCTATTCTAAAGGTGGGGGGGTTGTCATCATCTAGCTACCTATACTAAAGAAGAAGCAGTCATCTGGCTTCCGATACCGAAGGGGGGGGGGGGGGTGTCATCTGGCTACCTAAATTGGGCAGGTTGGGTATATGGCTACATTTACTGGAAGGATGTGTGTGGGTTAGTGTGTGTCTTGATTGCCAGGGGTAAAGTGTGTATATGTTTTGGCGAGAGTGGGGCTTGGGCAGTAAAAAGTCCAACTCCGGCCCTGCAAGCCATAGCAAATCTGCTATCGGTGAACCACACAGTGACGTTATCATTATTCAGAGCCCATCTTTGGGCGGAAATAACTTTAGGAACTGCACATACACTTTATCTACCACTTTCTACGGTTTATTGTTCACTGAGTACCGTTCTGCCTGAAGTCTTTCCTGTAAGAGTGCTCGTCTGAAGGGGAATTCAGTTTACTGCACAGATGCCAAACGCACATTGCCTGTTTGGACGGGAGGAATGAGATCTACAACAACGTACATCTGGAGGGAGCCAAGAGACGTCAGCCCTCATGCAAGCAAATTAATCTTTGGGTGAGATATTCTATTATAGGAAATCACATCACCTGCTTGTAGTTTTAATTTCTGCTGTCATTTTTTTTTTAGGCAATTTGCAAGATTAAAGCATTAGCATGTACAAGCGGCGCTCAACCCCATCACCGGAGGTGTCACTTGGCATCCCCCGTACAGATCCATCAATTTCCAAATTGGAGACAAAAAGACGATAGCCTAAAGCGCTCCAGCATGGCAGCTGCCGAAATGTGGAGAGCCTCGTTCTTGGACAGCAGAGGAGGAAGAACATTTTATTAAAAAAAAGTCCTTACAATCCAATAGCAGTCCTCAGCTTGGAGAGGGTTATCTGGCGGCCAGTGGAATTGGGTTTGGAGATTGTCAGCATATTTGGGCAGATGCCTCTCAGATGTAGCAATCCTCCCCTGAGATAGCTTGGTATGGCCCTTGCATAAATATGGGTTTAGGTTAGATGCAGATGGTTTAGCCCTTAGGTTCTCAACATGTGGTACACGTACCTCAGGGGGTACTTCTAAAGGTTCCAGGGGGTACTTCTGATTGTTCCAGGGGGTACTTCTGAGGGTTCCAGGGGGTACTCGGCCTTGACGATACTTGACCAAGAATAACAAATTTGGAGTTTTAGAAAATTATAAATCTTATTTAAACTCCAAATTAGTGTTTTAGCTAATTAGAAGCAATAGTAAATGCTTGGAAATAGTTTAGAACAAAATATCATGTACTACGATCAGTGGTGCTCAAATACCCCATTTTAAAATTCGAGTTTGGTCGAATTCGAATAGTAAATTATTCGAGGTCAGTCGAATATTCGAGTCGAATAATTTTTACTATTCGATTCGACCTCGGACTTCGAGCTCACTATTCGAGCTGGTATTCGAGCTCATTATTCGAGCTGACTATTCGAATTGGCCTTAAATAGCTTCCAACACTTGTTTTGAGGGTGAATGATGCAAGAAACATCTTTTTTTTCCATGTAACAACAGCAAGTGATTATGTGGGGATGTTCCTTTAAAAAAAAAATGGTGGAAAGAGAAGTTGTGTCCAGAATTTTGTTCAGTACTGTATATACTTCTTCTTCTTCTATATCTTCTTCTATATCTTCTTCTTCTATATCATCTTCTTCTTCTATATCATCTTCTTCTTCTATATCATCTTCTTCTTCTTCTATATCATCTTCTTCTTCTTCTATATCATCTTCTTCTTCTTCTATATCTTCTTCTTCTTCTTCTATATCTTCTTCTTCTTCTTCTTCTTCTTCTTCTATATCTTCTTCTTCTTCTTCTTCTATATCTTCTTCTTCTTCTTCTTCTATATCTTCTTCTTCTTCTTCTTCTATATCTTCTATATCTTCTTCTTCTTCTTCTTCTATATCTTCTTCTTCTTCTATATCTTCTTCTTCTTCTTCTATATCTTCTTCTTCTATATCTTCTTCTTCTTCTTCTTCTATATCTTCTTCTTCTTCTTCTTCTATATCTTCTTCTTCTTCTTCTTCTTCTATATCTTCTATATCTTCTCCTTCTCCTTCTCCTTCTCCTCCTCCTCCTCCTCCTCCTCCTCCTCCTCCTCCTCCTCCTCCTTCTCCTTCTTCTTCTTCTCCTTCTTCTTCTTCTCCTTCTTCTTCTTCTCCTTCTTTTTCTATATCGTCTTCTTCTTCTTCACTTATTTCTCTTTTCAATTTTTTTTTTAAAGAAATGCAGCTATTTTTGAGCGTAACAAATAGCTGGTGGCGCACGCATGTTGGAAGCGCCATTGTATGTGCTCCCTGGCAGTGGAAACACACAGACAGCAGGAGGTAAATTCAGCAGCAGGAGGAGGAGGATGAGTGTGTGGCAGCAGGCAGTCAATGAGGCAGGCAGCGTGACATAATAGCCCTGGTACCTAGCGGTGATACCAGGGCTGTAAATAAACACAGCAGGCAGGAGGTCCCAGACAGCGGTCGTGCAGCCCATATCGTGTCCAATACACAACTGGGACAACACAGTTTTCAACCCGGGCACCTCAGAAAAATTAAACCTTTTTTTTTTTAATGGTTTTGTAGTTTTGGTTTTACAACCAATTACACAGATATATAGCTATTGTTTGACGTAATAGCTGGTGGCAGAGTGGCAGCAGAAGGTAATTCTGTGTACCCTGGCAGTGGGAAACACAGACAGACAGCAGCAGCAGCAGGAGGAATGGAGGAGTAGTGTGAGTGTGGCAGCAGGCAGGCAGCGTGACATAATAGCCCTGGTACCTAGCGGGTGATACCAGGGCTGTAAATAAACACAACAGGAGGTCCCAGACAGCGGTCGTGCAGCCCACATCGTGTCCAATACACAACTGGGACAACACAGTTTTCAACCCAGGCACCTCAGAAAAATTAAACCTTTTTTTTTTTTTAATGATTTTGTAGTTTTGGTTTTACAACCAATTACACAGATATATAGCTATTGTTTGATGTAATAGCTGGTGGCAGAGTGGCAGCAGAAGGTAATTCTGTGTACCCTGGCAGTGGGAAACACAGACAGACAGCAGAAGGGCAGTACACAGCAGCCCACTGTAGTTGTAAAATGTGTGGCTGCAGGTGACGTAATAGTCAAAGTGAACCAGGCTGGCTTAGTGAGCAGGAGCCAGGAGGTGGTAAAGGGTGGTAAGGCACATTAACGGTGGTTCTAAGTTCCGGCAGCCAGTTCATGTCCCCCTCTCGCCGACAACAGGGGCCAGGAACTCGCCTTCCACCCACGCCTGGTTCATCTTGAGAAACGTCAGTCTGTCCACAGACTTGTGAGACAGACGTGAGCGTTTCTCGGTGACCACGCCACCAGCTGCACTGAAGCAGCGCTCGGACAGCACGCTGGAAGGGGGGCAGGACAGCACTTCCAGGGCGTACTGCGCCAGCTCGCTCCAGATCTCCAGGCGCTTGACCCAATACTCCATGGGATCAACAGGGGCATCGCTGTCAAGCCCGCTGTAGGACCCCATGTAGTCAGCCACCATGCGGGTCAGGCGCTGGCTGTGACCGGAGAAGGATGCTGCTGCATGCACCTCCTCTCTAGTCACTGCTGCCGGAGCCTCTACAGTCCTGTAGAGCTCGTGGCTGAGAGACAGCAGGTCTGTGGGGCGCTTGCTGCTGGATGCAGGCACCTGCTGCTGCCTCTGAGCTGGCTGGACAGTGGGGGTGGAAGGCTGGGGGAAGGCTTCCTCCAAGCGCTCAACAAGGGCCTGCTGCAAGCTCCTTATTTGTTGCGCTGGGTCTCCTCCTGCAGGCGGCAGGAACTGGCTCAA